>NC_092816.1:144011752-144330190 GCF_023375885.2 Dermacentor andersoni
TACGGAAAAGCGATATACACATCGAACCTTTAACTGGTCTAGAACACGGATGCTGATGATTAGACTGCACCTTGAGGAAATACGTGAAGCTTATGTATGATCTCTGCAGATGGACTGACCACGCATTCGATTCTACATATGAGCTTTCCATGGGGCTTGTTCTGAAGGCACCTGTGGCTAGGCGGGTGCCCAGATGGTGGACGGGATCCAGCATCTTTAGTGGGCTCGGAGTGGCAGAGTTGTATATTACGCCGCTATAATCGAACCGTGATCGAGGCAGGCTGTTGTAAAGATTCATTATACATTTCCTGTCGCTACCCCATGTTGTTTTCAGACATTTAATAGTCATCAGGCATTTCGCTTTGATATATTTTATGTGTGGAATGAAAGTAAACTTAGTGTCATGTGTTGAACCCAGAAATTTGTGCTCTTTGTTGACCGCTATTTGATGTCCACATACTTCGGCGCACGGATTAGGAATCGGGCCTCTATATCTTTTTTTGTGAAAAGAACTCAAGAACGTTTGAAGGGGGAGGGGGTTGAGTTTCAATCCATTTTTGTCTGCACACTTAGACACCATCTTTAAGCCCTGCTGTACTTAAACAAGTATAAACAAGTATCGAGGCTTTAATTTAGGCACAGATAAATCGTGAGTCATTCTGTATAATTGAAATTCTGTTGCTTTACGTGCCAAAACAACAAGATCTTGACGATCGTAGTGCTGGAAGGCTCCCGATTGATTTTGATTATTTGAGTTCTTTTTTTTTAACACACGCCGAAAGTGCGGTACACGGTTGGTTTTGCATTTCGTACCCACCGAAACGCGGTCGCGAGGGATTTGGAAACGTTATACGAAATGCAAGGAATTTACGGGGACTTGCGAATATTGTTGTCAATGAATCGACATATCTAGGCCTTAGTTGAAAGACAGAGAAGTTCAAAATTTTTTTGTAATAGATTAAAACTGACCATTTTACATGTAAAAGCCGTGACATGCTTATAAGGTAAGCCATAGTGGGGGACACCAGATTAATTTTACCGCCTGGGATGTTAAGCGTGCCATCAATGCACGGTAGACGGACTATTTTGCATTTCACGTACGCAGCCTGCACCACTTGCTTCCTTGCAGCACCGACACATGGCACCCGCCTTCGCGCATCCGCGTAAGCGGTGGCGTTTTCAGTGCGGACGAAAGAAAAAAAAAAGAACCAGAAAGGTCGCCTTCGCTGCAAGCGCTTTCCTTAAAAGATTGCGGTTGCATAAGCTGCAGTTGCCGGGTAATGTAACAACACATTCACATGTAGAAGAATAACCCGCCAGGCAAATGATTTCATTTGCGTTCCGATAGCTCTATGGAAAGGCCAAGCGTAGTTAAGACTGCCGTAGAGCAGCGTGAACACGAAGGGCGACGACGGCAACCGCAGCATCAGTATGCACGACGGCATCGTGCTCAGGCTCGGCCGGACCTCGTTTAAGGCTACGCGCCATTGGTCTATGGCATCAAGTATTACCACAGCTTCGCTGGCCAGCCACTTTCTCAGCATGGATTGGAGCCCATTTCTTGGCATCCCACCCTAGTGATTGAGTGAGAAACAAGATAAACACAAAAAATCTGCACGCGGATGTCATTTGCCACCTTCACCATTTATGAGCTCTCTAATAGTTTAAAATAAGCAGCTCTCTCCTTCAACAACCCACATTACAATTTCCTATCCCACGGCACCCGTGACATCCGCATATGTCAGAGGAACTTAAAATCACGATGGCGCAATACCCTAGGTTTTTTAAAGCTACAGTTTCATCTGCGATTAGCTTCGTCGCCTGTGGCTGCATTGACTAGGTTGGTATGTTATCCGTTTCTCTGTTATCAAGTTATATTTTAAACGTTACAGAGGTCAAGCCACCCAAGAAAAGTTTACACGCTCAAAGTTACAATGTACTGCACCTTTGGACTTTTTCACTGCACGAACAATGATTATTCGATCATTTTATTTCAGTCGTTGACAAGTGTCCTAGGTTTTGGAGTAGTAAAAAGTTGAAAGCCATAAATGCAAAAATTATCAACACCAGACACTTTTTTTTCACCGCTGCGAGAAGAAGCTATATACGTTTGTTCTTTAGTTGTCTGCATCTATTAACGTATGTGTAAAAATAAAACTTCAGTAGGACCGTGAATATAAAATGCCAGCATAAACCTTCCTCTTCGACAACAGACTTTAACGCACTTACTCGCCAGACTGTGTGAAGCTTCGAAGATGCAAATCCAGCCCACTATTTTGATTGCATTACTTGGTAAGTTGCAATTTCATAATTTATTGCGGCTCATATACCTGAAGGATCGCTTTGATAGCATATATGAAAGAAGGCATTATTTTTTAAGTTTCTATTGCATTTAAATTCAAATGTAACAGCGTATCGACTATGGGAGGTAATTTTTTTGTGATCACCGTTTTAACGAAAGCTTTATACAGTCGAAATTGTAAGAGAACTGAGCCATAAAGTGTATGGCTCTTGAAGTCCGCAATAAAAAAAAGATATGATTGTTTTTTAAACTCCGCGTTTAACTCATATGTATTAGACAATACAGATGCATTATAAAAAGACAGGCTATGACGCCGAGTTGGATCTGTGTGTACCGCCTGTACGAAATGTTGTGGCAAGTTTAGATGCATTGAATTCGTAATTCCAATAAGTTGAACAGTGGGCCACACAGAGTTAGCTTATATAAATCTTGCAGCAGCATTAAATAGGAGACCTGCCCACGAGACGAGTCATCAACGTGTCCATCACTGAGCTAGCATTGTCTTACCAGAGAGAGGACGACGATCGGTTCTCTTTATACGTGGCTACGGCAGACATGTGCTTAGCATAAATGACTCTATCTGAAAACAGTATAGTATTTTTGTATGCGGAGGGGAGAATATTATAATTCCTAACCACTGTAATCTATGCTTAAGATATAGCGTGATATGAAGGTGGTATACCATACTATCCCATTGATACACAAATGTATTCGCAATAAGGTTTGCGCCATTTACAGCAGAATTCCGATGAAGGACATCTAAGCGTTACTGTTGTTCAGAGAAAGCGATTTTTGCGCAATTTTCTTGTCTCATTTTTATGACGCAATCGATGAACTCCTGCGTAATGCAGACCCCATGTCAAAAAGAGAAGGGGAACTGGGGGTCACTGTTTGCTACAAGTACATAACATCGACAGAGAATAATTCATAGGACACCTGAGGGAAAGTCAGGTTTGGTTATTAGCAAAAATCTTGCATTATTTTGGAAAAAGGAAATGAAAGTGGACAACCAGACAACTCGTCGCCAAAGTGAGCCAAACTACATCGTCCGCGTCATTCCCGCCGCTACAATTAACCTACAGTGGCAGTTGTTCTGTCTTCCACTTTGTTAGATATTTGCGCATGTGAAATTCTGGGTGTTTTTGCTTGGCCCAGTTATGGCCACAGCAACTGATGTTGCACTACATTTGAACCCCACAAATCACGCAGTATACGCGAACTTTAGAATCAGCAAGGTGGCTGATAAATATTTGTATGCTACGTGCTGACATCGAAACTGCCCGAGTAAAGACCATCGAAATCACCCCCCCCCCCCCCACCCCCACCGAATTGAGACCCTCATTCATTGCATAGCGAGGGTGTTCTTCCTGGCTTCTAAGGAGACCCGAAATTGATAGCGGCTATTTCACTTGAAAGTGCATGCACAATGGAATCATTGTTTTCATTTGTTTCAGTGATCAGTGCCGTAACCTGTTCTAATGGCACCAATGCAAGACATGGAGAGAGCGGACGGAGAACTGAAACCAAAAAAGGTAGCTGTTCTTTTTTATTAGGACATAGTCGGTTTCAGCGTATAGAACACGGTGTCCGTGGCACAGAATAAATGGCTCAAGTCAGAGTTATCCACCCCGCGTGTTTACGTGACAGAGAGAAAGTAAAATAAATTTTGCCTAGATAAGAGGGGTTACAGAAGAGATGCGGGCATTTCATGGTGTATATGCCGGAGCAAGTATTGCCGAACTTCGCGATGTGCTCACTGCATTGTTTGTCTTCGTCCACCTTGAACCAACTGTGTTATCCATTCCTCTGCAGCACTTCTCTTAGCTGAAGGCGCACATAATTGCACGGTTGCTCGAACACAAATATGCATAAAATGCATGAATAATTGTAAGATACTGCCGTATATAGGAGAACAATCCCTCTTTCAGAGCAATATGCTTGTGTGGTGTGTGGGTCCTTAAATAAAAAAAAAGGTTATCTCATTTCTCAGATGATAGGCGCATAGAAGGTGAAATGGAGGAAGCAATCGCACGAGAGGGAGTGTTCGGCCAGAGATCTCTACAGACGGGGCCGGAAAAAGAACCTGCAGTTGTGGAAGCACGTGAACGCCTCAAAGAAGCCCATGCCAAACTACCTGGTGCCAAGGAGAATCCATATGCACCGGATACTGTACGCCGTAGAAGAGGAAGCTCTAAGAAAACTAAAAAAAGAAAAAGAAGAACTTAAAAAGTCTGAATAGCAGCTTTGCAACTATTGTGAGCATCGTTAAGGCTTGTTAAGGCTTTGTTAGCATTTGTTAAGGCTTTTTTAGCATATAATAAATCCTTGTTATAAAAATTTGTTCTGTGCCTACACGAATTCCTCGTACGCGCACACGTACCTAGGCGCTAGGTGCGGAGTAGTGCCTGGGTAATGTGATTTACAAAACACCTTAGTTTAGTGGTTATCTTTCCTATGCACACGAGTTCTCTTACTGGATTGTCGTCCCATGAGACTGGGAGACAGACGACTCACAGATGTCGCTCAATAGCATCTTCTTTGAATCCATTGGGAATATTTGCAGCAGGTGCTCAATTAAACGCGTTCAAAACAAGCAGCTTTAGGCAAGAATATACCAAGTACCCTAAGAAGAGCGACACCTAAGAGCCGAAAGCGAAGTGCCCGCTTTGATTTCGCCATTGTCTTCAAATGAATGTTACCCTTTGCAGATATGGTTCAATAAACAAGATCGCTACACCGTGCTCATATCCTCCGGGACATTGAAAGATTTAAATATAGTTTCTTCATTCGTGTCACCCCTGTTTAACCTCTAACCTCGTATAACCATAACGTACCCAACGTTTGCGCGAATCACAGAAAGTTTACCGACCACTCTCATTCTAGTTTGCCTAGGACAACCGTTTAGGTGCTCCCTACAAATTCAGCATGACAGTCGTGGCAACTATAAAACAAAAGGTAACGTAAAACCGTGAAGAGCAAGGCAGGAGAAGCATACGTGCCAAATTTCTTGCGATAAATGTATGCACAAAAAACAAGGATATGGGTCCCAGTTAGAATGAAGTACAGTGGAAGTCACTTAGTGCAACATTTGGTTACTGCGGGCTGTCGGAGCAAAGGCTACTTTCAGCGTTTATCCCGCAAATGCGGCTCTGGGCTGTCGTTGATGTCAGTCATTGCAATATCACCGACAACGTCTTTGTCGCGGCGTCGTCATCATCAGGTGCGTGAAGAATGCAGCAGGCAGATATTCAGCAGTGTTAAAAAGTTCTCGCACCATAGATGGTGCCTAGCAGGGAGTCAGATGAGAAAATGCCGCTGCAGCAAATGAATTCAGAGCCAGATGAGCAACTGAACTGGACCAGCTTCTTTATTCTGTGTTTTAAACTCTAAATGATATGCTTGCGTTTCCCGCGCACTTTATTTGATCTCACAGAACATCTGGTCTAAAGGCTTTTCCAACGTCTAAGCAAGTGTACTTCGCGCCTCTCAGAAATTGTATCTTTCTGTAAATTGTAAAAGCCTCGAACAAATGCACGAGGTGTCTTTCAGTTGCAAATATCACACTGCTTGTTAGAACTTCAGGAGCTCCTCTTGGCGCTGTTTGAAACGGCTCTAAATGGACAAAGACCTCCCAGGAAAGAGATTCCTGAGCGTAAATAGGAAGGTGTGGCTGCAGAACAGTGCCCTTACGCTGCTCGAACCGTTACAACAGACGCCTAAAGCGTAAGGGCACCGGGACACTCATTGAACTAGAGGTGAGAATTAGGAGCAACTAAACAGTCGCTGAGACGTCTCAATAAAAAAATTGCTTGTTAAATATGGATTTCTTTGCCTGCTCGCAGCAGACCAACTGTACCCGACCATGCCTCATCCTTAAATGGAACCGCTTACACCTAACAATTACGGCAGAACTCATCTCACAATCACTGTTGACGGTAATAAGATTATCAATCGAGGAATGTGGCGACATACCATGTTCATGAAGTGACAGTTATTTAACACGTGTAGTGGTAATTCTGAGACACCTGTTGATTTGGCTGAATGTCTCACATTATATCATCTCACTTTGCAAAGGCACAATCTTATCAATGTTGCCCATGAGCATACAGGCATAACCCGAGTGCATCAGCCCGACGCAGTGACACTGAGTGGTGAAGAAAGAATGACGCCTATAGAAAGGATGCTATGATGACAATAAGATGTCGCTTCTTAAATTATGAAGATGCCATAAAGAAGCCGACGTGGACAATGAGATACAGCATTGAGATACAGCGACACGGATGAGAGATAAAACACTGAAGACTATTTACAAGGTATAATCGCGAAATCAACTGCACCATCTGCCACTTCAGTCGACAGCTCGAGGCCAAACGAGGCGCCAATAGCAGCAGTGTTGCCGTCACTGGAACTTGTACTGCCAGTACAGCCACATTACAGCGCATTTTACAATGCTGCCATGGGCGAGGCCTACGGCTCATGTAAAAGCAGGCTTGTTTTAGCAGCCAAACTCACTGCGCGTGTAGTTTCACGTAAGCGAGATTGACAGCTTCACAGCATCACGCTGACGGCGGGAGCTACGGCTTTGTTTGATGGCACGACCGGGCCTCGAGTGCCCATATATTCTACATATTGGCATAAAAACGAAACAAAAATTCAGAGTAACGCCAGATATGGCAAGAACAAAGAGAGAAACGTTTGTCTTGCTTACCTATATATAGGGAGTAAGGATAATCAAAATATTAGTCAGGAAAATAAGAAGTTGAATGTTTTTTTCCTCAATGTACATTTCTGATAAATCGGTTACGAGCGTTTCTTAGTCGCAGTAACGTGTCAAAATTTCTGTACATACTGGGAAGGAAGGATTTGTGAAGACTCCTTCCAATAACATATCGATTGCTTGCCTTTGGGAAAAGAAAGAGAGGCAGAAAAGCGTTTGCAGAGAAAATCAATAGTATTTATATTCTAACGCAATCAAAGGATAGGACATGAGAGCAGGAGACAACAACGGAAGATTCTCAACCAGAGCAGCGAAGACAATCTCGTCCTCATGCCTCCCGGACGGCTGATGATGTGGCTGCAGCGCCAGCCCTTCCTCTTCACTACAATCACCCCTGCTGAGGTTTTGAGTGAAGCTAGGGCAAGGAATTCACCAACCTCATCAACAGCTACGTCAGGTTGTAAGGATGAAGGAAAAGTGGTGTAGTGGCTTAGTTACACGGCTCCAGCTACGGAAGCGAACTGCATGCAGGAGTAAATTAAACACCTCAGTTCACATAAGAACCCTCTGTCCCTCCTGCTCGAAAAACCTCCGCGTTTAACACCGTCGTCTTCCCAAGGCGAGCCGACTAGAGAATCGGAAGACTTCGCTGCAACAAATCACAATCGTCGAATTCTTTGCAATACCACGCCCATGCCCGCAGCACTCCGAGCCCCAAGGTATGGAATATGCGGCAGGATAGCCACCTGCGACACCAAGGTGGCCGTCATTGTTCGGTAGAGTTAGATGGGTTCCCCCTTTATCCTCAGCTCATGCTGTCAGGTAATTGTGGAGGTGCTGGCCTTTGAGGACCCGTCAAGATTCGGTGTTCACGCTGCGTTGAACTCTGGATAGGCGCTGATGAATAGGTGGGCTTTTGCCTCGTAGAAAATGTCTAATTATCTGCGCATCCACTGTCGCCGTCATTGTTCGGTAGCTTTGGATCCACCACCTCCTCCCGGCATCCTTAGTTCAGGTTGTCAAGTAATGGTGGGGTTGTGACCTTTTGTGGAGCCGTCAAGGGTCGGTGTCCACGCTGCGTTGACGTTTGGATAGGCGTTGATTTATGGGTGGGTGTTTTTCTTGTGGCAAACGTCTAATTGACGCCTTTGTGCTGTTGAGACGTAACAAACACCTCCACCACGAAGACCTGTAAACTGAGGGTTACCACATGTCAGGTTTCGCGAAGAGTCGATATTCAGTCGCGGCCTCATGGATCGTTCTAGATGTGATGGCTGATGTCACACAGCAGCTCGAGGGCCCAGCCCTTGTTTCGTGGTGTCCATCTTCCTGGGAATACATAGGCACACACACACACTCATCGGCGTGCCAGACTGACACCCCTACTGGGCGCTATGATCCCCGTATCGCTCTACAATGTTCTACCCCTTTGTCTGTCTCTGTCCTTTCTAGTCGCGATCAGCTCTCGCTAAGACAGAAATGTGTTGCATATGTCCATAACATTGATACCTTTCGTGCAAAACACATTCCTAAAAAAATACTCGGAGCATGTTGCCCCCGCCAAGCCCGGCTGGGTTAAATTCCGGCCAAATGCGACAATTTCACCCGTCTGTCGTTTCTTCCCCACATTTGCTTCAACCATGCAAGCGAATGGTTGAATTGTTGCTCTCGACCGTGAATTTAGTGCCTTGATTATAGCATCCTAGCTTTTGAATTTTTCGTACCATGCAAGAAACAGTTTTTCTCTGAGGGGCTAAAAGCCTATTCTCGAGCTGTAATTTTTCGAGTGAGGTACAGCACAGGATACGCTTCGTCGCTTTTGTTAACTTGGGCAAGGACGACACTTTGACCATGGTTGATGATGTCACACTCGAAAGTGCATTCTGTGCTCAAGTCTGGTGAGAAAAGTACTAGTGTGGTTGCTTGGGCTAGTTGGTAATTCATGATAAAAAATAACGTAGAGAGCGAAGGACAAGGACTGCGAGAGATGACATACACACCACTGACTTTCAACAATATTCTATTGGGTTGCCACATCGCGTGTATATATACAAGAGGGGACATGCGCAGAAAATGGAAGGCAATCCCAAGGGTGTTTCTAAAAGAAAGTCGATGTAATAAGAACATGGTCACTTGAAAAAAAATAAACTAACGTTACGATTTCTATCTGTTGAGATACGTGACTTCACTGGGATTCAGCGTGATAGAGGGGACACTAACGCACATACTACCTTGTTTTCTGATGAAATCAGCTTCCACAATTTTCTGGGAAAGCTGTGAGCTGTGTCTCGCTAAAACTTCCGTATCTTCAAAGGGGCACGCAGCCGCAGTCCCGGCAATGGATGCCCAAGCGGCCTTGAACAGTGTTATGGATGTTGTTACAGTGCTCTCTTAAAAGATCGTTTAAGCACCTGCCTGTCTGTCCAACATACTTACTGCCGCAAGACAGGGGAATTTGGTAAATCACATTCATTGCGCACGTCACAAAACGTTTTGTGTGCTCACATATCTTTTCCCAGGCATCTGTGAGCTCGCCCTTATCGAAAGTTACTTCGTCAATCGCCCAACGAATTTCCGGATTCCTCAACCTATGGTTAACCTTCCATACCGAGATCTGCTACTAAGAGCAACAGCTCCTCTTTCTTTAGCACTCTTATATCAATATTTTTTTAGAGTTGTCTACAACTTACGCTGTATTGCCCGCACACCCAGCGGCGATCGATCATAGCTTATTTCCCAATAGAACACTGTCCTTATGTTCGGCAAAACTTTGTAGCTAAAGCATTCACCGAACTTTGAGCTTGCAAAAGTCGTCACCCGGAGCTACGATCTCAGGTGCGTCGATCCTAGCTGGTGGAAGTGCCATTTGCTGCTCTTCCTTCCACTTTTCTCAAGTCGTCCGAGACTCCACGTGGTTGCTTTGATGGTTGTCTCTCCGTGAGCCAGGAAGAGCAGGTTTGCTAATGGGGGATCCGTAGAAGTCCCTTTTCCGTTTGTAGTTTCCCTCGATCTTGCTATGTTCGCGTCTCCCAGAGAAACGTAGACAGATTTGCCGATCCCAGATCGTGAGCACTGCTTTCTTGATCTCAATGATGTCGATCAGTTTGTTGCAGCTTAAGGTGGCGATAGTGGAAGGAAGCTGCCAAGCCCATCGCCGGCTACGTCAGGTTGTAGGAATGAAGGAAAAACGGTTTATTGGCTTAGTTACAAGGCTCCGAGTACGGAGGCTCACTCAATGCAGAAGCAAGTTCAAGACTGCAGAATCAAGACCCTCAGTCGTTCCTGCTCGAAAAGTCTCCGCATTTAATACCGTTGTATTCACTAGGGAATTTGAAGACAGTCCTGCAGCAAATCACAATAGTCGAATCTGGTGGGGTACCACGCCCATGCTCGTCACTCTCCGCAGTAACTCCCCTTCCAAAGCCCGATGGTTTGGAATACGCTGCAGGATAGCAAACTGCGAATCCAAGGTCATCGTCATTGTTTGGTAGTATTGGACAGGGGCCCCCTCATCCTTTGTTCAGGCTCTCAGGTAAAGGTGGGGGTAGTGGCGTTTCGTGGACCCGTCAAAATTCGGTGTGCAGGCTGCGTTGATATGTAGATAGGCGCTGATGGATTGATGGGGTTTTGCTTCATGGCAAATATGAAATTAACTGCGAACTCCAGATCGCCGTCATTGTCTACTAGTATTCGATGGGGGACCCCCTCATCCATGGTTTAGGCTCTCAGGTAATGGCGGGGGTTGTGGTTGTGCACACGTCAAGGGTCGGTGCCCACTCGGCGGTAACATCTGGATAGCCGCTGGTGCATAGGTGGGTGTTTGCCTTGCGGCAAACGTCCCTTTGTGGTGTTCAGGCGAACACCCCCATCAGAAAAAAAGTAATCCTGGTAACTCATGTAGAACACAGTATAAGTGCGTCGTAATAGGCCTTAAGGCGCTGTGCGTGGACGGTTTTGCAACCAGCATATTGTTGGTCCGTAGATGGCATGATAGGCTTGACGATACAGTTCATAAGTGATCTCTTTGCTGCAACGTGGTAGGCTCCTAGATGTGTGGAGATGTTTGAAGGAGAGGCCAGCAGGAAGAGCTGGAACCCAAAGCCACAAGAGGGTGTCTGAAAGAAAGTGGTGACAACATGGGTGGTCGTTGTCACCTCGAAATTTTCGTTGCGATTGGTCAAGGGTTGTGGCGGAACGGGCGAGCTGATGGCATTCCTCGGCGCGGCGGGTAGCTTGAGAGATGGGCGTACACTCGGATGAGTCTGGTTGGTGCGCACATATATTGCCGAACGTGGTCGAATGTTGGTGGTTATGCAAGTGGAAAAATGAGTAAAAGCATGCGGTCACCAGTGGCGCAGTGCTGTAGCCATGCGTCATGAACAACAAAATAAGTTCCCAATCAGTGTGATAGAAGGCAACGTATTCGGAGAGCATGTAATCAATGGTACGGTTGACTCTTTCCATCAAACCCCTAGTTTGAGGATGGTAGGTGGTGATGATGCGATGAAAAATTCGACATTAACAAGGAGCGCGTTCATGATTTCGCAAAAAAACACACGTCGTCTATCGCTCAATAGTTGCCAAAGTGAGCCGTGACGGAGAATTAAGCCTTGCAGGAGGAACGATGCTATATCACGGGCTGTGGCCTCAGGCAGAGCGGCTGTTTCTGCATATGTGCCAATGATCAATGGCGACGACTATCCAGTGGTTTCCAGAAGCCGTGCTCAGAAGGGCTTTGTACAGGATAAGGCTTATGCATCGAAGTGCCTGGCGGGGCACGGAATCGGTTGAAGTGTACCAGAGACAAGCTGAGCAGGCAGCTTACGGCGTTCCAACTGAGGGCACGATCGAAAGTATTTGCACATAAAGCTGTACATGCTATGCTAATAAAATCCGCAGCGAAGCCTGACATACGTTTTGAAGACGCCCGCATGCACACAAGGAGGGTTAGCGTGGAAGGCACAACATATTTCTCCACGAAGATGTTGAGGTATGTTTAGCAGCCACTTGCGGCCTTCAGACAGGTAGTTCCAGCAGTAGATAAGGTCATCCAGCATCACGAAGTGAGAAGCTTGACGGCGCAAAGCTGGAGAAGGCATAGGACGAGTCCATGGGTTTGAAAAGAAGTGGTAGTAGGGCTAATCCAAGCACCCTTGCGTTGCTCTGAAGCGATGTTGCAGCGTGCTGGCAACGAAAGTACTTCGTCAACGGCAGACAGGCGGGCAGAGCCTTCGATTGAGCCGGGCGAACGTGCTAGTGCGCCGGCATTCGTGTGGAGGCGGGAAGACCTGTCGACAACGCACATGTCGAAATCTTTCGACCGCAAGTACCAGTGCGCTAATGAGCACACTGGTACTTCAACGTGTACTTCAACGTGTACAGCCAACAAAGTCAATAGTGGTTTTTAGATGGGTCGCAGGTACGACCATAGAAATAAGGTCTAAATTTAATATGCCTAGGTGGTAGCCAAACACTTCCTTTTCTGTAAAGGAATAACTCGTCTTACTTTGGTGAGGGTGTTGCTTGCGTATGCGGCGATGCACATGTCGAAACCAGAGTTGCGCTGCGCCAGCACCGCTGTCGTCGGTGCGTCTTTAGGTGGGAGTTGTAGGATCGAATGGATGCCGTATCGGCTTCGAGGGTGGTAGACGAGGCAATTCTCGGAGAGCATCGTCACAGGCGGGCGACCAGGCGTAATTGTTCGAGGCGCTCCGCAGAAGCTGAGCTAAGGGAGCAGTGACCGAGGCAAAATTTCGAATGAAGCGGCGAAGGTAAAAACAGAGGCCAGGGAAGCTAGCAAGTTCTTTTATTTTCCTTTGTTTTATTTTATCTTATATAGCGCAATCTCTTACATGATCTTAGCAGGGTGGTAACATACAAGTACACTCACACAAACATTCATTACTTACAATCTTTCCGAAGCTTGAATTCAGCCTGGCAAAAGGACAGAAGATATGAAAAAATGGAGCAACGAAATTATGTGCGATAGAGTTAATAGTACAGCTGCGCCTAAAAACGTGCTAAAGAGTTTAGTGTAACGACTTCCTCAGAAAACTTATTTTATTCAACTATTGTTTTTGTAAGAGTATTTGAAACAGTTCTTAAGCGGTGTTAACGAGGTTACCGCGAGAAAGTGTTTATGACGACTAGCATAACCAGCTAAAGGTGATAAAGGGACACTAAAGACAAATATGAAGTTAGGCTAAAATAGTTGATTTGTCGGTGTTAATCACTAAGGCGTCAATGTTGTCGCGAACGAAGGCTTAATAATCATGAAATTTAGGTAAATACGTGGCTTGATTCGAGCTCTCCCGGGACATTCGAGCACATTTCTCATGATGAAAGCACTCCTCAGATAAATACTGTGAGTAGTACTCAGCCACTTGTTGCAAAAAAAAAACAGTCATCGTTGTATAGCATTGTCAGACGAAATAAAATGCTGCTTTTCGAGGTGCACTTAATTTTTAGAAAAAAGAACTCATTAAAATTGCCCTTGACAACGACGCGGATGTTAGAAAGGTCTCGCTTTCATAGAATCCGTTCCGCCAGCGCATTCACGTAACAGTGGTTTCGTTAACACCTAGTGCTGCGCTGGTTCTGCCAGCTCGCGCAACTCGCTCAAACTGCAAATAGCACAGAATTCATGTGATGTCGCGCGATTCCCGAACGGCCTGCGCCATTTGACCGAAAAGAAGCTGCAGCGGCTAATCCACCGTTCTATCTTGGCTCGGTACCGTAATCTGTCGGACGCCACTTTACTCACTGCCGGAAGCATAGGGTGGTTATGGCGTATTGAACGTCGTCACTCACCCGATTGGGTGGTTCGAGATGTGAATTTCGAAAAAGGTATTCGGACCAAAATGCATTCGGGATTCGTTGCCAGGTTTCTTGAATGGTATTTAAACAGTTCACGTGGACGTAGTACTTGCCTTATTGTCCCTTTAATGTGTACGAGGTACCAATATATTAGTGGCCATTCAGTAGCTAGAAGAAGAATTTTAATCGGGGAACATAATTTTGTTCTGTAATAAAAGAGAAGCCACTACGTCTAAGGAGATCTGTTGTAGAATTTCGACCTTAACAAATGTAGTTAAATTCGAGAGCTTTCTTTTGAATTCTTTCTAATTTTACATCTGTTTTGTATATGTGTCCCAAGGATATTATGTGCCAGAAAACGAACAGCAGGTGCTGAGAGCCTTAGCTAGCATCTTAGGGACAACAATTTCTGAAGACAGTTAGCCCTTACAGAGTCAATGTGTCTCGACCAGGAAACATTGGGATACGTGTATGCCAAAATATTTATAAACTGAGATTGCCGACTTATAAGTGTTCTGGGCAAAATAGGAGAAGAGAAGGGGCTTTCCTTTAGTGTTATTCTCATAAAGACAATTTTTGCATAATTAATAGACATTTCCCATTCTCAACGGAGGAGGGTGTGGGAAAATCAACTAGGTGGACCTTGGCGGCGTCAGGAAGGATATCGTCTTTAGATACTACATGGCCAAGAATGGTGAGCTGACTAGTGCGAAAGTAGCATTTCTTCAGGCTGAGCTGAGCTGAAGGCCGGCGTCAGTTAGGCACTGTAATACATCCTGTAGTCGGCAGACATGGGTGGGAAAGTCAGGGGAAAATATAACGACATCATTTAATTAGCATATGCGCGTTATGGACTTGTGACCGCGCAAACCGTTGTCCATCAGAAGCTCAAATGTTGCGGGCGCGTTCCAAAGCCCGAATGTCATGGCACGACCTTCATATAGGCCATCTGGCATGACAAAGGCCGTTTTAGCTTGGTCGTTTGGTGCCAAGAGGACTTCTCAAAGGCCGCTATCTAAGTCGACAGAAGAGAACAACTGCGTGACTTGAAGACGGTGTAGAGCGTCGTCTATTCTTGGCAAAGGCCAAACATCCTTGCGAGTGATCTTGTTAAGCCAACGGTAATCGACAAAGAAATGAATCAATCGATCTTTCACTTTAACAAGAACAACTTTGGGTGACTACAGCCTATCCAAAGGCTGGAGAAGGCCGCGCTTGAGCATGTCAGATGATTAGTCGTCGATAACACGGAACTCTGCGGCGCTTACACGGTATGGTCTGTCGCAGTGGCGCATTGGCACACGTGTCGGTGCGCTGATAAACCAACGACGTGAAGCCCAAGGAAACACACTGGCGTCCAAAATAGTCACCAAACAATCAGTCAACGTGCCGGCGATAGAGCTATGTAGAACATCGGTCGAAGTTGGCTCTGGCACCGGCTTACAGGTCACTCCGGCGGCCTCATGAGTGTTGGTGGAAGCAGTTGTCATATCAATGATAGCAACAGGATCGACACACAACGCATTCCCTACAAAGCAAAGTGAGCGGACATGACAATTGGTTGGATACGAGCAATTTGCTGATGCCATCAAAAACTTCTAAAGTAGCAAAAGGCAGCGGGGAACATTTCTGACGAACGAGAGTAGCAGATGTCAAAAAACTGCGCTTGCATCAGCGACGCTGTTACAGGGCACCGTGGCAAAGGCAGATGAGTGCAGTATTATTGCAGCGTCTTTCTGCAACTAATACATTACCTTCTGCTTCCCAAACGTCAAGAAACAGAGCGTCGCAAAGCGTTTGAAGTTCCACTTCAGCACGAGAACAGTCGATGATGGCCTTATTAGCGGAAGGAAAATAGCAGCCCAATATAAGGTCGTAGGAGCGAGAATGCAGCACCAGAAATTCAGCGATGAAGAGGAGGTCCTTAATCAGAACGCGAGCAATACGGCAACCTCTGACGTGATGCACTCTGCGCCGGCGGTACGATGTGACATGTTTGACACTGGCATCGTAACCCTTATGACCAAATGACAAAGTTTGACATTAAGAATAGAAACTGCGACACGAATGTCGACGAGGGCAAGTGCACCGATGTTGCTCACGTATACATCAATCACATTAGTCAGACAAGGAAGAGACCTTGGTCTTCGAGCGTGACGCACTTTTTGCCTCTGGATTTTTGGCGATTAGTTTTCCCGTTCCGATGCAGGTCGAAGAGGAATCAGCGAAAGAGCGGCGTCGAGGCAATGGCGAACGGCAGTCAACAAGTATGAAGACATCTGGCCGGGGTTCAGAGATGCGGGGGACGACGGGTACAGTGGAACTTAAGGATCGGAGTCGAATTTACGCGGTAGGATGTTGCACGGTTACGGAAAAATCGTGCGATTTGGCCAGGCAGACCACACGAAAAGCACACTGGCCGGTTGTCGGGAGGGTCCAGCGAAACATAGGTGCAACTTAGGTGCAATGAAGTTCAAATTTGACACATTATTAGAGGAAAAATTTGTTTACATTGAAGATTCAGCCTTCGTTTCCGACACCATATTTCTCAATATCCATGATGATAGTAAATCCTATTGATATATAGCCATAACGATAGCCTGTTGTTTTGCAAAACTATGTATTGTGGTGTAGCAGTAATCCCGACGCTTATTACGCGTCGGAGATGTGGCGAACCGACCACGCCCAAAGCACGGATCACACAACAGCGACCTCCACAAGCGATGATGAACAAGAATGCCATATGAACCCCACATGATAATGATCATGTACAGATGACAAAGTGTAGCTTATAAATGCCAACAGTATTACTACCAACAATTCTCATTATGATTACGAGATTTGTCAATGTTATCGAGATGCTACTACAACTGCTCGTTCGCGACGGCCTTCCTAGATTTCGTTACTTATCATCCGAAAGACAACAGCGACAGGGCTTGGGTGCCGAAATGCTTTTACATCATGGTGCAGAAATTTGATGATACAACTCCAATAAAAATACTGTTGATATCTCCCAGGCATTACAATATAAATATAAGAAGTCTGTGCTTGCAAGAAATGGCGTGTAGGCGCAAAAAACACATTGCGTACGTTAACCTACGTCTCAGAGTGTGTTGAAAAGAAGGATGGAGTATTTGCCATAATATCAGACCGCTCAACGAAGGTGACAACCCAATCAGCTGCCGACCTTGCTATATGCAGAGCTTATATATATATATATATATATATAATATATATATTATATATATATATATATATATATATATATATATATATATATATATATATATATATATATATATATATATATATCATCAGCCTGCTTATGCCCAGCGCAGGACTTAGGCCTCTCCTTTCCTTGAGATCTCCCATTAACCCTGTCCTGCGCCAACCGATTCCAACTAGCGACCGCAAATTTCCTTATTTCATCGCTCCACCTTGTCTTGTGCCGTGCTCGAGTGCGTTTACCTTCTCTTGGTGCCCATTCTGGAACGCTAATGGGCCAACGGTTATCTAACTGGCACATTACATCGCCTGCCCAGCTCCCTTTTTTCTCCTGATGTCAATTAGAATATCGTCTATACCCGTTTGCTCTCTGATTCCAACCGCTCTCATTCTGTCTCGTAACGTTATTCCCAGCAATCTTCGTTGGACAGTTCTATGCGTGGTCCTTAACTTGTTCGCAAGCCTCTTTGTCAGTCTCCAAGTCTCTGAGTCATATATCAGCACTGGTAAAATGCACTGAGTGTACACATTCCTTTTCAATGATAATGGTAAGCTTCCAGTCAGGAGCTGGCAATGTCTGCAGTATGCGATACAACCCCTTTTTATTCTTTTATGAATTTCTTTTCATGATCAGGTTCCCTTCTTATTAATTGACCTAGGCAAACGTACTCCTTCACAGACTCTAGAGGTTGACTGGTGATCCTGGACTCTTCTTCCTTTGCCCGGCTATTCATCACTATATTTGTCTTCTGCATAGTAATCTTCAAGCCCACTCTCACACTCTCTCTGTTGGGGTCCTCAATCATCGGTTGTAACTCATCTGCATTGTCGCGGAAGCCCTCCCAATTGAATAGCTTGAATACTTCTTCCCAGCACGGAGTGAATAGCAGTGGAGAGATTGTGTCACCCTGTCCGACACCTTTCGTTATAGGTATCTTCCTGCTTTTGTTGCGTAGATTAAGGTAGCTGCAGAACATCTCTAGATATTTTCTAAGGTATCTGGGTAAGCCTTCTGTATTCGTTGATTACGTAATGCCTCTATGACTGCTGGTATCTATGAAATCTGTGGAAACCATATAGAGGGGCTTATTGTACTCTGCGGATTTCTCGATAAGCTGATTAATGACGTGGATGTCATCCATTGTTGAGTATCCCTCCCTGAAGCCAGCCTGTTCCCTTGGTTGACTGAAGTCCATTGCTGCCCTTATTCTGTTTTGGAGATTACTGTGGTAAATATTGCATATAATACTCGGATAAGCTAATGGGCCTATAACTTTTCAAATATTTAACGTAACCCTTTTTGTGGATTTGTATAATGCTTGCAATCTTCCAGTTTTCTGGGACCCATGCAATGGATAGGTACTTCGTATAAAGAGCCGCCAGTTTTGCAAGCATTATGTCTCCTCCATCTTTGATTAAATCGACTGTTATTCCATCTTCGCCTGCCGCTCTTCCTATTTTCATGTCTTGCAAGGCCCTTGTTATAGGAGTTATAGGAGGAGTTTCTCTACCCTGTTCATAACTGTTTTTAATGGAGATATCCTGACTCCTGTCGGTATTGTACAGGTCATTATAGAATTCTTCCACTTCTTTTAAGATATTTTCGAGATGGCTGATGACAATACCCTGCTTATCTTTCAGTGCATACATGCTGGTTTGTCACTTTCTCACTGAGTACACGCTGCGCCGTCAAGTTATAGTTTCGAATATCACTTATTTTAGCCGCGTAATATATATATATATATATATATATATATATATATATATATATATATATGTATATATATATATATATATATATATATATATATATATATATATATATTTCCTGTGGGGTCTCCTTTGTGCATATTTCCTTTGGGTTTCCTTTGTAGCAATTGTTATGAACGGGTGGATGTCTGATTTTCCCTTTATTCATTCATATATATATATATATATATATATATATATATATATATATATATATATATATATATATATATATGTTAGTACGGGGACTAGTTAAGCGACAGTAAATGGCTAGCACTTGCCTAGTGAAGACTGCACAGGGCATACAGGTTTTAGCATTGCGTTCAGTCCAACAGGCGAGAGTCTGACCCAGCCCTAGTACAACGTCTTTGTCTTCGCCACTGTTCGCGACATTATCCATGGCCAGTGAAGCACCGTCCTGGTACTGCTTGTGTTCAAAATGGATTGTCACTGTTATAACGCTTGAGGCGGGACACATGTACGATGTCACTTCGTGATGTGACCGCCGATGAAGTGTATGCCATGGGAGTTATCTCATAAGTGACAAGAGTCAGCTGGCGCAGCACGCAGTAGGGCCAGACGTACTGGGACATTACCTTTTCACAGAGGCCGACTCTACGAGATGCAAGCCAGAGAAAGACATTAGAGCCGGGTGGAAAAGCAGTACCCCGGTGTCGATGATTATAACTGGACTCTCTGCGGTCTTCGATTAGGACAGCCCAGCGTGGGCTACTGTGCGCGCGACGAACACACACGTGAGGGCATCTTGCGCATAGGAAGTCGTCGACGTGGACGCCGGATCCGAAGGGCGCAAGGTGTCAAAGGGTAATAAGGGATGGCGGCCAAAGAGAAGATAGAAGGGTGAGAAGCCTTCACTGTCATGATGCGATGAGTTGCATGCAATTGTGACAAACGTACGGGCAACGTCCCAATCGTGGTGATCATCAGAAACGTACATGGACAGCATGTCGGTCAGGGTACGGTTGAGGCGTTCGGTGAATCCATTGAGTTGAGGGTGGTATGAGGTGGTGAAGTTGTGATGAGTAGCACAAGATCGAAGTCGATCGTCAACCATACATAGACAGGAAGTACCGACCGCAATCTGTGAGCACGTGACGTGGAGCACCATGTTGGAGAATGACGTCCTACAGTAAGAAGTCGGCTACGTCAGTGGCGCAACTGGTTGGCAACGCTCGCATAAGTGCATATCGCGTGGCATAATCTGTAGCGACTGGAATCCATTTGATGCCTTTCGTGGAAATCGGAAAGGGGCTGAGCAAGTCCAGGCCCATTCGATAAAACGGCTTAGTCGGAACGTTAATTGGTTGAAGGAGACCAGCAGTTGAGCCGCACGTTCCTTGCGGTGCTGACCCAGGTTCCAAGATGTTACGTAGCAGCTAACGGAACGATAAAGCCCCTTCCAGAAGGGACGTCGTCGTATGCGAGTTTATGTTCTGTACACGCCTAAGTGCCCGGAAGTTCGGGTGTCATGGAACTGGACTAGGACATATCTGCGTAGACGACACGGAACAACCAGCAGGCGTTCTGTTGTTGCGCCTTTAAAGAACGCTATCCTGAAGCAAAAACATGTTGAGTCAGGAATCGAGGGCGCCGGATTGCAGACGGTCAATGAGAGAGAGCAACGATGGATGTCTACGTTGTTCGTAGGCCACATGAGCGAAGTATGCGATTGCTAAGATGCAGATGTTGAAGTCTCTTTCAGCATAGTCGGATGGTTCAACCCGGTGGCGGGATAGGCAGTCGGTGTCAGTGTGTAACTCTGAACGTGTATGGCGGTCATAATGCCCAAAGGGTGAGCCTCCCTTTGGGGTATTTGTGTGTGGAGAAACAGCAGAGCGCATGATGGTCCACATGAGTACGATCCGGAATTTCGCGACAGCCCAGGCGAGAGCTAGACACTACCGCTCAGTAATAGTGTAATCCTTTTCCTACTGTAACAGGAGGCGACTAGCTTACGCTCTAACATGGTTAGCTCCGTTCAGTGTTTGTGCGAGGATAGCACCTATGCCATGGCCACTTGCGTCGGTGCGAAGCTCTGTTAAAGCAGCTGGGTCAAAATCAGGCATCACAGGCGCTTATGGGAGGGCAGAAATTAGCGATGCAAACCAATCCGCTTGGCCCGCGCCCCAAGAAAACGTCGCATGCTTTTAGAGGAAGTCCATGAGGGGTCGAGCAATGTCCGAGAAGTTGAGAATAAAGTGGCGAAAGTAAGAGCAGAGCCCAAGAAAGCTGCGTACTTCATGCGTGGACCGCGGAACCAGGAACTCACGGACGGCACAGACTGCGTTAGCGCCTGGTTGAACACCCGTAGCGTCAACTAAGGGTCCAAGTAATTTGATATGGTGCTGCCCAGAGGTGCACTCAAAAGAATTGAGCTAGAGGCAAGCCCGGCAAATATGTCGAGAATGGCCGACAGACGAGGGACAGAAGAGGCTTTCAAAGCTGGGCGAGAAAACGATGACGGCTTCCAGATAACACACACAGGTTGACAACTTAATACCATGTAGAAGAGTGTCCATCATGCGTTCGAAAGTCGCAGATGCATTACACAAACCAAAAGGTGGGACCTTAAATCAGTAGAGGACGTCGGGTTTCATGCAAACCGTCTTCTCGCGCTAGCAGCCTTAGACTGAAATTTGCCTATATCCCGATTGTAGATCTAGCAATGAGAAATCCCTGGCACCACGGAGGCAGTCGAGCGCATCATCGATTCGAGGGAGAGGACACACATCCTTTTTCTTTATCCAATTGAGATGGCGATCATCATCATCAGCCTGGTTATGCCCACTGCAGGGCAAAGGACTCTCCCATACTTCTCCAACTACCCCGGTGATGTACTAATTGTGGCCATGTTGTGCCTGAAAACTTCCAAATCTCATCCGCCCACCTAACTTTCTGCCGCCCTCTGCTGCGCTTTCGTTCCCTTGGAGTCCTTTCCGCAACTCTTAATGACCATCGCTTATCTTCCCTCTTCATTACGTGCCCTGCTCATGCCCATTTCTTTTTCTTAATTTCAACTAAGATATCATTAACTCGCGTTTGTTCCCTCACCCAATCTGCTCTTTTCTTATCCCTTAACGTTACACCTATCATTCTTCTTTCCATAGCTCTTTGCGTCGTCCTCAATTTAAGTAGGACCCTTTTCGTAAGCCTCATGGTTTCTGCCCCGTACGTGAGTACTGGTAAGACACAGCTGTTATATACTTTTCTCTTGAGGGATAATGGCAACCTGCTGTTCATGATCTGAGAGTGCTTGCCAAACGCACCTCAGCCCATTTTTATTCTTCTGAATATTTCAGCCTCATGATCCGGATCCGCAGTCATTACCGGTCCTAAGTAGATGTATTCCCTCACCACTTCCTGTGCCTCACTACCTATTGTAAACTGCTGTTCCCTTCCTAGACTATTAAACATTACTTTAGTTTTCTGCAGATTAATTTTTAGACCCACCCTTCGGCTTTGCCTCTCCAGGTCAGTTAGCATGCATTGCAGTTGGTCCCCTGAGTTACTAAGCAAGGCAATATCATCAGCGAATCGCAAGTTACTAAAGTATTCTCCATTAACTCTTATCCCCAATTCTTCCCAATCCAGGTTTTTGAATACCTCCTGTAAACACGCTGTGAATAGCATCGGAGAGGTCATATCTCCCTGCCTGACGCCTTTCTTTATTGGGATTTTGTTGCTTTCTTTATGGAAGACTACGGTGCCTGTGAAGTCGCTATAGATATCTTTCAATATTTTTAGATACGGCTCGTCTACACCCTGATTCCGCAATGCCTCTATGCCTGCTGAGGTTTCGACTGAATGAAACGCTTTCTCGTAATCAACGAAAGCTATATATAAAGGTTGGTTATCATGGACGCGAAATCACCAGCTATTGTCCTTCTTGTTCACAAGCACCCAAGCAGATGCCCAAGGGCTAGAGGAAGGCTCTATCGCATCTTTCTCAAACATTTTCTCTACCTCCCTTTGTATGACTTAGCGCTAAAAGTGAGACACTCGGTAAGGGTGCTAGTGAAGAAAGCTGGCGTCTTCAGTGTCGATGCGGTGGGCCATGGCATGTCTCAGTCCAGCGAACTGTTCTCAAAACCAAAAATTTCAAGGTAAGAAAATGGGACAGCACGGAGTGCTTTACTTTGGGAAAGTAAAAGGTCGGGGGATGTCATTTTGTTAAGAAGAGCCTTGGCTGGCGCCGGTATGACAGGTTGGGGCATGGTCTCATGTTCAGCAGCCAACACGAAAACTGTACATTCTTCCAGCAGTGACAGTTCGGCTAGCGAAATTCCTTGTGGAACAATATGCGTGCAAGTTAAAAAGTTGAGGACTGCAAGCATAGTTCTATCAGAATGAGAATCAGAACTAGTTTTTATTGAGATCATTAGAAAGATTACAAGTTGTTATTATTCAGAAGGAGGTTCCGAAGTCAAAGACTGCAATGGGACCTCCTTTATTAAGTAAATGTAATAAAACAAAAGTACAGCAGTTTCGACAAATTGTTAGCATAGAAAAATTACAGGTTTAATAGGAATAGCATGATTGAAGAATTACGTATGCATAAATGTCGGGAAAAAAAGCACTGTAACACAATCTTGTTGACAACTGATAAAGTAACAGTGTAGATAACGTGACGAACACAGTATAATTTGTCAACTCGAATGTATATGTGAGGCATAACCAGAAACCTAACGCTATAGCAATGAAAATGAAATGAAGGCACCCTGAAAGAATGGTTGTGAGTATGGACTAGATATCAGTATTCGAGACAATGCAATCGTTGCGTTCTTACTTGAATTGGTGAATTTCAAGTGTTCTTATGTATAATGGTAGTGTGTTCCAGAATGTGAGAGATGAAAAATGGACGCTCTGTTTGCCATAATTAGTATGTGTTTTAGGTAAAATGAACTTCCTATTTATTGGAAACCTGGTAATATTAGTATTTATTGGAGAAGATTGTGGTATCAAGCTATTGCGTCGTGCGTGATTGATTTGACGGAACAAAAAGGTACCTAGATTATATTTAACGAGTTGTGTGACTGGGAATGTGATTAGTTCGTAAAAGATATGAGGCGTTGTTGTTTTATGGGCTAAGTTTATTTATCCTAATAGCCTGATTCTGTAGCGTTTGCAATGAGTTTAAATGGGTTACGTAAGTGTTTTCCCAGCAAGTAACGCAGCAGTTAATGTGGGACTGAATAAATGAAAAGTATAATGATAGTAATATTTGATGGTCAAATATGTTACGCGCTTTTAGAAGTACCCTAATCCCGTAGGTAATCTTCTGTTTTAGTTTGGTTAAGTGTTCAACAAATTTACGATGTTTGTCTACTTCTATGCCAAGATAATTACAGGAAAAACTTGCAGGGATAGGACTTCCGCCCGAAAAGATGGGAGGAATGGAGCGAAGTGTTCGTTGGTGGGAAGTGAATACAACAAATTTCGTTTTCGATGGGTTTATCTGTAGCTGGTTAGTATGGCACCACTCCAGCAGGCTGTGTAAATCGCCAATAAGGTTAGATACTATGGTTGTAATACATTTATTGGAATTAATAATAGTAGTATCATCCGCATCAAGTATACATTTCGAAGAGGACAGGCCGTTAGGCAGATCATTGAAGTATAATAAAAATAAAAGCGCACCCAATATGGAACCCTGGGGCACGCCAATATTAGTGAACATAGTTTTAGAATGAACGCCTGAAATGGTTACTACCTGCATTCTGTCTGTTGAATAATTTTGTAGCAACAAGAGTGCTGGGCCGGTAATTCTCAATGATTCAAACTTACGAAATAAGGTACGGTGATTTATTTTTCCAAACGTTTTGCTTAAATCTACACATACTGAAGCTGCATTATTCCCTTCATCGATAACGAGTTTTAGTTGATCGGGTAGACCAGCGAGAGCCACTTCAGTAGAGTAACCCGAGCGAAAGTCGTATTGGAATGGTGAGAGAATGTTAAATTTTGTAAGGTAATCAATTAAACGTTTTCCTATTAGCTTTTCAATTACCTTACTAAAGAAAGCTAATACACAGATGGGGCGATAATGGGAAATTAAAGAGCGGTCACCTTTCTGAAAAATTGGGGTGATCGAGCCTTGTTTTAGTTCTTGTGGGAAATTATGCAAACATGAAGTTCATTATGTCTGCAAGGTCATCACTTATTAAGGGTGCAATTAAGTTTATATGGGAAGGGTGGGCTTATATAGTGGGTTATATGGGTTATATATAAGAGTGGGTTATATGGGTTTTTATTGTCTTGGCAACAACCAATATAGTGTGAGGAAATTTGATGTTGCGCGAGAGGATCAGATCTGTGAGGGGAGCGACAACATAGCAACCATCAGGGAAGGGGGAACGGTGATAGAGTGACGTAGGTAGCAGCCTGATCAGGCTGTTGTAGAAACTCAACAGAACGGTCGCGAGTGTTGCGTGATGTGCCGTCATCAAGACACAAAGGCAGTTCGAGACTCAGAATGCCAGTACAACGATCGGTGAGGGCCGAGTGGGCGGTCAAGAAGTAAACACCAAGAATTACATCATGTGGACAAGCGTCGACAACCGCGAAGAGATCTAAAGTGTGGTGGCCGGCAACAGTAAAGCGGGCCGTGCACATACAAAGAACCGGTGTTCGGGTGCCGTCAGCTGCTCTCACAGTAGGAGAGACGGCAGGTAACCGCACTTTTCGTAGGCGGCATCGGAATGTAGAACTCATAACAGAAGTGTGGGCTCCAGTATGAATGAGAGCAGTAACGGTCACGCCGTCGACGAGAACACCGAGCAAACTGCATCTTGAAGTTTGGGCCAATAGAGGTTTCGCGGTTCTTGTCATCAATACAGCATCACCTCACGGAGCTTCACTGGCTCATTTCTCGGGTGGTGGCCAATGTACGCGGGGGAGGGAGAGCGACGGCGCTGAGAGTGACGGCGATCAGCCAGACCAGGGTGCTGGAGCGGCAATATCGGCACACGTCGGTGCAGAGCGCGAAGATAGACGGTTGCGTTAGACGGTTGCGTTAGATAAACGGTTGCGATAGACGGTTGCGAAGACGGGGCACGATTCTGGCGGCGGTCAGCGGGGAAGTTTGGTGAGGATTGCGACGATTGCGGCAGTGGCGTGAAATGCGGCCGACGCGTGAGCAAGACAAACAGATTGCTCGATCGTCTGGCTACCTCCACTCAGGTGGGTTTGTTTAGCCGGGTGTGAATCAGGGAGGGGTGGTGTAGTGTTCAGTAGGAGGACAAAAGGTGCGTGACAGGTGGCTTGTGGAATGTCCATATTTGCAAACTCTTGACGGACGACGGGTTCAATTAGAGATAACGTCGCCAAGTGGTCATGAGCAGGTGCGTGAGAAGCGGCTGCAGCCATGGCTGCAGGTTACCAATCCAGGTTAGGTTGGCAGGCGTCGAGAACGGAGGAGGCGTCACGGGATTTTTGCATGAGGATGCCGCAACCGTGTTCAAGAGTGTAGTAAAGCGGTGAGTGATGCGCCTGCTTTTCGCTTGTTTCAACCAACGCCGTTCTGTTATGACGGAGTCAAACGTGCTTCAATGCTTACACATGAGCATGTTGAAGGCATCATCAGCTGTGTCTTTCAACACGTGGCCAACCCTGCCCGCTTCTGGTATGTCTTTGTCAATTGTGCGGCACAAGGTTAGCACGTCTTGGATGTAGGCGACGTACCATTCCGTCTACGTGTGAGCTCTGGCCGCGAATTCGTGCCGGGCTGTCAGTTGTCGTACGACCGATCAGCCAAACAATTTGCGCGTCTTCTCCTTGCATACGTCCCAACTAGTCAGTTCCTCTTCGTTTAAGTTAAGCCACACGCCTGCTGTGTCCCGTAGGTAGAAAATGATTTTGGCGAGCATTAGCGGCTCATCCCACCTGTGGTGCTTGCTGACGCGGGGGTACAATAGGAGCCAATCGTCGACGTAATCGTTGTCCGTACCGCAAAATGTGCCGGGATCAAGGGGATGTGAAAGGAACACGGTTGCCGCAGACCCGGGCGTGGGCTGCGGCGACGGCGTCCTGTCTTCGGCATGGTGACGGGAGGTGGGGCGTCCGCTCAAATGTGGCGGCCGCTCCGAAGATCCAGGGCCGGGAGGAATGGAGCCAGCTACCTCCACCAAAAAGATGCTACGGGGAGCATTTAATCGACAGTAGACGGCTAGCACTTGGCCAGTGATGACTGCACAGGGCATACAACTTTAGCAGCCCTTTCAATCCGACAGGAGCGACTCGTATCTAGCAACACTACAACATCTTTGTCTTCCCTACTGTTCTTGAAATATATATATATATATATATATATATATATATATATATATATATATATATATACGTGTATATATTATCTCAACCAAGTAATAGAGAAATGTGCGGACTATGACCAACCCTTATATATAGCTTTCATTGATTGCGAGAAAGCGTTTGATTCAGTCGAAACCTCAGCAGTCAGGGAGGCATTACGGAATCAGGGCGTAGACGAGCCCTGCGTAAAAATACCGACAGATATATATAGCGGCTCCACAGCCACCGTAGTTCTCCATAAAGAAAGCAACAAAATCCCAATAAAGAAAGGCGTCAGGCAGGGAGATACAATCTCTCCAATGCTATTCACAGCGTGCTTACAGGAGGTATTCAGAGACCTCGATTGGGAATAATTGGGGATAAGAGTTAATGGAGAATACCTTAGTAACTTGCGATTCGCTGATGATATTGCCTTGCTTAGTAATTCAGGGGACCAATTGCAATGCATGCTCACTGACCTGGTGAGCCAAAGCAGAAGGGTGGGTCTAAAAATTAATCTGCAGAAAACTACAGTAATGTTTAACAGTATAGGAAGACAACAGCAGTTTAAGATAGGTAGCGAGACACTGGAAGTGGTAAACGAATACATCTACTTGGGACAGGTAGTGACCGCGGATCGGGATCATGAGACTGAAATAATCAGAAGAATAAGAATGGGCTGGGCAGCGTTTGGCAGGCATTCTCAGATCACGAACAGCAGGTTGTCTTTATCCCTCAAGAAAAAAGTGTATAACAGCTGTGTCTTAGCAGTACTCACATACGGAGCAGAAACCTGGAGGCTTACGAAGAAGGTTTTACTTAAATTGAGGACGACGCAACGAGCTATGGAAAGAAGAATGATGGGTGTAACGTTAAGGGATAAGAAAAGAGCAAATTAGGTGAGGGAACAAGCGCGAGTTAATGACATCTTAGTTCAAATCATGAAAAAGAAATGGCATGGGCAGGGCATGTAATGAGGAGGGAAGATGATCGATGGTCATTAAGAGTTACGGAATGGATTCCAAGGGAAGTCAAGCGTAGCAGGGGGCGGGAGAAAGTTAGGTGGGCGGATGAGATTAAGAAGTTTGCAGGAACTACATGGCCACAATTAGTACATGACCGGAGTCGTTCAAGACGTGTGGGAGAGGCCTTTACCCTGCAGTGGGCTTAACCAGGCTGATGACGATTATATATATATATATATATATATATATATATAATCGTCATCAGCCTGGACAAGCCGGGAGAGTTTTGAGTATATTGAAGCATTGCGTCCAAACTCATCCGCTCTTGAAAATTGAATCCGAGTGTCTTAAACTACAATGGAGTGCCGACGAGCTATTGCTGACCACACGGAACTTGAGGTAAAAGAAACATGAGCCTTCAATAGCTTGGAGGACTGCCTGTTTCTTTTCCATGTCCGAAGCATTCAAGCCTACTGTATGCACCCAGAATGGAACAAGCCTCCGATTTTCGCGCTTCGTACGAAAAGAAGCGCAAACAGAGAGATCGTTTCGAACAACTTTGAGAATTGTCATGTCGTTAATATATAGTATCTAGAATTGAAATCCTGTCGACGGTCGCAAGCGCTTCTCTGAAACCACTGCCGTAGCATGTAGCTTCGAATGTGTCTTTTAGGGTCATCTCTTTGCTTTTATTTCAGGAACTGTTTGTACCTTTCCCATCTATGGCAACGAGGTGACTTTTACAAACTTGATAGTCAGTATGGCAGTCAATGCCCCATGCTAGTGATTTCCAGCGCTGAAGCTGGTTCCAAACATTCACGCCGAGAGCTGGACGCATCGTAAATGTTCCCGGAAAGTAAATTAAATGCCGTGCATTCGTTCATGTCTACGACTATTTGTTCACACGACAAAATGAACGCCTACAAAAGCAATACTTAATATTATTTCTGCGAGATGTTTTAGTCGCGTTGAGGAATAGTTGACGTTGAAGATTAATTTATATTCATCAGTAGCAATTATCAGTTTTCTGGCGCGTCAAATAGTTAATGAGTAACAAGTCCTCTGTAGTGGTTCCCCTCGAAGCAGCGACATAAACGAGGGATTACATCAGTCCCGGCTCTTTGTCCTGGTAAATATGATTGAACAGACATATTAACTGCGTGCGACGATAACAAGTACATTGGAACGTGTTTCCTCAATAGTACATTGACTTAATAAAGACAATCATCATCATCATCATCAGCCTATTTTGTGTCGACTGCACGACAAAGGTCTCTTCCTGCGATCTCCAATTACCGCTATCCTGCGCCAACCGATTTCCACAAGCACCTGCGAATTTCCTAATTTCATCGCACCCCCTAGTCTTCTTCCGTTTTCTACTGCGCTTCCCCTCTCTTGGTACCCATTCTGTAACCCTAATGGTGCATTGGTTTACTAACCGGCTCATTACACAGCCTGTCCAGCCCCATTTTTTTTTCTTGATGTCAATTAGAATATCGTCTATACACGTTTGCTCTCTGGTCCAAACCGCCCTGATTCTGTCTATTAACGTTATACCTAGCAATCTTCGATCGCTCTTTGCGCGGTCCTTAACTTGTTCTCTAGCCTATTTGTCAGTCCTCAAGTCTCTGCCCCATATACCAGCACTGGTAAAATGTACTGATTTTACACCTTTCTTTTCAATGATAATGGTAAGCTTCCAGTCAGGAGCTGACAATGTCTGCCGGATACAATCCAACCCATCTTTATTCTTCAATTAAATACCTTCTCGGCATCAGGGTTCCCTGTGATTAATTGACCTAGGTAAACGTACTCCTTCACAGACTCTAAAGGATGACTGGCGATCCTGAACTCTTGTTCCTTTTTCCGGATATTCATCACTATCTTTGTCTTCTGCATGTTAATCTTCAACCTCACTCTTACACTCTCTCTGTTGAGGTTCTCAATCATTTGTTGTAACTCGTCTGCACTGTTGCTGAATAGAGCAATGTCATCAGCAAACCGGCGAGTGCTGAGGTGTTCGCCGTCGATCCTCAATTCTGAGCATTCCCCGTTTAAAAGCTTGAATATTTCTTCCAAGCAAACAGTGAATAGCATTGGAGAGATTGTGTCTCCTTGCCTGACCCCTTTCTTTATAGGTGTCTTCCTACTTTTCTTGTGGAGAATTAAGCTATCGTGGAATCTCTGTAGGTATATGCCAGGATAGTTACGTTAGCGGTCTATACTCGTTGATTACGTAGTGTCTCTATGACTGATGGTATCTCTACTGAATCAAATGTCTTTTCGTAATTTATGAAGGTCATAGATAGAGGCCGACTGTAATCTGCGGAATTCTCGATTACCTGATTAATGACATAAATGTGATTCATTGTAGAGTATTCCTTCCTGAATCCTGCCTGTTCCCTTTGTTGACTAAAGTCCAGTGTTGCCCGTATTATATTGGATATTATCTTGATAAATATTTTATATAATACTGCGAATAAGCTAATGGGCCTATTACTTTTCAATTGTTTAACGTCTTCCTTCTTGTGGATTATTATAATGTTTGTATTCTTCCAGTTTTCTGCGACCATTGCAGTCAATAGACCCTTCGTATAGAGAGCCGCCAGTTTTCCAATCAATATGGCTCCTCCATCTTTCAATTAGCCGACTGTTATTCCATCTTCTCTTGCCGCTCATCCCCGCTTCATGTCTCGCAAGGCCCTTTGACCTCATCTCTAGTTATAGGAGGGGTTTCTGTATCCTGTTCATTACTGTTTCGAATGGAGTTATCCTGAGTCTTCTGGGTACTGTACAGGCCAGTACATAATTCTTCCGCTGCTTTACTATACCTTCAATATTGGTGATGCTTATGATAAAGGTTATAATGCTTATGATAATGACCCTGCTTATCTTTGAATGGAGACATCTTGGTTGATTTCTCTCATCTTGTCACTGATTTGTTACTGCGTCCATTTTTACGGGTTCTTCCGTCTTTCTAACGTTTTAATTTCCAATATCACTCATTTTCGCCTTGGTGATCAGTTTTGACAGCTCCGTAAATTACATCTTGTCTCTTGAGTTCATTATGGTTTATGGTTTCATTCATTACCTCTATGTCATCTTCATCTTTCTGTTCTAAGGCTGCATATTTGTTTGCGAGCACCAGCCTGAATTGATATTCTTTTACCCTTAGTGCCTCTAGGTTGGCCTGTTTCTTCTTCACCAATTTTACTGTTTCTCTCTTCGAATGGAAGTGAATCCTAGCCCTGACTAACCTATGATGTCAGTACTTTAGGGTAGCTATCACTTGTACATGCTGCAGTATACTGGGATAAGCCGAAAATATCAAATAAAATTAATTGCTTGTTGGTGTCATTTCTTTCAATTTCATTTCTTGGCTTTTCCACGTCCACTTCCTGTTCCTACGCTTCTTGAAAAAGGTGTTCATTATTCTCAGATTATTCCTTTGTGCGAATTCTACCAGCATCTATTCTCTAGCGTTCCTAGAATCGACGCTCTATTTGGCATTTGCTTGTTCACCAGCCTGCTTTTTCTCCACTTTTGCATTTAACTCGCCCATTACTACAGTATACTGAGTTTGCACTTTTCTCAGCGCTAATTCAACATCTTCATAAAGCTGATCTATTTTATCAACATCGTGACGGGATGTTGTAGCGTAGGCTTGTACTACCTTTAATTTATACTTCTTTTAAGCTTGATTTCGAGATTTAAGATCACGACGTCGTAAATCTCGGAGTTCACGCAATAGACTAATCGTACGCTTGATGGCTGACTTAAATAACACGTCTATTGTCTTTTCTTCAATTACCAGCAACTGGGGGCCCTCACTTCAATTGCACAAAAATGCATTTCGCATTTTCTATTACCACAGGTACGGTTACCCACGAAAAATGTCTCATGTTGAAGAAATAATGAACTTGAAGTTGAAGGCGTTATTTAATTTCACAGTAGTACACATAAAACACAAGGATAAAGAAACAATCGGATGTCCGCTACCAAAATGTTCGGGGGACCTGCTAGCCTCCAAACAAAAGGGGGTCTGTACAATTATGGCAACAGTAGGAGGCTACATCATAGCAGAATAGTGTCCATAACAAAAAGAACAAAAAGAAAATAGTGTTATGAATACAAGACTAAGTGGTGGTACTGTGTGGAACAAACAGTGCGCATTGTATTCATTGCGAGGAAAAAAAGGGGAAATAAGCAGCGTTTTATTTCAAAACCAGGTGGTGGTACTACATGGCTCAAGCAATACTGTAAAGTTTTCACGGGAACAAAAAATAAATATACATAGAAAGTTAGGAACCGTTTAGTAACGTGCTAATATAATACGCCTTACCTTTGCGCTTGGAGAATTCAAGTGCACGTGATTTGATATGGGACGCAATCGAATTCTACAGTGATATGCCTGAAAACATGACAGTAATTTTCCTATAATTAGTTAAAGCTTTAAGAAGGAGCAAACTGTGACGTCTGTAAAACCTGGTTTTTTATTATTAGTTAAGTTTGTCCGCGTGAAACATGCGATGCCTAACTCTGTATTTATGAGGAGCGACTTTATAACAACAGCATATGACTGAATAACATGCGCAAAGGGAGAACGTTAAGGGAACAAAAGATGCGAGCACAGCGAGATGCAATCATTTGATATGTTATTAATCGTACCACTTGCTTTTGTAAAGCTTCTAGTTGGCGGAGAACCATGACGTATTTATTACCCCATGGTGAAAGGCAATATGAAATATGACTGAATTTCCCGTAACACAAAAGCAGGAGACCCCTTGAATGAAAAAAGTAGCGTGATTCGGTAGTGACATGGTTGTCAAAATAACTTTTTTGAATAGTAGATTGGGCATGGCTGCTGAATTTTAGGTGCTCAACTAAAATAGTGCCTACAATGTTTTGCTGATCCGGATTTTGCAATGTTGTGATTATTAGGTGATACAACTAAGGAATCCAAGAATAATGTTTACGGGGAATGAAATGCCATAAATGTTGTCTTCGCTGTGCTGACGCATAATATGTTTTTATGCACCATAAATGAACATTAGAGAGATGATGTTTCCGTTTTTTTTCTAATGTGAGGGAATTTCTGTCGGATAGGAAACTCCTTGTGTCATCAGCATAGAAGATGTAGTGGGCATGCGTCAATATTTACGGCAAATTATTAATAAGCAACAAAAGTAAGCGTGACCGATGAATTGATCGCTGAGGGATACTTCTATTAACAATTTTAGATGAAGAGAAGGAACTATTCCCTGGGACTATAATGGTCGGTCTCCTAGGTAGTCACTAATGAACTGCAAATGGGGGTCAGAAATGTCATAAAATTCTAGTTTGTGTGGGAGGATGGTGTGGTAGCTTGTACCGAATGCCTTAGTCAAATCAGTAAAGAGAGCACCGACTAATGGGCCTATCTCTATAGCCTATTTAATTTGGCTATAATTTAATTTAATTAATGTGGAGATAATCGCATAAATTTGGATAATTGATTACTTAAGCCTTCATAAATAGGTTTCTCACTACTTTTCCAGAGAAAGACAAAATGCAAGTAGGACGGTAATTACTCAACACTCACAATCGCCTTTCCTTAAAAATTGTGATACTGCTACCCGTTGTGAAGCGTTTGTGAAAGACACTATGTTTAATTAATTTATGTATTACGTCGGCAAGAACCCATTGAGATAGAGGTCAGGACCAGTCACTTCAAATGTTAAGATGATACTACCAACTTGCGAATTTGTAGGGTATAAGTAAAACAAATAGGGACTGCATGGTAAACTTGGCATGCTACAGGTAAACTGGCATGCTACATGTCATGTACAATACTAAAATGGCTACTGAAAGCTTTAGCGACGTCCTTACCCACTGAGCACGAGACGTCTTGTAGCCCTCTTGATCCAGCCAACATGTACTAAAACGTCTACAACTATGCAAGACGGCTCCAAGACGTCTTTCGATATACGTCTAGAGGACATGCTGTAAAAGTCCCTTAGAAAAGGTCTTGTTAAGATATTTTCGGGTTACGTCTTGCAAATACGGCTAGAAGGCGTTTTACAAAGAGGTGTATAAAATATCTGAGCTGATGTTTATCTATATATGTATAAAAGAGATTCCGGCGGATTTCTCTGATCTATACGGTTATCTAGCGCCCAAAATGGCCATAATGTTTACACTTAAATAACACGTACGTGCACTGCCTTACCTTCGGTCTGCTATTTCGCCATCCTGAAAGGTGTAGGTTTCCATTAGCCGCACATGTGCCGTTGCCCTGCATTTCCAGTCGCAGCATGTACACATATTTTACGAAGAAAGAATATGACGCAAACGTAAAAAATAGTGCTAAACTAAACTGAGCATACATACAAGACGCGAGGCATTTTCCGCGCTAATTGATGATAAACAGAAAACGTCACAAATAAATCAAATGGTTTTAGGTGCCAAAACCACGATCTATTTATGAACCAGACCCTAGCGGGAGATTCAGGGCTAATTTCTACCATCTGGGATTCTTAACGTGCACCTAAATTTAGGTACACTAGTGTTGCTGCAGTTCGCTCCTATCGTACCTGCAACCTCGAGCTCTGCAGCATGATGCCATACCCACTTAGCTCCACGGCGGGTAGCAGAAAATGTGTGCCTACGCTGAGCAGCTGTACCAATTTTGTGTGAACACTAGTTTCAGACAGATGGATAGGTGAGTCCAATGATATATTTATTTTTGTCGCTGAAGATGGCGAGCAGTAATTTGCGTTTCTAGACGGCTGGTTTTTCGCAACTGTCCCAATCGAAGTCTTTATCACGGTTCCAGTTAAATCTCAAAACTAGAGCGTTATTTGGAACTCTTTCGCTTATACCTAAATCAGAACATTGAGCTGCATCTCAATGATATGTCAGAGATTTAACCAAATAGCAAGAAATATGATTAAAAAACTGTAAATGTCTACCTAGATGGAGCCAGAAACTTTTGCATGGGAATAAGTTTGCTGTCCACGCGAAATAATCACCACGTTTGTAAGGGTTTTGAGAAAAAATCACATTCGCTAAAGCAGTATTTTTCAGAGCCACGTACACTGACTCGATTCTGTCCGCTTTAGATGTGTTATTCGGTGAACTTTACAAAATTGTTATATCGTTCTTATTTTTATGTCGCAGAGTTCTAAACTTGACACTGCCATTTTCAAGACTTCTTAAGAAAGTGACGGCAAAAGAAATGAACAGCTGCTTCCAGCACACACAAGACTTTTCATTTTATTTAATATGCAACTCACTTCATCAATGTCGCTGCAGCGATTGCCGCGAAAACCGATTTCACAATTCCCAAGTTACTATGAAAGAGCTCCGAACTCCCCACAAGTGTATAGAATAAGTAGCACTAGTGTGACATTCGCTGTCGAAGACAGGTCGTCAAAACATTGAAGACAGCTTGAGTATCTTGAAGATTTGATAGCGCTTTAGGTGTATTACGAAGAACAAGAAAAGCACTACACTGCTGTTTGGAGGGTCGGGCGACGTGGCGTCATAGAAGCTTTCGTTGTAGTATAGCGGCTGAATGCGCATACATAAGAGGCACAACGCTGTAAACGGTGAAAGAAAATGAATTTAATGTGAATTCAGCTACAAGTCAGAAACACAGTAGCTAGTAATATAAGGTGACATATAATTTACTATTTTTCTTGCAATCTTCATTGTTACTGGTGTTATTATTAACAGCATGAATTCGCTCCAACCTTTTCGTAGTAAAACCTACAAGGCTTACACAACCTGGGTGTGTTGTGTGAACTTTAATAGTATTGCTGGAGTTTCTATTTTGTCTCCTGTGTTTCATGAAAAAAGGCCCTTTCATTTGTATTTTTTGATAGGGCTTACATTTTGCAAGAAGAAAGAATTTCATAGCAAATTTGTTCTTCACAGTGAGCTGGATATGAGCCGACGTCAATCCTGTCTTTTTTGTTGTAATTTGCATATCGAGGATTTCACTCGCGCGATAACGGCAGCGAGATTGCGTCCCTAAATAACTTCCGGTGACTGGCCTTATCAGTCTACTCCGCCGGAACACAGAGCACATTTTTAAGATGTTTTACTTACTGAAAGTCTATATTTAAGTTTTCAGATAAAGGAGATAAAAGTCATGCGCATTACGCCTTAAAACAAATACATAAAAAATTTTGTGTAACTTAGGGCAACATTCACTTGTAAAATTGTTCTTACGTACACAGGAAAAGTGTTGAAAATCTGCGGGCTATGATTTTAACGCACTTTTGCAAGTCAATATCGCCGCCAATGCCTTTTTACTCGTTAAATTTAGTGGGCTAAGACAATGAGCAAAACCAGAAACCGTCCAGGGCTTATGTTTGTAAACAGTGAAATGGTCTATAACAACTTTAAGTAAAAAACAGCTATCATCATCATCATCGTCATCAGCCTAGTTACGCCCACTGCAGGGCAAAGGCCTCTCCCATACTTCTCCAACTACCCCGGTCATGTACTAATTGTGGCCATGTTGTCCCTGCAAACGTCTTAATGTCATCTGCCCACCTAACTTTCTGCCGCCCCCTGCTACGCTTCCCTTCTCTTGGAATCCAGTCCGTAGCTCTTAGTGACCATCGGTTATCTTCCCTCCTCATTACATGTCCGGCCCATGCCCATTTCTTTTTCTTGATTTCAACTAAGATGTCGTTTACCCGCGTTTGTTGCCTCACCCAATCTGCTCTTTTCTTATCCCTTAACGTTACACCCATCATTCTTCTTTCCATAGCTCGTTGCGTCGTTCTCAATTTCAGCAGAACCCTTTTCGTAAGCCTCCAGGTTTCTGCCCCATATGTGAGTAGTGGTAACACACAGCTGTTGTACACTTTCCTTTTGAGGGATAGCGGCAACCTACTGTTCATGATTTGAGAAAGCCTGCCAAACGCACCCCAACCCATTCTTATTCTTCTGGTTATTTCAGTCTCATGATCCGGATCCGTGGTCACTACCTGCCCTAAGTAGATGTATTCCCTTACCACTTCTAGTGTTTCGCTACCTATCGTAAACTGCTGTTCTCTTCCGAGACTGTTAAACAGTACTTTAGTTTTCTGCAGATTAATTTTCAGACCCACCCTTCTGCTTTGCCTCTCCAGGTCAGTGAGCATGCATTGCAATTGGTCTCCTGAGTTACTAAGCAAGGCAATATCATCAGCGAATCGCAAGTTGCTAAGGTATTCTCCATCAACTTTTATCCCCAATTCTTCCCACTCCAGGCCTCTGAATACCTCCTGTAAACATGCTGTGAATAGCATTGGAGATATCGTATCTCCTTGTCTGACGCCTTTCTTTATAGGGATTTTGTTGCTTTCTTTGTGGAGGACTACGGTGACTGTGGAGCCGCTATAGATATCTTCCAGTATTTTTACATATGGCTCATCTACACCCTGATTCCGTAATGCCTCCATGACTGCTGAGGTTTCGACTGAATCAAACGCTTTCTCGTAATCAATGAAAGCTATATATAAGGGTTGGTTATATTCTGCACATTTCTCTATCACTTGATTGATAGTGTGAATATGGTCTATTGTTGAGTAGCCTTTACGGAATCCTGCCTGGTCCTTTGGTTGACAGAAGTCTAAGGTGTTCCTGATTCTATTTGCGATTACCTTAGTAAATACTTTGCAGGCAACGGACAGTAAGCTAATCGGTCTATAATTTTTCAAGTCTTTGGCGTCCCCTTTCTTATGGATTAGGATTATGTTAGCGTTCTTCCAAGATTCCGGTACGCTCGAGGTTATGAGGCATTGCGTATACAGGGTGGCCAGTTTCTCTAGAACAATCTGACCACCATCCTTCAACAAATCTGCTGTTACCTGATCCTCCCCAGCTGCCTTCCCCCTTTGCATAGCTCCTAAGGCTTTCTTTACTTCTTCTGGCGTTACCTGTGGGATTTCGAATTCCTCTAGGCTATTCTCTCTTCCACTATCGTCGTGGGTGCCACTGGTACTGTATAAATCTCTATAGAACTCCTCAGCCACTTGAACTATCTCGTCCATATTAGTAACGATATTGCCGGCTTTGTCTCTTAACGCACACATCTGATTCTTGCCTATTCCTAGTTTCTTCTTCACTGTTTTTAGGCTTCCTCCGTTCCTGAGAGCCTGTTCAATTCTATCCATATTATAGTTCCTGATGTCCGCTGTCTTACGCTTGTTGATTAACTTAGAAAGTTCTGCCAGTTCTATTCTAGCTGTAGGATTAGAGGCTTTCATACATTGGCGTTTCTTGATCAGATCTTTCGTCTCCTGCGATAGCTTACTGGTTTCCTGTCTAACGGCGTTACCACCGACTTCTATTGCGCACTCCTTAATGATGCCCATGAGATTGTCGTTCATTGCTTCAACACTAAGGTCCTCTTCCTGAGTTAAAGCCGAATACCTGTTCTGTAGTTTGATCCGGAATTCCTCTAGTTTCCCTCTTACCGCTAACTCATTGATTGGCTTCGTGTGTACCAGTTTCTTTCGTTCCCTCCTCAAGTCTAGGCTAATTCGAGTTCTTACCATCCTGTGGTCACTGCAGCGTACCTTGCCGAGCAAGTCTACATCTTGAATGATGCCAGGGTTCGCGCAGAGTATGAAGTCGATTTCATTTCTAGTCTCACCATTCGGGCTCCTCCACGTCCACTTTCGGCTAACCCGCTTGCGGAAAAAGGTATTCATTATACCCATATTATTCTGTTCTGCAAACTCTACTAATAATTCTCCTCTGCTATTCCTAGAGCCTATGCCATATTCCCCCACTGACTTGTCTCCAGCCTGCTTCTTGCCTACCCTGGCATTGAAGTCGCCCATCAGTATAGTGTATTTTGTTTTGACTTTACCCATCGCCGATTCTACGTCTTCAAAAAAGCTTTCGACTTCCTGGTCATCATGACTAGATGTAGGAGCGTAGACCTGTACAACCTTCATTTTGTACCTCTTATTAAGCTTCACAACAAGACATGCCACCCTCTCGTTAATGCTATAGAATTCCTCTATGTTACCAGCTATTTCCTTATTAATCAGGAATCCGACTCCTAGTTCTCGTCTCTCCGCTAAGCCCCGGTAACACAGTACATGCCCGCTTTTTAGCACTGTATATGCTTCTTTTGTCCTCCTAACCTCACTGAGCCCTATTATATCCCATTTACTACCCTCTAATTCCTCCAATAACACTGCTAGACTCGCCTCACTAGATAGCGTTCTAACGTTAAACGTTGCCAGGTTCAGATTCCAATGGCGGCCTGTCCGGAGCCAGGTATTCTTAGCACCCTCTGCAGCGTCACAGATCTGACCGCCGCCGTGGTCAGTTGCTTCGCGGCTGCTGGGGACTGAGGGCCGGGGTTCGATTGTTGTATTCATATAGGAGGTTGTGGCCAAGTACTGCACCAGGGTGGCCAATCCTGCTCTGGTGAGAGAGTGCGTTACCGGTTCTGGTCACCGGGATCAGGCCGCACTCCAGGCCTGTTTGTGCAATTTTCTCAACACACGGTTTTTTTTTGTATTTTCCGGTGGAGAATAGCGCGGCACCGGGATTTGAATCACGGTCCTCTTGCACTGGAGACGGATACTCTACCGTCCCCGTAGGAGTTAAATTAAAAATTAATTTATGGGGTTTTACGTGACAAAACCACTTTCTGATTATGCACGCCGTAGTGGAGGACTCCGAAAATTTCGACCACCTGGGGTTCTTTAACGTGCACCTAATTCTAAGTACACGGGTGTTTTCGCATTTCGCCCCCATCGAAATGCGGCCGCCGTGGTCGGGGTCCGATCCCGCGACCTCGTGCTCAGCAGTCTAACACCATAACCACTGAGCAACCACAGCGGGTCCCGCAGGAGTTGTACGCCTCATTTAACCTACAGTGGTGCCCTACTTGGTCAGTCAAGGTGGACCAATCTGAGCTCGGTTATACCGCATGGATGGCACTCGGCTAGAGAACCTGGTATTTATGACCTGCACATGTGAGTGTGAGGCCATACATATTTGAAGATATATATCTTTCTTTTTTTTTTTGTTTTTAGGAGGGTTCCCGTACAGTGATAAAATGAAGGAAAAGACATTAAAAGAAAGAAAAAAAAAGAAAAAAAAGGGGCGGGAAAAAAAAGGAACATAACAGGTGATTTGAACTCGTGACACTTCCATGTTGCCCGGAAAGATAGCTCAGTCGGTTGGTTCGTCAGGCCCCAGGCTACTTTCAAGCGCCACAGCTCCTGCTCCGAGCCTCACACTTACGTGGAAAGAGACTCATGGTGTCCGCGAAAGCGTCGTTTGCTAACGAAGCTTTCCCTCAAGTCTAAATATTTTAAGGCAGTTTGTCGTGTGCGTATCATGGCTACGCACGCTTATATCGCATTCCGTTTCTCTACCACGGGTGCGCTTTAAAACCACGGCGCTGCAGTTTTTGCTTTTCTCTTCTTTCTTCTTCTCCGCCCTTAAACTGGCTCTCTTAAATGTACTACACGCAGAGACAAAGAAACAGCGCGCGCATTAGATCCCATAGATGAGATGAATATTTACAATTATTATTAGAGTTATAATTATATTCGAGGGCTGATTGCCGTGCTACGGTTTGCTAACGAAAACAGCTATATTTATCTTAATTTCTGTAGGATACTTCATTGTAAAAGTAGAATACTATTTCTTATTGTACGGAATTTCTTTTGCACGTACTCATAAGTCCTGACTGTGTTGAATGAAACATAATTAGGTGTGGCGTATTCTACTAGTTTATTAAAATAACTTGGTCTGTCGCCTATCAGGAATTTGTTCAGCTTCTTGTACGGAACAATGTTGTGTCATCTGCTTCTCTACTGCTGTTGTCCTGCCTATTTTTTTTTTTTAATTTTGAAATGCGTTTTATTTTAGATATACTGGAAGCGGCAAACAGCCACAGGAAGTAGCCATCTTATACTGCACGATAAGTGTGACAGAATTCGAGGCAGGTACTTTTTCTTATCTCCTTAGCAGTATGACGCGGTTTGTTGCAATTTCGTTCACCTCATTCCAGTCTTTTTTCAGTTACGTTAGACAGCGTAATAGCGCTAAGATGAGACGTGGCTGGAGGAGACAAGACACACAAGCCTCCTTTGTCCGTGTCGCAATGTTGCGAATCTACTCTGTCGCTATCTACCAACAAATCCAAATTTCTCGTTAGCTACGTTTGCTAATTCCCAGTTATTACAACGGCATTGGAACAAGACTGAAAGGACAGAGGTATATTTAACCACGAAATTTTACGGAACACGAGGTCTGAAAAAAAAGCAGAATGTGTGCGCTGCCTCATAATGCGGCCTAGTATTCGCATTTACAGACTTTACCAGTCTATGTGTACTAGATTGTGATGTTCGGTTTTACTTACTACTGTTTCAGGCTGCTCAGCAATTGAACGTTTTGTGAGGTGCCGTGGTCCATAAACTTCTGTGGTTGACTGTGTACATGAAGACAGAGACGTGAAATGATGAAGAGCCGTAGAATAAGGAGAATCGCTGGCGCTAATCTTTTGACAAAGAGAAGGAGACAACTCATCTTGTTGAACCGTTGGCTCTAGTGACACTCCTCGTTTAGCACTGTTTACCGTTAAAATGAAGTATTACTGCGCTTGGTGAAGTATTATGCATTATGTAATCAAAATTGGCCGGGTCAAATGTCAAGAATGTGAAAGTTATCTATTTTGTGCTAGAGCAAGAAACCGGCAAAAAAACAATTATAACATGTTATTTTTCAATAACTTGTTGGCCAGCTTCATTCACACCTTGCACATTGTTGTATTAACAACCACAGCAAATCATTATTTGAATTACGTTGGTGATTTAGTCGTACTTATGTTAAGGGATCTGGAACTTGGAATAGTGTAGCTTCTAATAATGCAGGTTAAACAGCCACTGGCTTGCGCTGCACACGAATCCCAGTCACAGCGTAAGCCAGAGCAACGCCTCAATAGGAGCTCCATTTTCGGCACCACGCCCTATAGGATCTACGCGGCAAAGCTTCTTCGTGTCATTTTCGTGAGAACGATCTGCACTGTCGGCCTGGCGTCAACGGCGAGCTGCGGCTTCTCCTGCTTTCTGCACAGCGGTCTGCTCAGCCCAATCTTGCCTGGTTGCAGCCGCGCGCGTTGCTCTGCGATTTACTTCTTCAGCAGCAGTTCGTACATTGCGATGAGGCGCCAAAACGTGTAGTTAAATGTAGACACAGTTATCCAGACTACGCGGCGCACATGTCACATCTTTTCACCCGTCTGTGCCGCTTGTGGCTGGGAGTGGCGTTCACGAACGCACGCTCCTATCGTTTGGGAATGGCCGAGAGCGCGATGTGCGACTCCTGTGGGTGCGAGGAAACCATTGAGCACCTATTGTGTACCTGCCCTCGCTACGATGTCCAACGCATCTCTCTGCGGGCAACTTTACACCGACTGGACTCAAAGATACTCCGACCGTGGCCACACCCGTCACCGGCTCCAAAAGCGATTCGTGCACTAGTGTAATACTTGAAGTGCACCGGCTTAAGAGACCGTTTATAGTGTCCTTGTGTATAGTGTCCCGCCCACATACACTCAGTGCTTACTCTCTCTCTTTTATCCTCTTTCTATTCCCCTTTCCCCACCCCCACTGTGGGGTAGCAAACCCGACGCTCTTCTGGTTGACCTCCCTGCCTTTCCTATCCTTGTTTTCTCTCTGTTGACTGTCGCACGGCGAGTTGCCGGTGATGATGATGATGATGATTGTGGTTTTAGCGGCCCATTCAAACGGGATAGTGACAAATATTCACTTGACCTGCTTGAGTTAACCAGGTCTAGCTACATGCCACATGCAACTTCTATGTTAAAATGTTACATATAGGGACACATAGTCAGATATAATGGAACTGCAATGCAAGTTTGTGCCTACGCGGCGGGCATTTCAAATTGCAGTACGCGACGGTAATAATGACGATGATTTAATGGGATTGCCTTTAAAATAGGACGGTGAAAAACAGCATACTTCAGGTATGCCATAGGTGTTTTTAATTACCAGAATATTTATACATCTCTAAAATTTTCCTTTTTCTTCCTCATACCTTCTTTAAAAGCCTTGCATCATTACCTGGGCCTGTGCTACATGGCGTGCCTCCTGGTGCAATAATACGCAATCGTAATGCAATACGTGCGCTTATAGACGCTACATGGTGCGCACCTCACATCACAAGGCAAGTCGCGCGACACGATGCTAATGTTGATTTATTGGAATCCTATTTGAAACGGGCCGGTGACATAGTCACCTAGCCAGCTTTATTTCATCAGGTGGACAATATATATTTTCCTCTTTTTCTTCCTTAGACCTTTAACTGCCTTCTACCGGTATTTATGCATCTGCTACATAGAGTTCTACCTGTTGTAACAACAACCAACTGCAATGAAAGCCGTGCACGTTTAGACACTACGCGGTGCTCATGGCATATTTGTGTGAACTCGCGCGCTAGGATGCGTTTACAGCGCATATTTCCGCTGCACACAGAATAAAAAGTCGAATCCATCTGGAACTATGTATTTTTTTTCTTTTCCAGGAGAGATGCACTACTTACACCGGACACCGGCGTCGGCGGCAGACGCCATCGCGACTCTATATAGCTGTTGAAATGAGCATATAAGAGATTATGCTGTAAAAATATACAATGTCGTTTTATGATGGCAGGTTTGCGGTCGACCAGCAGATCACTTGTTGGCATAAGCTCAGGTTCCAGCGGAGCTTCCAGGCACAGCTCGGTTGCACGTTCTTTTTTGTCTTTACTTGCATTTTGACAAACATGATGGCAGCTTAGTTTTTGTTGCGGTTCTAGTTGTGTTGTAGGACCTAGCTATTTACCTTCATTTCTTATGGTAGCCTTGTTACGCAGTAAATTGCTGCATTATTCACGAAAAATTGCGGCATAGTAGGACTAAGAACAATTGTGCAATGTTGTTGCAAGTACAGCATGGCGGATCCTGCTCCTGCCTCTCGTCACATTCTGTCCCGACTACGTCCACTAGAGAGTGCGCGGCCTTAGTGATGATGCCAAGCAGGCATGTAGCACAGAACAACATGGGTGGTAAAATCGATGTAATCCACCAGCGCCTTCTTGACTGAAGCGGCTTGTAGCCACTGAGCAATGAAGGAATTAAATTGGTACCAGTTTACACTCCTTGATATCGGTGCAGGAGTGCTCAATGTCATGCATTTTGTCTTAGCTACCAAGAGGCTATGCCGATTAGATGTATTACGATGCAAATTTTGACACTATTTGCAAACCAGTTATTCATTATTTTTTCCCTAACATAAAAAAGTAGTTTCATAAAGCTTTGCCGATTTAAAAATATATACAATGTATTCGCAGACGTGGCATTTGGGATACCTTTACTACGACAGCATTAATGGTAAATATGCGGATAAACATAGGCCAAACTGTTTTTTCTTTTGCAAGTTCATCCACACCTCTGTGCCAATAAGCATAATATATAATATATGATATATAATTCAATTTTTGTATAAGGCTTCTCATCATTCTTCTGAAACAAAATTTGTCCTGCTTTCATAACCATAGAATCAGTTTTTCAACTATGCCTTTTATTATGCATACTTTGGTGCCTTATCACAAATTTCACTTAGTGCTTACACCAGTAAAATATCACTAGAAGTATTTTTTAAAATGAAGATTTGTCTTATATTGAAGGGCCTCCCATTTTTCAAAAAGAAATCGTTAGTACTCAAACGCTAGTTTGGGATGGTTGGTATGGAATAACATACTTTAAAAAATTGGGCATACTGAGAGCCAAGTAATGTACAGTGTAAGGTGCATTTATTGATCCATGCAAGAAAAAAATAACAAGCGTTCCATCCTATAAACAGTTTGTCACGTTTATTTACATCTTTTGCATACTTATTTACCTTGAGTCTGCTAACTTGTGTCTGTTTTCATAATTTGCTAGGTGTAGAAGGTATGTTTCCAATTTGTCCTGCGGTGAAACGTATTTTTGTACTTATACATATTGGCTTGTATTTTTAAGGTTGCCGAGAAATTTTACCCAAGCTGGGACGTGCACTCGGACCAGGCATCTTGAAAACAACGCAGAACCAGGCTCCACTCGTCAATCTTAAATGAGTCCGGAGATCAAGGCAACCTGCTGTGCAGCCAGCCTGCGACCTTTCGTGACTCGTCTACTTGTTTCCCCTCTTTCGCAGCTGTAGTTCGGCTGCCATCGATCAAAACAGCATTACTTGCTGTGTCCACTTATCGAACTGTGCGAGTGTGCCCAGGGCTTGTCATTCTATTTGCCTCTTAGGATTCTGAGCAAATATTCCTTTTATTATAATTCATATCTTGAATACCTGTTTTTTTACCAGTTCCTTTCTCTTGGAATTCTCAACATTGACTGATGCTATTACAATTTATATCTGCGTTGATGTCCAGTTTTTTGTAATTCTTTCGTACTTGTGTATGTAATAGATAGGTTCCTAATTCTGGTTGTACATCAAGCTAAAATACTCAAGTAGGGCATTTTCTTTTGAGTAATCTACAGCACGGCAAATTGTTCAACAAATGTCGTCTATCAAGAGGGCTTTGCATGATAAATTTAGGAGTTATGTAGAGATATGTAAGCTGAACAAGGACAACAGAAAGGCACATCTTATAGACGCAGCGCTAACTTTCAACAAATGATTTATTCCCCGTTGTCGTCACTATATATACACCCTCGAACCGGCATACAGCACCTGTAAAATGTCGGTACAAAATGAAAAAGAATATGAACTTGGAACCACAGGTATGCAGTTACTTGACTCACATATTCACAGACATGTACACGTGCAGCGCGAACAAAGATAATTGAGCTCTTTTGAGCATAATTAAATGGAAGGTTTACGGACGCATGGGTCGCCGAATGTTGAGATGTGTCCCGCTTCTATTATGAAGCGCGTCCTCTCACACCTGCTTCTACTCATGATGTCTGTCTCTTTAAATCTAGGTTTGCATTTGCATCTCTGGCAATGGATGGCAAGAAAGCCGTCAGCGGCCAAGTTGTTTACTTTGTTATTGTGTTCTCGTAGACTGTAATTTATGCATCGCCCTGTTTGACCAATGTAGGATCGTCCACACCCGAGTGGAATGCGGTATACTACACCCGCGATGCAATCAATGAATTCGTTTTTATGCTCTTTTTCGCATGTGGTACGTGCGATTATTTCTGGCCTTGTGTTTCTACATGGGCTGACGAATTTATGAGATGCCGAAAATACAAACTTGACGACTTGTTAGTTCTCATTCACTGTAAATCCACTTATTTTACTAATGAAGGTGCTCCTGTTTTTATCGCTATTCGTGACTATCTTAATCCAATAGAAGTGACCTTTGAAGTGCCATGTGACGGGAGGATTAGATTCCTTGACATCAGGTTTCTGCTCACCGATAACAAAACCTGCTGATGTTACGAACCTATGGCAAGTGAGCCACTTTTACCATATTATTGTGCGCATACAAATCTTGTGAAGAGGGGAATCGCGAAGATGCGTTTTGCGAAGCACTGAAAAAATCGTGCTAGCACCTAATGCACGATAGCTTCGGACGGCAAGCCTCGCCTGTAAGCTGCGCTGGTTACCTGAGCCACGTGCTTGTGTCAGTCGCACGACTGCTTAAGGCACATCAAAGCAGTTCGGAGCAGGTGCATGGTTCAAGCACTCACACGAACAGAAGAAAGGTTGCTGTCATCCCCTACATGCACGGGTTCTCCCATAGATTAAAAAATATTGCTGGAAGGAGTGGCATCAACGTTGTATTTTTGGCGCCTAATAAGTTGGTCAGCCTGTGTAAAAACGCAAGGCCAGAAAGAATCGCACGTACCGCATGCGAAAAAGAACATAAAAACAAATTCATTGATTGCATCGCGGGTGTGGTATACCGCATTCCACTCGGGTGTGGACGCAATAACAAAGTAAACAACTTGGCCGCTGACGGCTTTCTTGCCATCTATTGCCAGAGATGCAAAATGCAAACTTAGATTTAAAGAAACAGACATCATGAGTAGAAGCAGGTGTGATATGACGCGCGTGATAATAGAAGCTGGACACATATCAATATTCGGCGACGCATGCGTCCGTAAACCTTCCATTACATTATCCTCAAAAGAGCTTAATTATCTTTTTTCGCGCTGAACGCGTGCATGTCTGTGAATATGTGAGTGAAGGAACTGCTCACGTGTGGTTCCAAGTTTATATTTTTTGTTCATTTTATACCGAAATTTTTCACATGCTGCATGACGGTTCGAGACTAAATATAGTGACGAGAACGAGAAATAAATATGTTGTTGAAAGTTAGCGCTGCGTGTGTCAGATGTGCCTTTCTGTTGTCCTTGTTCCGCTTGCGATACAACAAAATAAGATATGCCGTACCAAGAAGACCCTATAGCTATCCTTATCGTACTTACTGCAATCACCCTTTATTTTTGAATCAGGCAAGAATATGGGAGCACGAAACAGAAAATGTTAAAGAAGAGAAACCTAGCTGCCCATCGTAAGTTTCGTAATAATGTGACTTCCTCTCAATGTAGTGATACAAGTGGCACTGACACACAATACTTGAGCAGTTAAACCTACGATTACTTTGGCACTCGTCGGCGTGGCATACCTCACGTTTGCGGCACAGATGAATGCCACAGGCAAAGTATGTTTAATGCACACATTGGTTGTATTACAACTTATCAGTATTGCATTTCTCAAACATAAAGATTTACAGCAGTGCTTTGAGCGGCAAATATATTTGCTAATTTTCAAAATTTTAGTGCTGGTGCAAGAGTATCGGAAAAAATCGCGTTAAAATAATTTTACACACTTTATGTCCACGTACACGCTTCCGACGACATAGCACCGGGATATGGTGGCCGGAGAAATTTCTTTATTGCAGAATTAAATATTGGCGAAGACCAGCGATGAAGCCCATGTACAGTATTGACTTTAAGTGTTTGAGGGAACAGTTCTTCGTCGTGTGTTATCTGAACTACTTGCCCATTTCATGCTTCGCTGCACTGTCGTGATTGTGACCTTTGACATCTGCGTACGAAATGGCTGCGGCCTGTGTAATTGTTATATTTCTTATACAGAGCGTATAGTTTCTACTCGTATGTTTATCGCAGCCGCATCTAAAGCAAATGCTGGCTTTTCATTTCACTGCATTTATTCCAGTAGGCGTGTGTCCTGTACTTTATTCAAACGTTCCTTTCCTTGTTTACTTGCATGGCTCACTTCTGCACTTTTGCAGAACTGTGTCATTTACTTTAGAAATAATTCTGCTGCCGCAGCATTCGGTATTCTAGTGCGCCAAATTCGCGTTGTTGTGCAAGCGTTGAAACTCGTTGAATGTCAGTTCGGTTATTGGCTTGAAGTGAGCCTCAAACTTTTCAATGAGAGTCTTCATGTCGTGCTTGTCGCAATTCTCAAGCGTGAAAGTATGAAATGATCGCCTTATTTCTTCACACATTGCCATTGGTAACGTTGCCATTTGAACCTTCTTTACTTTTTCTTTCAGCTTTGTTGCCGCTGCATACAGGTCGAAGACTTGCTTCCAGATGGGCCAGCTCTGAAAAACGTCTCCTGTTGAGTCTAGTGGTTCCCGCGGTGAAATTATTGCCGATGCCATGCTTATCAAGCTTTCGCGGCGGTCCCTGCTGGGGAGTTTTTAACGAGGGAGGCTACGCTGTCGATACTAACGATGATGCTCAACTCTGTTTCCCATTTCTGACATCATGTAGCAAGCAGGCATGATGGAACGAGGAATTATTTGATTGTTAAGTGTTCGAGTATTTATACCTTGCTCTTGTGGGCACCTTAGGGCTGAGACATGCGCACTTGTTGCCTCGTGTGCACGTGCAGATGACGATGCCTTGTTCCATAGTTCTTGCAAGTTGCTGTGCACGTCCATGTTGAGAAGTGCCGTAGTCGATGCCATGCAAGGGAGTCCCAGGACAATTTTGATGGCTTTGCGCATTAGAATGGCAAGTTTTTCTATCTCTGTATTCCTCAGTGCGACGTAGGGCGTGCCATATGTTATTCAGCTGGTAAGCAGCGCTTGCACCACGTGTAGCGTGTCTCGTTCTTTAAGGGCACTTCTATGCTTTGCAACTCTCCTAACGAGATGCGTGAGCTGTGACAGCGTCCCCTGCAGTCGCCGGAGCGTGCTTAGCCTGGACCCATGTCTGCGGATCTGTAGCGCTAGAACTCGTAGGGTTTCCGCTGTTGAGATGGGCGTTCCATTGAGAGTATGGCCACATTCTTATAATCGTGCTTACCGCCGCGGCAAGCGTCTCATAGATTTGCTTTCAGCTGGAATCAGTGCTGCGGAGCTATGTCATGCTTGCAGAGTGTTGCAGCTGCTCGTGGCAATTGCCCGCATGAATGAATCGGCCATGTCATGGAATTCCCCGATCGTCGGCGAGCAGAATGCTGCGAAAATTGCTGAGACGCATTCGCGACGACGCATGAAAAATGTTCCCCCTCGGCTGTTTTCTGCCAGCTGTCGCATGCCGGGTACATTTTTTTCCGCTAGTTCGGACGTGCCTTTAGATATAACCACCATGTGCTTATTCCGAATGACCACAATTCTGCAAGGGAAGTACTGCACGTGATTATTTCGTGAAACCTATTTCCAGCGTGGAAATGTAATGTTGCAGTTTTTTTAAAATAAACCTTTCGGTCAGGGCGATTTGCGACGCCAGATAAATAGAGCGAAGACAGCTGTCATGAGTGATTGCTTTCGGTAAGCTGGAACAGATTCATCCAACACTTGAAAAAGCACTGAAGCTTCTTAATCACATTGTGCTAACCCTTCGACCTCAAGCACAACGCCCACTGGCTTCTCATAAGTGTAGGATAAAATTATGCAACTTGACTATATTCAGTCTCTTTGTTTTGTGAGTGCAATTTACTGTGCGAAAGCGAAGTGTGTTTTTTGAAGAACAATATGATGGTTGGTAGAAGTAGAATTATACAATGTAAACAATTCTTTTTATCTTTTTCATTACGCTAAAGTATTATTATTTACGCCAAGTTCGGCATTTCGAGAGCCTTATCTGTACTGCGAAATTGAAACACCTTACATGTATTTCCCAATCTCTGTATTGCCAAATGTTATTATTTTGTGTGCGAAAGGCGTGTGATAGTGCTTTTTCAACTTCAGCAATATTCGTCAGTACTATGGTAAAGAAAAGATCGGATTTTATTCACTCTTGAATGGGGATTCTTTATTCATGTCTTCGGCTTTCATGTACTGCAATGAAGAACTACATAGGTGACGTCCATGTGCAAGAACACTTCTTTTTTTTCACAGAATTTTGAGATTGTTGTCAAGTGCATCGCAGAAAGCGTAAGATAATAATGATAATCGGTGCTCTTCGTTGCTTTAGAAAAAGCATACTTATAAATAACAGGAGGTCCCGAGACAGTCATCGACTATGGGACGCCCTTCTGTAAATTGTTGGTCTTAATAACCAGTAACCTATTCTGAATAAGTCAATTTAAATCTTAATTCCAACGTACTGGAGTAGAACGAGCAGTATAAATTGCTTCGAGAAAGTGAACGATGACAAGGTTGGTCAAAGTCTTGTGCATGTGTTGCCTGAGCTGTGCGACCTATCGCTGCGGTCATCTACTCTGTGAGAGCTTCATTAAATAAACCAGAACACCTTTCGACAATTTGGTGGAGGTGCTGGGCGCTATGACGACCTGAAACTCTGCAACTGCACGCTCCCTTCCGTTTCTGCCATGCCTATGGACGCCGTGCCGCCCGACCCACCCCAGGCATCGCCCACCGTGTGTTCTGGTGCTCTACGCAAACGATATCCTCCTGTCTTCTACCGCACCGACTATCAAGATGCGGAAGATTGGCTCGCTTCATAAGATGGCATTAGTGCTCATAACGAATCGAATGACCAAGCCAAACTGACTAATGTCATCTTCTATGTTTCGGGAGACGCTAATCTCTAGTTCTGGAATCATGAATCCCTTTTTACACCTGGACGGAATTTACGAATTGTTTCGAATAAGTCTTCGGTTGCCCTGCTTTGCGTAAGCTTCGCGCATAACAGCGCTTGCGCCGTCGCGCTGATCAAGGGGGTGAAAACTTCATCAGCTACATGGAAGATGCAGTTGACTTTGGCGGTGCAATAATGCCACTATGCTCAAAGCTGAAAAGCTGGAGGGCATGGAGTATTGGGCCTTCCGAAGCGTTCGCTACAAATCCTCACACGGTTAACCACGTCGTTACGCTGTGTGAGAGCTATGATGAGCTCCACATGCAACGCCTTAATACGCGCCCAGCTGTCGCACCTGACGACACTATTTCGGTCCTAACCGACAGTTCCGCCCATTCCTCGTTTCTCGACCAAGTCAAACAATTCGTTCCAGAGGAAGTCGCGCGCCAGATGTTACTTCTGCCTGCTACCCCGGTCGTCGCAGTCCTCTCTCTCTGGAACTACCATGGGTCATACATGAACAAATCAGCGACTCACTACCTCTCGCTAATCAGCCACCTCAAGAGCCGGTTCCGCTCACGTACGCTGTCGTCCTAGCCAGTCCAAGACACCTGCAGTTGCGCACTACATGCCGACAAGTGGATTCTACACTTCGCCTTCTGCAGCTGTGAACTGCACGCACCGAAGCGATTTCTGCGCGCCTCAGCAACCCCTACGCTTGGCTCAGCATTGTACACCCCAACCTGAGCCCCTGTTCACAATCTATGGCGTAGCCAAGGCAACTGGCCCACCTGCTTCACCCGTGGCTTTGTTGGCCACGTTTCACGGTTGGGCCACCAGCGGGACTGATACCCTACCGATACTGCGAAACCGCTAGGAAAGGCTCCTGACTCCCTCTGCCGCTATGCTTCACCAGTTCCCCACTTCGCTTCCTCTTCCCCTCTTCCCTGAATATTCACCACTCGTCGGTCTCCATCTCATTGCCGACGTTTACTGCCTTCCATTATCCGCCGCCCTCCAACTGTTGAAGAAAACTAAGAAGGCGCCGTTCCGGAGGCAAGAACTGACATCTCATCGGAGTGCTCAAGGCTTTGTTTATTCTGCGCAAGCGTCAATGAACTTTATGCACAAGGTCTCGCCGCTCACGCGCTTGCCGATACGAATTCCGCAGTGTCCGTGATTGCCGACCAGCTTCGTCGTACGCTCCAAAAAGTCGCGACGCTGTTTTCTGCCATTCCGCTCCGCATAGCAAGTGCTAAGGCAATTTTCCTTTAGCGACGTGCACCGTCCATGTCGTCATACAAGACAGTTTATACTAGATTGAGCTTGTTGTTCTTCCCCGCTCTGCTCGTGCCGTCATTCTCGGACCTGACTTGCTCTCATCTCACGACGCAGTTATTGATTGTACCTGTGGAAAGTTTGTGCTGACTCCATTTTGTGGCACTCTTTCTGAAGATATGCCTCTATCTTCTGCTCGAATGTTCGTAGCCACCAACACCGATATGCCTCCTTTCTCTTCCCCTATTGTGGCTGTATTTCCTGAGCTGTGTGACCACTCGCTGGGGTGCTCTACTCTCTGAAAGATTCGTGACTAAAAGGAGAAGACCTCTCGACACTAAGAAAATGCCGTCAAGTACAGAGTGCACGCCCATCTACGATACAGTGTCAATCCATGAATTTTATTGCATTGGTTCTGTCAGTGAAAAACAGGCGTATCGCAAACCCCTTCGATGTTCTAGTAGACTGCGCCACGTATTACGCTGTCCAGAGCTAGAAACAAAGCTCAAAGAGCAACATCTACACCGTAAAATATGTGCATTGGCTCTTTCACGACCATAGAAGCAAATAAACTTTATTTGCAAAAAGCATACAAAGGATATGGCCACTCCTGTCAAACATGTATTCTATGAGGCTTGCAACTGTATTCTTTACGCAGATACAGCGCTTAAAGCAGTCCACACGTGTATAAAATGTTCCCGCTTAATATCGTTACATAAAGAATAACAATGCAATAACATATTGTTAAAGTATACTTGTGAACAAGAGCATAAACACAGGAATTTGGCGCATTAGAAGATATAAAAGCAGTGGAATTTTTAAATAAACACTCAGCTCACTATACTGCCTCAACTATTGTTTCCCTGGTGTACCTCCGTTTTAGTAAGTCTACAAGTTCCGTAGCGTGATAATTATCAGAAGTGTGCTTCTTTGGAAGATTTCTATGAGAAGAAATGCCAAGCCGTAGCTATCTACGTTCTTTGCTGCGGGTAAGTTGAGAAATCATAAGACAGACCTGTTCAGGGCCACGTATAGGCATATGCAGATAAGTGGAACACGGCTCTGTTTTACCAGGAGGGGAAATGCAGCGTCAACAAATACAGCCAAAGACCCTGTGTAAGCTGCTGTAATAATGCAGCTCCAGAAGTGCTGTACGTAGAGCAGAAGCACCAATTGCGCCCCTAGTTTCGCCGTTTCAACGCCTGAACGCTGAGGATTGTCAATCTCAGGCGTTAAGTTAACGTTGCTTAAGAACATAACAGCGACACAAATGCGGTGGTAGTACCTTAATGGTAACGCATATTACGGCTGTATGCGGATTAACCGCCCTATGTATATGTCAGGTCGCACAAGGTACATTCCAAAAGCGAAGACAATAGAAGTCGGGACACTTGGAAGCGTTCCTGTTCAGTCGGGTTGTATAATACATATTGCGTTTTAAGCTTGAATTATACCTCATGAGTGAGTGCAACATGGCCCCCCAAACAAAGTCGCATTTTCAAAGAAACACTACGGAGGAAGAACTTTAATACGGAATAGACAATGTTGTGATAGATTTCTGACAACATTTTCTGATACAAAGTTTTATATGTGCAGATGGCTGGAAAATGTGCCCCTAAAGCGTCCACAAAGTATTTAGACAAAAGCCTGCCAAAACACCTTTACAATTCTTGTTTTGCAAAGCTTCAGGTCCTTAAAGGTACCCAGTCTCGTGATTTTTATTCAGTGTGACTGGTCGTATCATCATCATCACACTGGGATAAGAGTAGTGGTACAGGGAACCTACGCCATTCCGGATGCTCCACTCGATGCCGTCGGCGTAGCTGTCGTGCGGGCCGTTCAAATTGAGACCGTTTAGGTTAGCCGAGTGACAATTGTTATACCACCAGCCGCCGCGGTACTTCCCAGCACAGTGGTATTCCGTATTGTCGTGGTCCTGGTCGAAAGTGGAAAATTTGCTGTGGTTGCAATTGTAGAGCGAGTCCCAGCCTGCGTATTGCGTTTCGTAGAATAATTAAGCTTCTTTCAGTGGGGAGAAGCGTTTTCAAAGCAGCCCAACAACCAATATCATCATTAATCACCGTTTTTATGAATTCACTCAAATGTTGTCACTTGACAGGCAGCAGGAAGCCCAACAGTTTTGTACAAAACACCACCTCCTATTCTTTTCCCTTTCTGGAATACCACCCACCTTTCGTGAAAATTTGCGTGCAATTATAAGCACGATGCCTATTGACCAAACTAATTTAGCCATTACGCCAATGCAAAACCACCAGAACACAGAAAAGCAGATAAACAGATAAAAATTAAACAAGGATGTGGCTGTTCCGCCACCTGGTGGCGGATGAACATATACCAATCCGGGGATAGATCGCATTTGAGATTAGCAGCCGCAACATCTACGTTTGTCCGCTAGATATTGAAAGCAAAATCTAAGCGCGATCATAGATGTGGCATGGCAGGTACGTTTCCCACCGATACAGTTGCAAACCTGCGTAGCGTAGTATGCACAACGAAATTGAAGACAAATATGCTCAGTTCGTGTACAATTAGGTTTAAAGAGGGACAGTCAAGATGATGAGCTTAGCAACTTTAGTATTTTACACTTGTACAATACCAATACCACTCCTATCACTAGGGGAGCATTGATGATCCAGACAAAACACAAAAAAACAATCAATCAAACCAAGCTGCTGACGATGCCACTTCGAAGCTCACGCGGCTGCTCGCCATGGCGTCATGGTTTTTCGCGGCATTTGCGCTAAGCGAGGCGCTCTTTTATCGCAAAAGATTGACTATATTTCAACCTCGAAGAGCCAATAGTGAACTTCGCGAGTCTCGACACCTTTTACTTCGTGGCAGTCAGCTGAATAGGAGAAAATAGATATGCTCATGATGACATACCAATGTACAGCAGCTGGATTTCCAGCGCGAAATTTCAATATAAAGGTACTAGCTGGACCTTCATGTAGCACTTCAGTCTGTTTTATAGTATGAGCGAAACCAAAACAAGATGAAAGCAGGATGGTAAGACGGGTGTGTAAGGCAACAGTGGAGGGTGCGTTAACGGCAAAGGTGTAGAGTTGATAGAAGGAGGCGCTACTCAACATCGGAGGAGGACAGCGCGGTAACACCGTGTGTCTGCAGGTTGACGTGTATCACCGGCCGTGTGTCAACCATCGGCACATGCACGGCGTTACCACACTTTCCTCCTCCGACGTTGAGTGGCACATACATCTTTTTAATGCTACACCCTCAACTCTAACACACCCTGGCTCGCTGTTTTGCCTACTCGCCTTACCCTCTCTGCCCTTTAGAAGGAACTTACCTATATACGCCGTGTCCAGGAGAGCATATGTCACCTTGATAAAGACAAATCCACTTGTAGAAACGTTAGCTCCTGCTTTCTTGTTATTCTCATTTTGCTCATCATCTCGAATTTCCATCACCCGCATTCCCCTTGTTTTCACTGCGCATCATATACTACGCTACGTACAGGGCAACGCAGTTTGTAGCCGAGGACTCTTATGCGTTGCTTAGGCATGGCTAAATCAAAGTGATAAATAATCCGAAAACCTTAACCATAATCCTTAACTAGTTTCTTTGTGAGAAAAAAACAAGAATAACTAGAGATCCAAACGCGAAAGAGTGTCTCGGAATCACAAGAACGTTTTACCAATACTATGATGCGCCAGAATCGCAGTCTGGCGAAGCCACTGTAGTGCTGAGAGAGAGAGAGAGATAACTTTATATAGCCGGAAGATTGGTGGGGGGGGCCAACCCCGTCTAGACGGCGGCCAGAAGCCCTTGAGCTCTAGTGGCATCCTCGGCCTGCTGGACGGCCAAAAGTTGGTCTTCGGGGCCCAGCTGAGCAACACGGTCTCCCACTGCTTCGGATCCTGCATTTTATGGCCGTATCGGGGCGCCCGAGGGCGCGCCCAGATAATGTGATCCAGATCCGCCCTTTCTTGACAAAATTTACATTTGGCCGAATAGTGGTGTGGGTAATAATGCTTATAAGTATCCGGATTCCGATACGTAATCGTTTGAAGGAGGCGCCATGCCACCGCCTGCTGCTTATTAAGTGACGGGTGTGCGGAAGGAAAACGCACCCTCCCCAATCTGTAATGGCTAGTTATCTCGCTTTAGCCAACCATCCAGTCCCCTGTCAGCCCCAGTCGCGTCGCTCTGGTGGCTCGGCTTGCGAGTCCTCGAGCCATGATGTTGCCGGGGAGGAAGGAGTGCGCATGCGCCCAGATGATATCATAACCCGCTGACCATGGAAGTTTGCCAGGATTCGTTGTGATTCCGGCGCAATTCACCCCTTTGCTTAATTTAATACGGCGGTTTTAGAATCACTGACTATTGTCGTGGCCACTGTGGAAGCCACTGCGAGAGCAATGGCTGATTCCTCAGCAACCTCGGCTCTGTTTTGCTTTAATACATTCCGCTGACATTAAGATCACCTTCCGAGTTCACCACAACAATAGACATATTCTTAGTCGTGTACTCTGCCTAATCGACGTACACCACGTCCTGAGAACGTTGGAATCTGTATAGCCCTTGCCCTTTAATCCCGCCTTTCCCTGTGGTGTTTGGGATGCATGTTTTTGGGTAGCGTTGGGATAATAAGCTGCTTCCTTATGTCGTGGGGAATGTCAACTTTAGTGCCATACTGTGATGCGTATGTTACTCTAAGCTTGTTAAGTATGTGCCTGCCAGTAGGTGTTTGTGTGAGTCTTTCGTACTGCGCTATCGTATGGGCTTCTATGAGTTCTACGAGTGTGTTGTGGACACCTAAGGCTAGGAGCCTGTCATTCGATGTGTTTATCGGCAAACCTATGCCTTGTTTGAATGACGTCTAATGATGCCTTCGATATTTGTCTTTTCGGCTACTTGGAGATTCAGGTAAGGGGTGACATATACTATGCGGGTAATGACAAATGCCTGGAGTAGTCGTACCAGATTGTTCTCGTTCATCCTATTATGGTGATTTGCTATATTCTCTTGATTATTATCATTGTTTGCTGTGCGCTGTTTTATAGTATTCTGATTGTTTCCCTGTTGTTACCGTTCGCAGATACGTGGAGTCCGAGGACTCTAATGCTGTCGACAATGGGTATTTGGTTGCCATTTACATAAAGCGTGATATTTGGTTTATCCGTAGAACTCTTACGGCCCATGCGTGTCGGTCGGTATAGAAGTAATTCTGATTTTTGCGGCGAGCATCTCAATCCTTTATCCAGGACATATTTCTCGACCGTACTGTAGCGGTGAGACAAAACCTTTTATGGGAGAATGAAAAATGTAGCCTTATTTTTTGTATTATCAATGCTCCGTTCGGCTATTATACGTCATTTATTTATGTTTAACTTGAAATAGCAATCTTGGCATTGTCAGATTAGTTTTCTTGCCAGCTATCTAGCTGTTCTACCAAATGTGTGGCCTGATCCCAAATGTAGCGCATTTTAAAATATGGGCCAATAATATGGCTACGTGCTACAGTTTATGTGCCACTACGTATGCGACGCTCTTCAGTAAATCTCTTGGACGCCAACTTGAGTCACTGCGCATCTGCCATGACCTCCTGGTGGCTTCACGAGAAGCTCCAGTGTATCCAAAGAAAAGCATGAAATGTCAGCACGAGTGCCGTACGAGGCTCATAGATCACACATTTCCGCTAATCGGAGGGTGGGACAGCGATTGTGGGTGAGTTCTGCTTGATATATTAATTTGTTAGCATTCTTAACCTCCTTCAGGCACTTTCTGCGGGCTTTCTATGTATGTATGTATGTATGTATGTATGTATGCATGTATGTATGTGTAGGTATCAACGTACGTAACCGTTTTTCCGCGTACCTTGGTCACTGGGTATTCAGTGGTTGAAGGAGTAGGGCATCGGGATGCTTTGCTGAGGTAACGGGTTCGAAACCAACTATCACACCAACTCGGGTTGCTGAGTATCTGGCAGTGTGTACATATATGCCGCTCTTCCAGGTACTTCTATCACGATGACATGGTTCACTCTAGACGCGGGACTGGGTAGGTGCCGCAGTTCGAAGAAGCTCCTTGACCATTTTGAGTGCTGAGAATGTGCCACTCTGTCTCTGGTGGTCCCCAATGAACATCTTTAATGTCAACTTGGGTCACCGGGTATATTCCAGTAGATGTGTGCCGCCCTTCAATGAATGTCTTTTACGCCAACTTTGGTGACACGTATGTGCTACCTGGAGTGTGGCGCTCTACAATAACGAAAAAGATCCCTTACATCTCGCACGCTGAGCTGAATCGAACCCCCGTCACAAGGGTCCCTCAAGGATAGCAACCCTACACGTTAACCGGCTGCGCCACAAATGTCCTGGGTATTAGCGAGTAGACACAGGACCCTTGGTAAGAATATATCAATATATGTATCAGTAAGCGCAGGTCGCCCAAAAGTATGTTGTTGAGTCGTTCTCGGCAACACAGAGATACAGTTACAGAGAGTGGGACATTCTAAAAAGTGCGCAATTGCATCGCTGGAGTGCCTAAAAGCGAGGCACGATAGTCTCGGCGCACGTCCTTGTCGATGAAGGCGATATGTGACATTTAGACACCCGATGCGTAACTTGAGCTAGAGCAACTTGACCTACTGCGGTGACTGAGAGCACGGCTAGTGATTGGTGTAAGTAACGATTCATTAGCTGCATGTCCATCTGAGTGCAGGCGCTGTAGATGGTTGGCGTATCAGCAGAGTACTGCCGTTGAACTTGAGTAAATTGTCATCTCGAAAATTAATCTTTTCATGTCTGAAATGTTTCCCTCACTATTGGCCGGCGCAGCATAGTGCTAACTTGCGGTCTAAAAAAAGTTACTCGAAATAAGAAAAACTACATATGAGCGCTGGAATTCTAAATGAAGCGCCTATTTTCTTGATACACTCCTTTTGGCTTAGATATAAATATATGTATTCTTACCACGAGGACCCAAGAAGCTTCCCATCAACAAATTGAAGTGCCCTTTCTCCGAGCCGACCTTGAAGCTTTCGTAGAGGACAGAGATGTTTTCACCGGTGTGATTCGTCAAAACAACCTTCAGTTCCATGCTTTCTGCAGTCGACGTCAAAGTATGCAGGGCTCTGTTGCCTGTTTCGGACAAAGTTACAAAAAGAAGAATCAAAAAAGAGAGGCAGAGATAAATTTATGTACAGAAAGCCATAAAGGTCGAACTGAACTATAACTTGCTCTGGCTTGCTACACTACACTGGGGAAAAGAGACGGGGAGCAAAAGGGATGATGATGATGATGATGATGATGATGATGTGAGAAGGAGGTGCGCATATACAAATTCACAACGTGGTTAGATCTCTAGAGCCGTCCCTCCAGCCCAGTGGTTTGAATAACAAAGTAGGAAAGCAAAGTACGAGTTTGGGCTAGTTGTTGCATAGCTGTTGATGTTTGTGAAACGAAAGGTTAGCAAGGGAAGGGAGAAAGAAGAAACTGCGTGCTATTTGCCTGTTTCTTTCTTGCTTTCCTATTCTTTTGCACCATTACGATCGACCGAGTAGGACAGTGCATAAAACCTATACACTCGGTGCCAAAGAGCAATGGCGCAAAAAAACAAAGAAACTAAACTTGGGTGTGGAGCTTCTCGCATGTGCCCCATGACTTCACAATGCTAACATGAAAGAAACTGATATTGTGCAAAGTTGAAGTGGTCATTCCCTTAGAGATATCAAATATAGGGTTCGACGTCTCAATATAACTCGCGGTCTATATGAGCAACCGTAGTGTCGTGCTCAGGATTGAGTTTGACCACATCTTGTTTTGCAACGTAGACGCACTGCTCGGTAAACAAGTAATTCCTGCAATACGCCCGCCATAAATATACGGCCGTTTCGGCTGAACATCATACTCACAAACTCACGCTTTAAGAAGTACGTTTAGACGTACGTTTAAGAAGTATTTCTTCTTTCAACAAATTCAATGTTTTATCCAAGTAAATCGACCGTTTTCACAAATAAGCTTATTAGCTGCCAATACTTTTTGGACGACGTGCTACCAACGTCAAAAAGGAGTTACAGGCCTGAGCGGCGCATGCAGCACAGTCACAGCGTAAGCTGGAGGAGCGGCTCGACTGGAGCTCCACTGTAGGCAGCATGCACTAGAGGGTCATCCGAGCGAAGCCTTGTCGCGTAGTTTTCACGAGAATGAACCTAACTGTCCACCCGTCATCGGCGTACTGGGGCTTGCAATTCTCCCTGCGCAGTGGTCTGCTGAGCCCGCTGTTGCCTGGTAACAGCCGCATGCGCAGCTCTACGATTCGTTTCTTCAGCAGTGGTTCGTATCTTGCGTGGAAGCACCATAACGTACACCGAGAAGTAAGCACAGGTTCTAGTATCTTTATATAACGTATATACTCGTGCAATGGCCGCACCCATCTAAAAGCAGCACAAAGAAGTTTGTAAAAAAAAAATTCCCCCCAAGAATATATCGAAATATAAGCCGTGAATAAGCCGCATCCTTTAGTTGCACGAATGTTGGCAGTGTTTTCTGTTGTGTGCTGCTGGAATTCTGCATCTTTTTTATTCGGTGACAAAACAAGGCAGGCCGTGCCGAGTTTTCAACGCCTCCAAGTAGCAAAAGCGCAGCCTCCAAGATTCCGCGGCTGCCTTGCAGGCACTGCCGTCGCTGTTCTTTGGGGCGTGACCATTTACTCCCTCCAGCCGGTGACGCGCAACGGGAATAGCCAAGAATTTCCAGAGCCATTACAAACGAGTGCTGCAGTTCAATAAATGCAGGTACCATCGAAAATATTTACGAAAACATTTGTATTTTTCTCCGTGTCAATGCCGCGCCCCCGGATTTCGCGCCAGACATCGGAAAAATATTGTGGCCGTTACAGGAGTATATACAGTAAATCGCCTTAAACTTCGTTTTCTTCTTGAAACCTCTCCATCTACCTTGTAGCGCTATCCATGCAATTGTTTAGTGCCATGCCACCTGGTAGAATAATGTGAAACGGCAATGCAACGTGCGCACATATCGCCGCTACATGGCGCGCATCTCACAACGCGCGACTCCTCGTGCGCTATGACACGTACATCGAACACGTTTCCGCACCACCTAGCAAGCGCTGTAGAAACATGCTGCTGCAGCTGATGATGATTTCTTGGTATCCCCTTTGAAACGAGAGGCTTACAAATTGTCACCTAGCCTACCTAATTTAATCAGGTATGCTATACGTATTTTAAATGCTAGCATTTGTGTACAGATCTTTTTCTTCCTCAAAACATATATGTCTGCCTTATACCGCTAACTATGCGATTGCTACATGACTTGCCACCTGGCGCAATAATAATGAATTGCAACGCAAAGAGTGCACGTATCGAGGCTACGCAGCGCGCATCTCAGATCACGTAACTCCACGTGCGCTAGGACGCTTGTATAGGGCATGTTTCCGCAGCTGCACTGCAAGCGCAGGATTGGCGCGGTGGTAGAGTAGCAAACTCCGCGCAGAGTGCCCAGAATTGATCCCGTCTCGGAACTGCGTATTTTTTATTGGATTATATGGACACTCCTGCCGCATTTCTGCAGTCGGTGTCACCGTGAAGTTCCGTATAAAATCCAACGGCGATGAAATTGTCGCCACGCGCTGTGTGCCGTGTGTACGAGTGAAAGCGCGTGAGAGCGAGCCGGCGATCGCGCCTCAATCTCGTGCACGCAAGCAGAGAAAGCGGGGACGGAGCCCGCCGTATTCCGTCGCACACAAATATCCGGGAAGAGGGTGGGGGAGAGGGGGAGGGGCGTTCAACTTCTGGCGGCACGGAGGGCCACGCGCGTCTGCCCGGGCCGTTGTACGTTGAAAGTCATCGCGACGTAGACATAGTCCGCCGTGCGATCTGTTTTCCCGGCTTTGTTTGCGTTGGTGAGAGACGCAGCACATAGGTGAATTCGCTCACTGCTGCTGCCGTGCTTCGTCACTCCAGCGTATTGGCAACGAGTTTCTTTGTCATCGAATAACATGTGTTCGTGTTCACGTGTGGACGCATGACACCATGCTTGTTAAATTGGTGTGTCGATATTTACAAGATTATACGGCCGATAAAAGAATTATCCTTGCTCGGAATAACTAGCTAACGAGAAATGTTCTATAGCAATCGATGCTTCGCCTTTCGTGGAAACGGCGACTTTTTTGTCATTTATGTCCATAGCTGGGACGCACACAACGTTGGTGGAAAGCATAAAACGGATATAGCAAAAAAGAAAAAAAGAAAGAAACGGCGAAAAGGTTTATTTAGGTGGGTTGAACTTCTAGTCCTAGCAAAAGCGGGTACACACTATCTGTCTGACTGTAACTCCTAAAACCGCGTACATCACGTGAACGTTATATTGGCGTTTTTGCATGTCACGGAAATTGAGATCCTGCTGTTACGGACGGGATTCAATCCCGCACCCTCGGACTTAGTAGCTCAACACCATAGCCACTGCGCCCACACGGCGAATGTTTACACTGATCTCGGTCCAATATCAGCATCTTCTTTTGCTTACAACCACTGCGACGCCAGAGAGGATTTACCACGCTGAATGTAGTGTTCTGTAGAGGCTGTAACTCCGAGGCCACCACCATTCATTGTGAAGTTCTCCTTGCGTGCTAATCCACAAGAACTTCATTTTCTCGCACAAATGTGTTCATTGCTGGTCGAGTTTGCGAATTCCATTGAGTGCAATGAAGGACGTACAGCAACAGTCAACCGAAGCATTTAAAACAATGACAAGTAGGAGGAATGGAACAAGAATGTTGTTGGCTGCACGCGGATCTGGGCTTGCAAGACATGGGGGAACTGCTCAGCCCAAGCGCCACCTTTCAGGAAAATTCTTCACCGTTAGGGAAAAAAATTTTTACGATTACGCTACTCCCTAATACAAAATTTGAGCGCAGCTTTATACGACTTTCCATTTCGCGATGTATTGAGGCAAGGACTTTTAGACCGAAATCACCGCACAGAGCGGTAGTAGGTCCGTGCTGTCAGCGCCTTCGCAGAGTCATGGGCAGTATGGCAACGCGAGCATGATGAGCGGCACTTGAGGCAGCTGTGAATGAAGACGACGACGAAAGCGCGAGCAGTGGTACGAGCGCAAAAGGAAGTATGGGAACGCTGGCATGATGAGTGGCATCGAAGCCAGTTGTGGCAAAAAATATTCATATCCCAAGCACTGTGCGAATTGATGTAAGCGAAGCTTCCCGTGCTGGAAGCTTTGATTGACGATAGTTAGTGGTGATTTTGGCGGCTAAGGCTTAATTTCTTCAACGTTTAGTCTAACACGAGAGTGGTGAATTGAGGTTATGCGTTACGTTGCGTGCACCACGGCTGTTTACTGCGTGGTACGCACAACACACCGGGAGAGGTGCTTGCTTGAGGCGTTGTTGTGCAACATATTTCATAATCGCTGAGAGGATTCAGCGTTGTCATTGCCTCACATAGCACATCCTACTGTGGCAGAAGTATCAAACAGGAATTCAATTATGGGGATGTACGTGCCAAAACCACAAGGATTATGAGGCACGCCGTAGCGATGCACTCCGGAATAATTTTTGACACCGTGATGCTCTTTAATGTGTGCCAAAATCTAAGTGCGCGTGCGTTTTCTATTTCGCCCCTTACCAAATGTGGCTGCCGCAGTTGAGATCAAATCCGCGACCTCTAGCAATCCCATAGCTGGAAAGCTACCGCAGCGGGTACAGAATCGTTGATTTGACGGTCGACCGCTTCCATAGTGCCGCAGTGCCGCCTGGACCCTGCAGTGCGCTTTAATTATTGCGGCTCTGCTTCTGCATGTCCATCGTAGTTTGTCCGCTTGACATATGTGCATGGTGTATATTTTTCAGAAATAGCAGCAACGTACTTTACCATACCTTGAACTTAAGTTTATCCAGTTTCCCCGCAACCGCTGTCGTATGGTAAGTAGTACGGTGTCTCTGCCGTCTGGCGTCGCCTCCCGCTCCCTCCCTTGTATGGGAATGGCCTCTTCTCCTCCCTTCTCACTACAGTTCTATCTATAGCCCCTCTTGACTAGCACCTTAGTAGACAGGGAAGCGCTGTAGTTTGTTCAAATGCTTCTGATAGGAGTCAGGGATAACTACAGATGTCTAGAGGCTAACGTGGCGACGCCCAGGGAACTCCAGAGGGCATTGTGCTCATTCGACGCTGTGTAGTGAAAATGAGTTTCTCCCATCGCCTTTCCACTCTGACTCGCTCCTGTCATATAAACTTTTTCATCGGGCGAGGAGGAAAGCGTACGCAGCGAGCCTTTCCTCCTCTCGGGCTTGTGCAGATCCGGTGCGGCGCTGCTTGGAAGTATTGCTGTCGCGTGCTGCGCAATGATTTGAAACGTTTTAGATCATACTTTCTGAAATTTACACAATGTCCGTTCATATAAGGGCGCCAGGGAAGGCCTTCAGTGCATTGGTAAGTACAGTACGCGGAAATATCTCTCGGGGGCGCAAACATGCGTCGCGCATTATCAGCCGTGGTGTGCGTATATGTTGCGAAGTATTTTGCGTATTTCGGTTTTATTTCAACGAAGAGAACTGGCGTCTCTGTATTACCAGCACGAAATAGTAAACCTGCTCACTATCTTATCGCTTGGCGCAGGGACTAAAACATAAGAGCGCATGTTGATATACGGCCAACCTAAGGCAACCACGAAACAACCAAGCGGCAGGAGCTAACTCCGTGAAGAAAAGCTAGATAATAAAACGAAGGATACCACTGAAAATAGATTTATATTCTTTCCTTTGACGTTTATCTTTTCTTCGACTAAACTGATCTATGGCTACATTTCAAATTGTGATGTGCCTACAATTGCCGGGAAAGCCAGAAAACAAAGCAGCAGTGCGCCTCAATCATGTGCCAACGTTTGAACAAGAGCGCTTTTTTTATTGTGATGTGAGACACATCAGGCCTGCGACATACGCTTACCGAGCCAGTATTCTTTGGCAGGGTCGCCAAAGCCGGTGGCATACTCCGTCCAGTTGCGGTAGAAGTAGTAAACGCTGTTGCCAAACTGCCCTCGCCTCTGAATGACCTGCACAACACACACAGAGAACATGGCTTCATTGCTTTAAGATGTAGCGATCATTGCACTATAGAGGTTAGTAGAACGGGCTTTAGCCAGACATCTGACAGCAATGCGTCAGCATCACAGTGTTTTGCCATGTGACAGTGACGGTTAAGAACCGCAAACACTACCAAAGCTTTTCGTGAGAAATTTACACTTTGCTCGACGAGCTTTCGCACAGAAAGAGCAATAGCACTCACATCACAGCCATGGGCTGATCCCGAAGACAGTGCAGTATGACACATCGTCTCAAAAAGGTTGCTGTCAAACTTGCACATAACGCACGCACCAGAAGTCTCAAGGAGCTATTCTGGCACATCATATGCATGTGCTTGACCGTAGACTATCAGTAAGAACCCTGGGATTCCGCAAGACAGTATGGATCCCCATCGTTCACGGATTTTTTTGTAACATTGAAGGCTGACTTCGCCAACCTGGGGTCTAACGGAAAAGTGTCGGTGTGTGTAGCGAGCGCGACGCAGTGTGAACGAATTAGAAACTTTGTGCGAGATACGACGCTTGCAAGAGGGAAAATGAAAATGAATATCTTTCGAGGAGAATTCCACTGCTCCCTCATATTGTCAATCATGATGGCTAGTTTTTGCACAATTATTTATTCACGTCTAACGCTGCATCCCACAGCAGCCATTGGTGTTTTTTTTATATTGGAGAACGCGCAACGCCGCTCACTATACGCGCTCAATCTGATTAAGCCACCTTTGCTACAGAACTTTGACATATTTTATAAGGCATACAAACAAGAAATTATGCCTGGAGCTAGTCAACATATCGTTACGGTGAAATGTTACACTATTCTGTTGAATTGCCGCGAGGAAATTCGCACGGCACTCTTTAGTGTGTTTTTCGGTGGCTTTCGTGTTTCTCACAGCTATTTTTTGCGTGTTTCGCGGGCCTTCTTTCAGGCTTGAAAAAAGAAAAACTTCATTTAGCTCCTATTAGGCAGCAGAAAGTTGGTTCGCGAATTTTTTGAGAAGGCGAATACTTTTCTCACTTACACTCTTGATCTGAATCCCTTATTCCACTAGCTGAATAGCTAATTTAACCACTGACCCATTATTCATTAGGAAAAATACAAACAATACTCTGATTTGTTCCAAGCGACGGCCACCATTACTTTGGTTTTCTCCGACTACACTTTACTTGCATACAATTTTCTTTAAGTTTTCCACAAATTACGTGCGACACATAGTACACCGATAATAGGGGATACTTAAGATGCATAGTTATTTGGCAGCTTGCCTTCACCTACCGCACACCAATAACCCCTCGCGTCTAGTTATTTCTGGAGTGTACCGTAGATTTTGCACACCATAGCAGTCTGGTTCGGCATTCATTTCATAAGCTGCTGACTTAGTCTAGTTCATTGCGTGATGTTAGCTTAGATTTGTGTCTGCGTCGATAGCTTGACAATCTCAGAACAGTCCAAGCTCGGAGGCGGTTAGGTGTGTCGATTTGCTTTCTAGAGATTGAGCGATCCCATTAAGAAATATTGCAGCGCTCTGGAGCCATCTGCTAGGTGGAATCGATGCTTTTGCAATGCATTTGCATTGCATTCATCTTGCATTTTGCAAATGCATCGATGGGATGCATTTGAGGCAGTCTCTCTAGGCGCAGGAACGTCAACACAAACAATTATTATCAATAAGAAGGAGAACAGCGCGCATATATTTTGCCCGCAGTGTACGAATAAACTTATAGTGATGTCTGATTTGAACATTAATTTCTTAGTCAATGCGGATCGATATCGCCCAACAGCGGCTTGTATATATATTTGTTTGTTTGTGTCATTGGGCAAACTTCTAAATTAAAAAAAAAGTGAGAAAGTAACAGGAACGAATTGGAAGCAAAGCGGGCCACCTGAATACTGGAATGTTGATACGCGTCAGAGTAACTCGTGGGATCCGCTCCAGTAAACGTATCGGAGCCGAATAAACTCCGCGCACGCGCATTCATGACAGCTGGTATCAGCAGCGGTACGGCTGTAATGTTATCTTCCTATTACAGCGGAGTCCAAATCCAGAAGCGGCGCACGCCATTTAAAACGCAAGGAATGGCGGTACGCACCATCCAGCCTCCTCCGTCTGTGTCCATGTCGCAGTAGACAACTTTTCCTGTGACGTCGTCTTTGCCAAGAAATATTTTGTACAGGCCACTCACCGTCTGACCGGCCTGGAAATGGTCGGCGCAATGGCGGGGCCGCATACTGCCTGCGAAAGACGAGCTCACAAATGCTACAACAGCGCTCTTTCAAATTTTCAGTCAAATGAAGCTTTTTTTCCCCCTGCATTAAATGGGTATCAAGGTGCCTTTCAATATGCACTTGGCACTGATGCTCTAAGCTCGACAAGATAGCATAACATAGGTGCTTATAAATAAAGTTTAATTTACGAAACCCCTTTTTTTTTTCAGAAGTCAACCTCGTTATCTCTAACATATTTAGGCACCTGATGTTTGAAGGGACTCAAGGCGTCTCTGTTTTCAGCATTCTCCTCCGTTTTTATTTTCTACGAGTGCTCTTTCCTGCGTACTTCAGGTACATCCGTGTTCACCATAGAGTTATCCTGACAGATCTGCTTTCCTGATAGTTAGGTCGACCAGCCGTCTTAAGTTTCAGTAAGCGCCGTTGCATCATATTTGCGAATTTTGATAACCCTATTTCTTCTCGAAGTCATTCCTTCACGATGCAAATACAGTCTACAGTATTTATCAAATAAACATCTAAGAGCAAAAAAATCATGAGCCATTCCACTCTCCCCCTTGAAGTCGGTACTTTTGCTGTATAGTCCCAAGAAACGCGGTCCAAGGCCCAAGGGGTGGACATCGTTGGAAGACAGAGACATTACCCTATACACAAGAAACGGTTGCCGTATACCCAGAGTCAATTCAATCAAAATCTTGGGCATGATCGTTGAGTCAGGGGGTACAAATGGCAAGACTATACGCAAGCTAATTGCTAAAACTGAAAGTGCTGTTCGTTTAGTTTGGAGGGTATCAAATCGGCACCACGGGCTCAAGGAGGATAACCTCATTCGACTAATGCATGCCTTCGTTCTGTGCCACTTTAGATACGTGGCAGCCATGCATCGATGGAAACGGGCAGAGCGAGATAAATTGAATGCACAGCTTAGGAAGATTGCTAAGCGGGTTCTCGGGTTACCCGTATACACTTGTACAGAGCGCTTAATGCAGCTTGGCATTCATAATACTCTTGAAGAGATTGCAGAGGCCCAGGAGCGCGCACAGCTAACTCGCCTCACAACGAAGGCAGGGAGATCCATCTTGCAGGAACTCGGATATCACCCCGATATAGTAGCGGAGGAGTTCTCTGACGTTCCTCCGTCGATTCGTGAGAACATTACGGTCGCGCCAATACCTAGGAACATGCACCCCGATCATAATCGCGGTAGAAGGAGGGCAAGGGCGGCCAACCTCCTTAGGCAAATACACAGTGATCAGCGACAGGTCAGCTTTGTTGATGCCGCTTCTTGTAAGGGACGTCGGGCGTTCACCATCGTCGCTGTTGATGGTCGGCAAGGAATCGCCAATGCTGCCTCGGTTCGGACGAAGGACTCCGAAATAGCTGAACAAATCGCTATTGCACTAGCCCTGCTGGATAGCTCACGGGATGTCATCTATAGTGATTCAAGATCTGCAGTCAGAGCATTTGAAAAAGGCACCATTTCCAAACAGGCCCTCAGACTTATTGGGTTCAAGGCAATCACGCACCACTTCATTTATTGGTGTCCCGCACACCAGGGTCAGATAAAGGGTGCTCCTCCCAACCTCAACGAGTCGGCTCACGGGGCTGCGCGTGAACTTGCCCACCGCGCTACCCTCGACCCATCAGAAGCCGACTTCCCAGAGAACAGGGACACGCCCTCCACCTACAACGAGATTACTAAACACTACTATCTCAGCCTTAGAACCTACTTTGTTCCTCATCCGCGCCTCAATAGAGCTCAAGCATTAACGCTCCGTCTACTACAAACGAATACTTATCCCAATCCGTCGCTTTTACATAAAATCTATCCGGATACTTACACCAATGCTACCTGCCACGATTGTGAAGAAATAGCCACGTTAGACCACATGCTCTGGCGGTGTGCCCGGTCACGCACTATCATCGCTAACAGCTCGGCCAGATGGGAGGCGGTTCTCCGCAGCCCTCTTCTGGCTGACCAACTCTGGGCTGTCCAGCAGGCCCACGATGCGGCCGAGAGGCTCGGCCTTCTGGTTTCCACGTGGGAGCGGCCCGCTTCGTGAAGACTCACGACCTGCCGGACTTCATTAAAGTTTTACCATACCATACCATACAATTCCACTCTGTGAAAGTGGATGACCAGCGAAGCTGTTTAGCGCATGACACAAAAGTGACACAGAATTTTGAAGAAAAGGTACAGACACCTTTATTGTCTTGATCGGTAGTGATCGTGACAGTACTTACGCACACACGTTCTCATTTCACCTCTGGTATTAAATGTGTAAGCATTTCTATGCCTAACCAACAAGAAATTTGTCCATCACTTACGACAATCAATCACTCATACCCCGTTAAGCAATGACTCTTACCGCCGTAAGCAAGCAAAAGATATGTTACCTACATGAGAGTCTACTGATTTTGAAAATGGTGCGTATTGATAACTAATCTACGGAAAATACATATCCAAGTGATGCTATCTATAAGCTTTTAACACAAAGAAGCAATTTTGCATCAAATTTGGGAGCTTAGTTTTTGCCCACGCAGATTTGTTGACGGACACGAAAATTCCACGGAACCCGAGGAGTAAAAATTTCGCTGTAAAAACTAAAAATGAGAAGTTCAATGCACTGTCGGAGCATTTGTACCAATATGTGCATATCAGGACTGACCATTGTTCAAGGCTTCAAGCGCATCAGCGGAATAGCCATGCATGTCAGGCCTAGGAAAGGTGCATGTAACGCTAAATGTGAACCGGCGTTTAGCGGCAAACCATGTGCCGCAGCGGCAGCAAAAAACTCCCTAAGAACACATACCGTCTGTGCCGACAAATTCTTCTCCTTCTGATGTAAATACAAGGATAGGTCACCGTCATGCCTTTAGTACACACGCATCATTTTCATGTCTAACCGCGAGCCTAAAGCATTTCGAACGGTTCATTTACAACTAAGAGCAATACAGTGCGTGAGCCACACAGTCGTTATAGAAACAACTACCAGCAGGGAGTTCTTTGTACTGGTCCCATGTAACCATACCGCGCGAGTGAAAACAAGGGATTGGCTCACATCTGATGTCGGAGAAGAGGTCCACGAGCTCCTTCATGCGTTCTTCGGCTTGGGCTAAGCCAGGTGGAGCAACGACAGCAGCCTCGACACCGCTCGCACTTGAAGCCGAATACAAAATCATTAGGCTGATGCTTGCCACGCTCCAGTCCATTTTTCCACTGTACCTACGTTCCTATTGAGATTCTAGCCGGCTGAAACAGAGAAATGGTACGCAAATCATACCGCAAGAAATATATTTTAGGCGCCATAGGAAGATACATCCCTGAGATACCGCACCAGGGAAGCCATTTCATGTTCTGGCGAGAGAGTTTCTTTTTGTAGCTCAGTGAAGGGGGTCTTCCGAATTTGGTCACACCTGAACAAATCGTGCCTCTTTTTACACTTTACAGCCGCCCCTCCAAATCTGGAAATGTAGTGGCCTCTACGAGGGTTCGACCTCGAGGCCTTGTGCATAGAAACCCGATACTGAACAGCTACTCCATGCTACCAATTGGGTGACTGCGAATCACTAACTTTTGGAAAAGCAACGAGAATTCGTTATAGGCGGTCTGCCTCTCGAATCCTTGAAGGATTGTGTAAAACTTTCCAACCTAAACGCAAGTAGGGAACCTGAGCACGAGGAGGAAGTTTACAGAATAGAAAACGAGTTAGGGTACATGCAGTGGGCATTAACAAGTTATGACCAGAAGCTTGCCAGTCTACTGGAAAGGTATTACCTACCGGTACTAATCTATGGGGCAATACCTAGCAGGTTTACAAAAGCAGCTTGAGAATGATTCAAGGACTGCGCAGCAAGCGATGGAGCGATAAATGTTAAGGCTCACGTTAACGGACGGTAATAGACCGGTGAGTATTGGAGAGCAGACGAGGGTAGCCTAGTATTCCGGTTGACATGAAGAGGAAATTGAGCTGGGCCCGACATGTAATGCGTGAGGAAGATAAGCAGTTGCCTGCTAGAGTGACAGAATGGGTGCCAGATAGCAAGGGTACCCGGGGAAGGCAATCAACTAGGGGGTGTATCAGCTAAGTTGTGTGTGAAATAGCACTATCTCTAACATTGCTGTGGGCATGTGAAAGTCAGCTGACATTAGGCAAGGGTAATTGGAGATCGGTGAGATATGCCTTCTCAGAGCGATGGGCGTAATTATTATGATGCTGTGCCACAGTCCCTATGCAGTTAGCTTCTGCTTACTCTCTTAATATAAATAGGGAAGTTTGACACCTATACACAGGTTGGACGCACGTCACTGCACGAAACTGCCGGATACGGTTCCGCCATTCCCAAGCACACTGCAGCCATTGACAAAGTGTTGACATCCTCGTGCACTATCGAACAGAACGATTTTCTCGATCCCATCAACAAAGTTGCAATGGTGATTTGGGCATTATTTGGCTGCCGAAAGAGAACAAATGGAGGTAAAACACACAAGTGACAGGCCTCTGCGGCACACCCAGCACAGTCACAGCGTAAACTGGAAGAGCTGCTCTACAGCAGCTCCATTTTCAACAGAAAGCACTGCAGGGTATTTGCTGGCGGCGTCTTTTGTCGTCGTTTTAGCGAGAACAATATGAACTGTCCGCGCATAGTCTACGGCGAGCTGCGGCTTGTGCTGCTCTGTTCACAGCGGCCTGCTGAGCCCGATGATGCCGGCTAGCAGCCGCACGCAGCTCTACGATTCGCTTTTTCAGCATCGGTTCGTATCTTCCGAGGAGAGGAGGCGCCAAAGAGTACGGTTGATCATCGTCAAGCGCGCACAAACCAGGATGGCGTTAGGTGTAGACAACACAAGCGCCATAAAGTGTAGCGAAGTGAAAACACAAGTATAGAGGCTACGCGTCGTATATCACCCCCCTTGACCCGTGGCACGATAAGATGATGTTGATGACGATGATAATGATTTATTTGCATCCCCTTTATTACAGAGCGACGACAAATAATCCCCAAGCCTGCTTGACTTATCCCTGGCCCGCTACATGCAACATGCGGCTGCCACCTGTCGGCAAACCTGGTGTAATCGAACACAAACACAATGTCCAGTTTGCATGTATTGATGCTAGCGGGCGCATGTCACATCGCGCGATGAGTGGCAAGTTTGGACGCTGACGACACTGGTGTTGTTGATTTACTGGCATTCCCTTCAAATGGGCTGGTGACAGTCACCTAGCCTGCTTGATCTAATCAGGTATGCTATAGATGTTTCTGATTCAGGCATTTATATACATTTCCTTAATATTTATCATCCTCAAGACAATACATTCATTTCTTCACCAATCCCACGACGTGGATAGGAGCCACATACGTGATTCAAAACACAAACTACCTTGTACCGCTACCTATGCAACTGCTTGATGGCGTGCGACCCTGTGTAATAATATGCGAATGCAATGCAAAGTGCGCGCGTATCGGCGCTACGCGGCGCGCATCTAACATTGCGCGACAAGTGACACGATACGGTGCTAACGATGAATTATTGGCATCCCCTTTAAACGACGCAGTGACAGTCACCTAGTGTGCTTGCTTTTATTAAGTATGCCACACAGGTATTTCGCGCACGAATGACGCCTGCCTGTGACTTTTTACTGCCTCATGGAAATCTAAACATATTTTGGCCAATCCCCGCAGTGGGTAGGAGCCTGGCGATAGCTGCGATGGATACCGGACACCGGCGGTGGCGCATAATACGGCCAACGGAAACGGCTCTCAAAATGAGTTCATTACAGTTTCCACTGTAGGAGACCAAGAGAAGGTACGCCTTGGGTTTGTCTAAGGTGACAGCAAATGAGTGCGACGGCATAGGGGTTTCGTCAGAGCATCATTGAGGCACTTGGCTTGTGTGACCTCCCAGAAAGAGGTGGAAAATAGCGAAAAGCGTTCGTGCCTATGGGCTCAAATGGCTGACAAGGCGACTTCTTAAGGACAAAAAAGAGACGCAATTGGCTAACAACAAAGATAATTTATATTTTCAACATTCGTGAAATGTGGCAGCCGGCTCACGGTGACAGCGCCGCCTGTAAGCGAATGGCCGTCAATATGAAGTGGAGCCTTCACACGTGACAATTTTCTCTCCGCGCCAAGCTCACGTCGGCCCCCAAAATTTCTCAAGCTATGTGGGACACAGTCCTACAGCTGGCATGGCGACCAATCAACTATGGGGGAAATGGCGTCTTGTGCAACCTACGCATGTGTGGCGGTGGCTACACCTAAATAAAATGAGTACGCCAAATGAAAATGGAAGAACAAAACATGATGATGCGTATCATAAGGTGACACTGAACTGAACCGAGGCCATGAAAATGAACATCAAAATTACATCAGTAAATATATAATGAACGAGAGACAGACAGAGAAACGAAAAGAGAAAGGTAGAGAGGTCAACGAAGGACGTGCTCGGTTAGCCACCTTACACTTGGGGAGGGGGACGGAAGAAAAACATACGAGAAAGAAAGAGGAGAAAAACAATACAGTCAGTCATTCGCAGAGTCAGTCGCCGAGGATTGCCCACTGTCACAAGCGCCCGTACGCTACAGTAGCCTTCCGGAAGTGCAGAGAGGCTTTTGCATGGAACCTTTCGTCAACAACAATGCATAGGCCAGGGTTTCAAGATCTTTTTCTTCGAGTTAACTATTTTATCTAATGCACATAATTCTACTTCCAGAGCACGTCGTTGAGCGTCAAAGGGTGATAACATGAGCACCACTTATATGCATACCATGACAACTCATAGAAAAAACACATGAAATCAAGCAATATCAACAAATACTTGCGTGTGATTCATGTAGACAATCTGCAACATCTACAGCACTTCATTACTTTTAACCGCTTGAGTTATAGTTGTGCGTAGTACAGTGTTCGTTCGGGCGTTTAATGTGCCGCCGAATAGAATACCAGCCAGTTCTCTTCCATAAAAGATCAACGAATGGCTTAAGGATTTTCTTTTCATATATGTCTATTAACTCGTTGATATTCCTCTTTCCGATGCCGTAAGTGATTGCTCGAGAAATGAGCGTGAATACAAGCCCAGTCGTTTCTTCTCCTGATCAGCGTCTTTCTTTAGCCATATTGCCTATTCATTGGCTAATAAAGGCTACCTACCGTGTGTGCTACGCTACTTCGTCTAGTGACAACGCGGCCTCTAATGTCCCCATATGCCTGCGAATGAAGACAAAATGCCTTCCGAGCCTCGTTGAATTCATCTAATTAATTTTTATTGCTGGAGCAACTGCATAAGCACTGAATGCGCTGTCGCCTCCTTACCGTCGGCACCGTCACCGAAGCCGTGCTATCCTTGAGTGCGCCGTTACGGTTTCTAGTATACGCACAGCGGAGTGTGGTATGAAGTTGCATGGGAGTACTTCGTCATAATAATTTCCAGAAGGGCCTGCCTATTCAGTCTTTCTGAGCAGGCCTCTTCTTTCTAGCTTTATTATGCAGGAAATAATTTACGCTTTCTGCGTGATTTGGTCCTATGATATCATTAGGTATGCCGAAATAAAGATAATACGAGAATAAGAAGACCTCAGCAACGCTGTCGAGGTATTGGTATTCTTCCGAAGCGTAGAGGGAAGAGGGAAGTTTCACAAGTACTAAGTGTAAAAAACGTATAGATATTGTCACGTAGGTGACGGTGATCTACCTGGCACGCAGGCAGACAGAAAGGGACACTGCGTCGGCGGTAGACTTAGAGTTTAATGGGCGAACTTGTGCCCTAAATCAAGCGAACAACGCGGTGACGTCGAAAGCAGCAAGTGCGTCTGGGGCGTTCGTCGGACTGAGCCAGCGCAAGCGGTGGTCCCGTATTTATACGTTTCGTGACCATGATCGAAACCCGTCAAGCGACGCCGATCGCGTCGCAGCGACGCGAGCTACGTAGCGTCTCGTGTCGCTACAAGCCAAAATAAACGCACGTGGCACCACCCTCCCGGGAAAAAGCAACGCCCCGATGCTAAAGAAAACAAGAAACTTGTAAGCATGCAATGAACCATGGAAAACGAAAAAAAAGAATGTCTGTTAGTCCGCTAACGCTCAAAAAATTTTTTGAGGCGCGCGACGTGCACCATCTCAGGTCGCGTGCGACGTCGCTGTGACTGTGTCACTCCATCGGGCACAACCTCGTAGACCAGCAGTCCAAGTCATCGAGTTATCTTGTAGGGCCCGAAGAAACGGCGCAGGAGCTTCTCACCAGGCCCGCGGCGACTAAGCAGTGTCCACACTGTAACGCGGTCACCAACTCTTACTCTTGGTCACGTCCTCGTAGGTTGTAGAGTCGGGCGTCGACGTTTTACTGCTCTTAAATGTGCATTCGGTCTAGCTGGCGAGCTTCCTCGGCGCGTTGAAGGAAGCCGGCAACGTCCGCATGGATGTTGTCGTCGTCAACGCGAGGCAACATCGCATCAAGCATCGCGGCGACTTGGCGACCGAAGACAAGTTCGAATGGCGTCATCTGCGTTGTCTCCAGTGGCGCGGTGTTGTAGGCGAACGTCACGTACGGAAGGACTTCGTCCCAAGTCTTGTGCCCGACGTCGACATACACAGCGAGCATGTCGGCGAGCGTTGTATTCAAACGCTCCGTAAGGCCGTTTGTCTGCGGGTGGTACGCTGTAGTGCGGCGATGGCTCGTGTGGCTCAAGTGTAGAATTTGTCGCGTAAGTTCTGCTGTGAATGCCGTACCTCTGTCCGTAATAAGGACCTCGGGAGCACCATGACAGAGAAGGATGTTCTTTATGAAGAATCTGACGACCTCGATTGCATTTCCCGATGCTAACACCGTTGTCTCGGCATAGCGCGTCATATAGTCCGTTGCTACCACTATCCACCTGTTCCCTCAAGCAGACGTCGGGAAGGGGCCAAGCAGATCCATGCCTGTCTGCTGGAATGGTTTCCGTGGTGGCTCGATTGGTTTCAGGAGGTCGGCTCGCCTTGTAGACGGTGTTTTCCGACGTTAGCAATCGCGGCAGGTTTTCACGTAGTGCGCGACGTCTGCGTTCAGGCCCGGCCAGTAGTACTTTGCTTGAATCCTTCTGAGAATTCAAGTGAATCCCAGATGCCCTGCTGTCGGCACATTGTGGGACGCTTCTAAAATCTCTTGCCTTAGCTTGACTGACACGACGAGTAGATATGCCCCTTTGTACGGCGTGAAGTTTTTTTTTTCACAAGCACGTTGTCGCACAGGCACAGCAATGAAAGCGCGCGTCTGAACGCCTTTGGCACTGAATGGGTCTTCCCTTTGAGATATTTCTGAACGACACAGCGTAGATCAGGATCGCACCTTGATCTTGTGCGAAGGTATTAGAGCTTATGAGCCCAATGAAGGCATCGTCGTCATCGTCGCAGGGCGGGGTGGATCCAACAGGGGCTCTCGAAAGGCAGTCGGCGTCTGTGTGCTTTCGGCTTAACTTATACACGGCGGTGACGTCGAACTCCTGTAGTCACAGGCTCCAGCGAGCGAGGCGACCTGAAGGGTCTTTCAGGTTAGCGAGCCAGCACAGAGCGTGGTGGTCACTGACGACCTTGAAGTGCTTCCGGTGAAGATACGGCCGAAATTTTGTGACCTCCCAAACGACAGCGAGGCATTCCTTTTCGGTCGTCGAATAGTTAAATTCGGCTTTCGACAGGGATCTGCTTGCGTAGGCGATGGCTCGCTCCAGGCCGTTCTTCTTTTGAATCAACTCAGCACCGAGTCTCATGCCGCTTGCATCCGTGTGGATCTCGGTGTCAGCGCTCTCGTCGAAATGGCCGAGTACTGGCAGTGACTGCAAGCGTCATTGAAGTTCGCGAAAAGCGTCTTCTTGGGGCTTCTTCCATATGAACAGCGCGTCGGCTTTGGTAAGGCGAGTGAGAGGCTCTGCGATTCGAGAAAAATCTCGGACAAAACGCCTGTAATACGCACAGAGCCCCAAAAGTCTACGGACAGCTTTCCTTTCACTGGGTATCGGGAAACTTTCGATGGCTGCCGTCTTTATGGGGTCCGGACGCGCGCCTTCGCGATTAACTACGTGGCCGAGGAACAGGAGCTCTTCGTAGGCGAAACGACATTTCTTTGGCTTCAGAGTGAGTCCCGAAGCCCTAATTGCCTCTAGCGCGGTCTGCAGCCTGTTGAGGCGCTCGTCCAAGGTGGATGCGAAAACGACTACGTCATCGAGATATACGAGGCATATCTGCCATTTCAGCCCAGACGACACGGTGTCCATGACACGCTGAAATGTCGCCGGTGCTGAGCTTAGTCCGAATGGCATGACTTTAAATTCGTAAAGACCGTCCGGCGTGGTGAAGGCAGTCTTCTCACGGTCCCTCTCGTCGATTTCAATCTGCCAGTAACCGCTCCGGGGGTCCATTGACGAAAAATACTTGGCACCGCACAGTCGGTCTAACGTGTCATAATCAGAAAGTGGTTTTGGCACGTAAAACCCCATAATTCTAACGTGTCGTCGATTCTCGGAAGCGGGTAGACGTCTCTTTTCGTGACGCTGTTGAGACGCCTATAATCGACGCAAAATCGTGGGGTACCGTCTTTCTTCTTTACAAGCACCACGGGTGAAGACCACGGGCTCTTGGACGGCTGAAAGACGTCGTCGCGAAGCATTTCTTCAGCTTGTGTCTTGATTGTTTCACGTTTTCGCGCTGAAACGTGGCAGGGACTTCGGCTGGGCTGATGTTCTTATTTAAATAAATTTCTGGCTGGGACAAAGGCTACGTTTCCAATTTGGCTCTTCTTATATTGATTAGTCTTGTTACCGAGCTCTTGGGAGTATAGAAGGTTGTATTTACGATATATATACATAATGAATCAGAGTAGCAAAGATGGCCGACCACCAACAACACATAGCAGCCAGCGTCCCACGATCTTCTTCCTCTCTTATTTTCGTCCTTCAGTAACAGGACTCCCGCGTGGTGAAGCGCCGTCTCGGCGCATGGTAGGCGAAGATTTTCGAGCGAAGTATGGCTTCAGCCAGGAAATGAGGCCGACAACAACAGGAGTCGGACTTGAGGATTATTCAAGCAGTAGTGGTGAAATCTCGTAATTTACGTCGTTAACATGACGTAGGACTTCATATGGCCCTGTGTAGCGAGACAGTAGCTTCTGTAAGAAGCCGACTCGACGACATGGTGACAATAGGAGCACCCAAGCACCTGGCGTGAACTTAACATCGCGATGACACCGGTCGTAACGCTCTTTTTATGTATGCTGCGAGGCTAATAAACGAGATTGGGCGACTTGGCGTGCCATGTGAGTGCGTTCGATGCCTTCACTAGCGTGCTCAGTTGCAACACGTGGCACAAAAGGGAGGATTGTGACAAACGACAATGTGGGGTCACAATCATATAAAAGATAACGGGGTGAATATCCTGCGTTGTCATGTCAGGATGAGTTATACGAGAACGCCACGTAGGCCAGCGTGGCGTCCCCGTCGCGGTGATCGTTGGTGACGTACATCGACAGCATCTCTGTGATTCGTCGGTTGAGACGTTCCGTGAGACCGTTAGTTTGTGGGTTGTAGGCGGTGGACAGCTTGTGCTCAGTGGCACAAGAGTGGAGGAGGTTGTCCAAAACTCGACACAAGAACGAGCGTCCGCGGTCTGTAAGTAACTGTCGAGGTGGAGCCTGATGGAAAATGACGTCGTGGAAGCGAAAATTGGCGACTTCTGTTGGGAAACTAGTCAGCAACGCCTTTGTTATCGCGTAGCGCGTCGGGTAACCAGTAGCGATGGTGATCCACTTATTCCCTCTAGTCGTCGTCAGAAAAGGACCAAGCAGGTAAAGCCCTGTGCGAAACAACGATTCAGAGGAAATTTCAATTGGATGGAGTCGTCCGATAGGTGGCAGGGGAGGTTTATTCCGGCATTGACACAATTCGAAAGTTGCGAATTGTGTCATCGAGGATGCTTTTGCGTTTTTTAACATTGGTTTTTCTACAAATTGGAGGCTTAGTATCGAAATAAAGCCACTTGCATAGTATTCCCATGGGATAACATAAAATGTTCTTTACAGCGCTACGTCGCTGCTTGTGCTTTGCGATGAGCTTCTCTTTTATAAACCCAATCCTTCAAAAATACAATTCGCTCCTTTTATTCCATGTTTCTCTGGAAGTTCTAAAAAGGCGGCTAATTGTTGATACTTCTGAATATTCAGGGACACGCGTCCGCTAATAACGCGCCCCCGATGAAAAGTGAAATTTATAACTCGCGCTTCTTGCAGCGCTATTTTTCACCGTTACTGCAAAGCAGCAATACTTCCCATGCATGGTACCTGATTTGGACGAATTAGTCGAGACATCTCTTTGAACACTGTTGCTGTAACACAGTTGCATTTTTATATATCATTCTCACATATTTCTTACTGTTCCAGTGTTAATACACAAACTAAAAACCGCGTTTCATTGTTGATATTTCCTCTATGTCTGTAATTTGGACTTTCATCCCTAATCGGACCCTAGCCTCAGCTGTATGTATAATTGTAACTAAATAAAAACCAGTCTTTGTTTCGGCAACAGCTTTCTTTCGTCTCTGACGTAGTTTACGTCTTTCGTTATGTTGCTTTAAGGATATTCTTTCTTTTTTTTTTTTTGCTTCTGAACGAAGAAGTCAAGCAATGAAGCCGAGGATGAAGCCATGCTATTTGTACAAAACTATGTGACAAAATATGCTAACTTTCTTGCGTTTAAGCGAGGCCGCGGTAAGCACAAAATCCTGTATTGAAGTTGTTCAAATAGCAGGGTGGGTAATTAGGGTGCCCGGTGAGCGCAACACACGCAGAGGAACCACTTACCGGTTAAGAAGAACAAAGATTTGAGCACAAAACAGTACCGCTAACGTCGAATTCACAGCTCCACGACCGACACGCCAAGGGCATGAAATACGTCTGCTTCACGCCGCGCGCTGGAGCACGCCTTACTGTGCGATTTGTTCACGCCCAGCAAGACCTCTATTGGTGCAACGTCGAACGCAGCACCAGCCTCACTTACATTGGCCGAAGATACAAAATGAGGAACTGTATTGAGATGACGCACGCTCCTCACAATATCATTGTTTTCACCGCGGCTAGAAATACTTTTGTTCTAAGGGCGTTGTGTGTGCTTCTCGCATATTGACGTCCGTCGCCGTTATGAAGGAGCAATATCTGTGCTTTCATGCATTTGGTGAGAATAGTAACCGCGACATCGCTCAAACAATGTGACGGTCACTATGAAAGAAGTGATGCTGAATAATTGAGCCCCAAGAAAGGATTGCTCAAAAGGGGATGACGATGTATAAATTGAAAATCAAATAAAAAGGAATGAAAGTGTCGAGAAGGGATCAGATTGACCGAATAAAAACAAAATCGACAAACAAGGAAGCAAGCGCTCGAAAGAAGCGGACCAGCAATAGACAAGAACGCGGAACTATTGCGCATAGCGGACGTAGACCCAAACCATGAGTGCCTTCTCCTGGGTCGACACAACAGGAAACGGTCGTCGATGACGCAACGTTTCCCACGGAAGCAGGAAGGCACGGTGTTCCCTGTTGCACGTTAATAGGCTTGCTATGCCATCCGATGTATGAGGTTCCGCGATTAGAATCGGCCACTTCAAACTCGTGACTCAGAACACAGCGCGCCAAGCCACTGTTGCACTCGGTGCGCTTCTGCAATCCTGATTCGTTTTCAGTGTATTGCTGCCTTTGCATAGTGATTGCGAAGAGGAACGGCCTAAATATTCGTAACGATACGAGCGCTGAGTGTAGAAATGACAGTACCGAGCGTAACATCTCAAGCTCCCCTTGAAAAGACTTGATCAGTTTCTTAATACGTTTCATGCTTGTAGAATGGAATGCGACGAAAAGGGGTTGGCTTTGACGCAGGCTGCAAAATAACGCTGGCAAGGCGTATTCCCTGCAAGAACTCTCTTCTTCATCTCATTAGTTGCGCAGTCGAAGACAGGAGCATCTTTAGGATCAAATAACAAAAGATATACGCATAGTAAGTGCCAGAATTTTGACATTTATTGCTTGCGGACCAGTTACTTGTATCAGAGGTAGGTCCGATAAGCACGTCTGCCAGTTGCCTTCCTTGAGATACGTTTATTCTTGATTCATCCACTGCAGTGTTTTAGCAGCATTCTACGAAGAACCATCAGTTCGTGGGTTGGATTTTAAGTCGCGACGGCCTTGTTCACAAGAAGACGAATAGCATAATCCTTAACGTATCTTGGTTTGCATGTACATGAACACAGTTCAGGCTTTTTAGTGTTCCCAGTTATTTCTTTGTGGTGCCTATCCCGACCTTGTGTTGCTTCGTAACGTCAGCCCTAAGAAATTATCAATATGCTAATTCTTAAGCAGAGTAGCGTTGCCTGTAGTTCCACACTATTACATTCGGTCATCGTGTAATTCACTAAGAGAATATGAGTAAGGCTGCTAACACGAAATGGCATGCCAGACAGAATGGAAAGCCTTGTCCTGACTGTTGTGTCCTTCCGTGCACTGTAAACCAAAATTTTAAGGGCTACGACCTCACTTGAGACTACAAGGATGCAACCATGCTGCCTTACAGTGGTCTAGAAATGTTCAGCGTCATCCATTCTTGCCACTGGCAAAATGGGGACTAAAAAGTAGGGAGAGCCTCAATTTTACATCATTTTAAGAGGGAGTTTACGAGAACGCTCACTTAGCGTAAATAGAGTTCTATTTCTAATTCTCTGTGTTACTTTCTTTGAGTTTATTTCCCCTCTCTGTGGGAAGTAAACGAGCATACATTGAGTACTTGTGTGAGAAGCATTTAGGACTGAGAGATATAGTGTCAAAATCTTTTTTTTTCCTGCAAAATTATACATTTATAGGACGCCAGCGAAGTCCTTCAAGGCTATATAATAGACGGTTCGTTTGTGTCGTCGACCAAAACGTCCTTTCGCGCTGCGAGAACGCCCCCAACATTTTATTTCGGAAGCAGGAGCATGCAGGACTTTGTGGTTTCGACCGCAGCATGTTTTCCTTTCTGTTCGTTTTCCCTCAACTGAATACGAAACTGTAGGCAAAGCCCGCGAACCGCCACTGTCATCGGCACGAGTAACGGCACCCGTTTTCATTTTCAGCTCTCCGTGGTTATTCCATGTTCTCCCTCATGTGTGTCTATATGGTGTTTGCGAGAGACTTATGGCGACCATCGTAGTGTTTCTCGTAGCGTAAGGTACCTTTACACGACACAAAAGAGGTACCTGCGCTGGTGCGCAGCAAAGCGGTGATCGGCCACCTTGAAGTCATCGCCTTTTGGTTATCGCTATACTACAATACACTTTTGTGGTTTTCCGCACGGCAGTGCTCGCGATACTCTCCAGTGCGCCACAATATGTAAGTAGCTAACAAAATCTTACCCACTGTCTTCCCAAAGTCGAAGCGCGTGAAGCTTGGACTGCTTGGGAAACTGCTTGTTTAGGATTACTATTTGCCCAACTTGCCTTTTGTTTTATGCGGCTTTTATAGCTGCTGTGGTGTGTGTTTAGTGTTTCTCTGCTGCGCGGACCGAATACACCATGCGCGCAATGCTCAAATCACTTTTGTCGCATGTTGAGACCCATCGGTTTACTGCTGTCTCAGCTAGATTCTGAGAAAAGGTACTAGTGCTGCACATATCTCTCCCAAGTGTAGGTATTTGTGGTGTTACCCAGTTTTTTAGTGAAGGAGTGTTGGATGTTGATCTGTGATCATTTTACCCTACGTGTCTAAATATGCTATTGGTATTAGCAAAAGACACCCCTCAGAAAGATTTGTCTTACAGCAACGTCATCTTTCAGGCGGCAAATTACATTTATGTAGCGTGAACAATGCGAACAGCCTGTTTTTATGGTAAATGGAGCCACACAGTGGGTGCACACAGCTGAATTCATGTTAGCAATTTTGTCACATTACCTCAAACTTCAAATTGCTTGCTTTTCCATTGGGAGATCTGCAACAGCATTTTCTTGTGGCAACTCGTCTATATGTTGAGAAGGTCCAACATTAGAAATGACGTTACTTCATAAAACAATGTGCCAGTTCCAGGCCGTTACATCATACAATGATTATACTGTGTGCAAACACTTTACCTGCGTTTTTGCAGTCGTGCGTTCTGCATAATCTTGACTATTGCAGAAAAGGACACACGGAATAAATTCGTGAACTCCTGCACACTTGTTTTCTCGGTCAGAAGTCGAAGTCTTTTAGTGACGAGCTCATGTGCAGATGTGTTGTGAATACGTATTCAGATGCCAGTTAGTTGCACTGCTTTAAAAGAAAGCACCTAACAAATATCAATGTTTTTTTCTAGCCCTTAGAGCTATCAGCCAGCGAGTCATACCTGCTACTAGAAATGAACGACATTCCATTTGAATCACTCACTTTTGATCCAGAAACTGCTCTCTTTGGTGGAAGGCATGCATGAGTGTGTATTTTCATTTAGTATTGATTTATTTATTCATACTTCAAATACCCCATTTGGGGTTTTTCGTGAGGGGGAACCATATCTTGGTTATACTTTGAATTATTGCCTTGAACGATGAATGACTGGAGTGGTGCACCGCTTCAGCAGGTAGACGATTCCACTCTCGCTGTTCGAACGAAGTTCAGATGAGCGGCGGTGCGAGATGGAGGGGGATAAACAACCTTTGAATGGCTATTACGGGATGAGGGAAAACAGGGGGAAGGCGGCAGATGGAAAATCAAGATGGTGAGCAAAACGAGAACAATGTAAAAGCGAGAGCCAACGTTTCCACAGGTGGACTTGTCTTTTTGGGATGAAATGCGAAGCGCAGGCGTGAGGTTGGTCTGTTGCAGTAGCGAGTGATAAAACTTGGAAAAACACACAGTCTTGCTGTTTTGTGGTAATATTTAAGGTTACCTAAATTTAGTAACGCTAGTGTGGTAGGAGTAGTCGGAGTGAATGAACTTAGCCGCACGATTCTGTGTCGATTCCAGTGCAGTTGCCAGGTTCCACGCTGAGCATGCGTATTCCAATTTGGGTCGAAAAACTGTTAAATATGCTGGTAGTTTTACAAAAGGGTGAACGAGGCGTATATTACGGCGCATGTAGCATTGTGCACGAATGGCACGGTTGCTAATGCTGCAAATGTGTGAGGACCAACAGATGTTACTGCAGAAGTTAATACCCAAGTACTTATAAGAAGTCACAGCACATATTTCAGAACCAGTGATAATGTAATTAGCTGAAATGATTGGCGACGGTGAAAAGTAAATAGCAACTTTTTATTGGTGTTGAGAGACGTTAGTCAATTATTACACCAAGTTTCAATGATATTAAGGTCGGAGTGGAGAGCACGATAATCAGCGACGTTGGTAATAGGACGATAGATTACGCAATCAGGGAATAAGCGAATTTTCGAAGAACAGCCTCTTGGTAAGTCGGTAATGTATGTTAAGAACAGTAGCAGCCCGAGGAAGGAGCCTTGCAGCGCGCCGGAAAGGGCGGTAATCAATTAGACGAGCATTGGTTAGCGTAGACGAACTGCTGAGGGTGAGTCAGAATGCTGGGAATCCATTGAAGAACACAAGGGTTAAGATTAAGACGCGATAGTTTTAGGAAGAGCCGTTCATGACGAACGTTGTCGAAAGCCTTTTGGAAATGTAGGAAGAGGGCATTTATCGTTACGTTTTGATCAAGTGTGAGCTGATGTCAATGCCGAAGAGAGTTAGTTGAGTCTCGCCGGTCATGGCTTTCTGAAGATCATGTTCATTAGGAATGAAAATATAGGGGTATAATTATGAGTATAAATTATATACTCCATTAGTATGGAACTAACACTGGTGAGGGAAATTGGACGGTAATGGCGGCGCGATGAGGAAGATCCTTTTTTTTTTTGGTACTGAAATTATCCCATCTATTTTGCAGTCTACAGCACCACTCCATATAATAATAATTGGTGAAAGATATGAAAGAAAAATATACTAGACATGTGCGCAGTGCTCTTAAACATTTTGGAATTGATTAAATCGATTCCCGCCGAGAGTGTTAACCACCAATGTTCCGACTAAGTGCAATAAACGCGTAAGTTGCTACAAGGGTCTACACTCTCGGCGTAGTCAGATGATGCTTGTTGATCCTCGACTCATATTTTGAAATGTAATTTCTCTAAAATTTTTCCCATTCAATTACGCCTCCGCATTGCCGTAAGTACCAAAAAGTGTGTACATAATTCCTAGCTACGAGAAACCGCAGATAAAACATGTGTTTTACTAGTTTTGGAGTATGCTTTCCCCATGTGGAATTCATTTTCTGGCGTGCATATTATTGCCTTAGAAAAACGCAGCCCGTCGCGTCAAGGAATGTACTGGGGAGATATGGCCGATTTGAACGTGTAACAGCAAAGAAAAAAGAGCTTCGTGTGATTCCTTTGTTTTAACGACAAAACAGGTTACGACTTAACATGTTTTCATAATGATGCGGCAGTCTGCTCATGAGAAGGCCCCGCATTATGTTTCCACGCGTTTCCAGGTCTCATCATTTTCCATGTTCTTTTCTTTTTTTGTAAGAACAATCGTTGATGAATTCACTGCCTGCTGATGTAGTGTACCGCAAAAAGATGTTGATGTTTGCCGCACACAATAATGCCTTAATTGTGCTGTGCTTCATGAATGAATAAAAAATTAAGTTCAAGTAATTCATGACACGCGTATAAATTTACATCGGTTAGCGTTTATTTCCATGAGCCTTTCATTACACCAATTAGTTCCGGCATCAAGGTCACAGAGGACTTTAATAATACCCTTGCCACCTTTTTTCGTTTCTCTACAAACAACTCAACGATCAGCGAACAGATCAATGCTGAATATTTATTCCGTTATCGCGCTGTGGTGTCGCACTTGCAAACTTCAAGGCTAACTTGCTTGAGTCGCAGTTAAACATAAGAAAATAGGCAGCTTCGTAAGAATTCAAGAGACTTCAGAAGCTAAACCGGCACTTAGCACTTACCATGTTTCGCCTTTCGTCGTCTTACAGCCGTTTCTCTTTTTGTTTTTGGAACAAGGAATCGTTGACAGATACTTTAAATACTGGTTATTTTAAATTTTAATCATGCACTGATTTGATACTGGTACAATTGACGGAAGCTGACGACACTGGCATAACGAAAAAAATTAATTGTTGCTTCACCGCAGCACCAGCTCAACATTCTCTGGGCTTATTATGAGCTCTGCAGAGAGTGATCGAATACTGCTTTTTTCTCTATTTTACTACGTAATACGACGCACGTAGTAGGTACCCTTATTTTCCTTGGTAAGCTCAACTAGGCAACGAATTCATATCTTCAGAAATCGTGCAGGTTACGCGCGTGCAAATTTTAGACCCTTAGAAAAGTTTACCCTCTTTGATTAGTATCTTGTCCCACAACAGTAATAATCATATGTTTTGCCCGCATATCCTTTCTTTAACGTTGCGAACCCGGTACTTCGAAGTAATGAACGGCTTATGCGTTATCAGCGTGACACAGCATTGTCTACACGAAAGTAGCAAGTGCTGCATTTCCAACAAAGGAAACGCAAGCAAGACAGATGACGAGTTTTGTTGTTGGACAAGATAAGCCGCAAAGTCTTAAAGCTTTTTTAATAGTGTAAGTAGTATATTTTATTTATGCCTTTATGCAAGCGCTATACTCATATTTTAAGGCGTCTTTGGATAACGAGACGTGACACTAGGTTTCATCGTGTCCAAGCGTGCATACATTGCAAAATCATATGCGCGCAAAGTTTTAGGCTGTGTGGTAATATTACAGGCAATTAAGATTCGTACTGCAATTGCTCGACTGAGTCAGCTTCGCTGAAAATTTTTCTGGATTCTGTAAGGCAGCACACTGGGTGTGCGTTGTTTTTTAGATTGTCAAGTTATATCTTGATATATTTAGGCCGTATATTTCGAATAATTAGAGTAGAATAGCACGTCTGTATGACATTCTGTAGCGTAGCGCTTTGAAAGTTTCTGGTGCACACGGCAGTAGCGTTTACTAAATAAATTTGTTCGAATCGTTATAGAAATCTAGAAGTAAGCATTCAATGATGTTTAGCCAACCAGACGCCCTTCTAATAAGCATCTTTGCCTGCTCCTTTTCCTTGCTCTTCTTCCTTCCCAAGCTGTTTTAGAAACATATCCCAAAGACACATTTATTATTATACATCGCACTTAAAGGGAAGCTTCTGTTCGGAGGCTCCTATATAGGAGATAGGCAATCCTTTTTTGTGAGCAACCACTCCACCAACATTGATGGGTTATATTGAACTTACAGAAACTATAAAAATGTAATGATTTCAGAAAGAATTCTTTTTATTTAGGCTGGCACCTTTGTTTGCATAAATTCATCAAAATTGCGAAATTTTAAGAAACAAAACTTCAAGTATACAACTCTGTACCTCAGCAAATAAAAACGATATCGCAATTGTGTAAGCCGCACCTAATATTTCATCTAGAGCGAACAAAAATGATATTATACGCCATCCTGAAATATACCACTAACTTCCGAAAATGACATTTGTAAAACATTTTCAGATATTATAAGGAAATTCACATGAGTCGCCAATTCATACACCAAATTTGTCCGACTTATACGCTCCAATGAATGCAGCTTATAGAAATGCGATAGTTGACTTTGATGCTAAGTTACACATTTGTAAACTTCCTACTTCTATTTTTTTTTCTGATATACCGAATCCCGGCAATTCTTCTAAAAATTTCATGGCCTAAATGAAAATTCTGTTTGCTGCAGTCACTTCTTTCTTTCTTCTTCTGCCAGTCTCTTCTTTTAACTTTCTCTCGAAAGTGCAACAGTTTTCATTGAAATTACTCGAGCGGTTTTCTCATCAAACTATTCATACGGTTTACATGTGTTTGAGCAGCTGGCATTGGAGATAGGCCCGAGCTAAACCTTCATCTTAATGCATCACGATGCTTCCACAGGAAACCCACGAAACACAACCCTACTGTACGCAAGGCCACGGTCCCAGTGGTGCGCGAAAAATAGTAAACGCAGTCGATGCAAAGATAAAAAATTCAGAGCCCTTCGACCATGTGAAGATGGAAGACATTAAACCTGTTGTGCTCAATAGCCATGTAAAGTTTCATACAGTGATTACGCTGTATTGATTCAATAAGGGCAAAAACACATGTTGGTTGTTTGTTTCGTATTTTTTTCTTACTTTTAGTATATTTGTTTTATTTACTTTTTTATTTTTCATTGTATTAACTTTTTTTTCTTCATACGTATACACTGACGTTTCAACATGCATCATTTGGGCAACAGCGTTCATCGCTCCGACACATCTTTCATGCGATATAGCGGCGCACACACATTCGCACATCACCTTTGTTATTAAATGTGTCGCCACGTAAGACAATGAATGGCTCACATCTTCTTAGAGGGGCCCTGAACCACTCTGTATGGCTGTGGAGAAATCCATACGGACAGATTTCTGGCCTAGTTGGTTTATTGCATCACTTGAAGTATAGCGCTGGATTGACACGGACAAGAAAGACGACAGGACTTGCGCTATCGAGTGAATTTTATTTCAGAAAAGCATGGTACGTATACCGACTCGCAGGAGTAGATATCATCCCACGCGCGACCCAGCATTTTCCAGATAGGCCGTTTCCTTTCGGCTCAGAGAAATCGACGGAGCTGTGACGTCAGTGCTCCGTCGATCAAGTTGATAAATAGCGCACATCCTGTCGTCTTTCTTGTCCATGTCAATCCAGCACTATGACTGAAACTGAAGTAGAGAAGTGCATTTTAAGTGAAAATAGGCTATTTAAGAAATAATTTGCCGCAAAGGGAACTTGAATGCATTGAGCATAAGCCGAGTTATTGGCAATCAAACACTGCATTCCCCTTCCTACTTCAGTGCATTGCACTGTGAAAGCAAGGACGCATTGGGGCGTGCCCACAGCGATGCGCCTTCCCAGATTCATATTTTACTACATATATCGCTATCTACTATTTTGCCTGTCTGATCTCGATCTTAACTTTCGCATTTATAATATTTATCCCTATACTATACTAACCCCAACACTTGCAGTGACTCCGTTTCTATCATTCTCTTCCCTGGTTTTGTTCCACGAATACGTTAATCGTAAATGACTTTCATCGTACGCTTGGTAACAGTGCCAAAGCGACACAAACAAAAGGAAGAAAAACATCTAATCGTTTATTAGCCATTTCGATTGATGAACAATTAATTCTTCCATCTTTGAATCCCAACGCTTCTGCAAGGGGGACACACCTTACTGGTATCGCTCACTCAGTTTCTTTGCATTCCAATACTACGTGTCAAGTCGTTCCCGGACATTTTTGTAGCACATACATACCTTATCGTGTGGCACATATATTTTACGATGTGTTCTAGCCCTCACACTCCCAGCTCAGGCTTCAAATATCCAGGCACCCGCCCCTTGCGCTATTATACAAAGTGTCCCTCCTGATTTCTTTTTTTTTTCATTTTTGTAAAGCTCCAGTGTATTTTTTGTTTCCATTCATTGCATCCGATTCCTTGTCACTGTTTCTCTCACTTTGTTTTTGATGACCCCTGGTTGTCTATTTAGACTTTCAATTACACTGTACTTGTCAACTTTCTTGATCTCATCCTCCATTCCGCATCCACCCTTTTCAGGCACCGACATTTATGCACTTTAGCGAACCATTTCTTTTAATTGATGTTGCTTAGTATTTCTATTAAATTAATTTCGCACTAGTGATGCACGGAGTGCCACACCATCAGATGCTGCTTTAGAAAAGCAAGTTTATGTACCAACACCTGCATCCCTCTCTCAATGATGAAAGCGCAACCAGCTTTGCGTGTGCTTCTACCATTTGAACCACCTTCTGGTGCATCTCTGGACTACTTCATTGGGGGCGATACGAACAGCGCCAAATAGAGCAACTAGTTAGGACAAAAGTGACGCTTTAAGGCATTAGTGCATCTGGTAGCGCTTTGCAGAAACCATAACGATGCTAGAGTCAGTTAACTACAAAATTTGTCGCTTAACATCGATTATTACAGTGCGCGAGATCTGCATAATTTTGTTATCACACTTATTGGTAACGCCCTTCGTTTCCGGCCGTTAAGTACTGTCAAGCTTTCTTTTTCCTACAAGCTGACCAGTTCGACTAAAGAACGAGAAAGCATGACCAAAAAATCAGGAGTGGCAACCTTTATTAAAATATTCTGTGCTATGCTCACATTTGGCGCTGTTTTTTGGATGCAACTAGTACAATAAAGAATCCGCGCTTAATGTCAGCAAATACACAATGATATTTATTATGCTGAGGCTATCTGCATTATCCCATGGCATATAATATGGTGTGAGCTCAGGCTCTTTGTTGATATGAGGGAAATATGATTGCACCGAATTGTTCAAAACCAAAGCACAACTTCATGTGCGCTTTGTTTCGTGAGGGAATGCATTGATTAGGTGGGTATTTACTTTTTGTCTTATGGGCTTGTTTTGAACAAATTAAACTGATAAGAACGCAGGCAGTGTTCCACACAGTACTTGTTTTCATGCGAAAGCAGTATTCGCCCCGTTACGCGAATATCCGTCGGCGTCGGTGGCGTGACCGATCGACGGTACCAAAAATGGCTGAAGGCGTCAAGAATAAAAACACGTCAAAAATACTGCGATTGACGTCAGCTTTCTCAGAGAGGTTCTTGTAAACAAAGTAAATAAACGGCTTTGAAAACAAAATTTGGCATGTTTCGGCCTAAGTGGAAATCGAGCTCGGGCTTCCGGGTGCGTAACGAGGGCGCTCCCTGTCGCCATGGTGGTCCAGGCTTCTGGTTGGCTTAACGTGTGCGTAGTGCGCGCGTCATTAGACACGTGACGGCGCACCCAAAGGGGAGGAGGTGGCGCCACGTTTTGAGTGTACTAAATGAGTGCGCTGCCACCCGCGCGTCACTTGGGCTTCGCATTTAGCCGGTGCTTTGTCTACTGCTATGGGCTCTCGATGGCCGGTCATGAGTATATCAGATGAGCAGGCGTGCGTCCAATATATAGAAAAACGCGCACAGCGAATCAGCAGAAGAACTTTTATGCATGTCGAAATCATCCATCAAATATGTTTCACCAAAAGGCCTCTAGCGCTTTGCATTCCCAAACTTAAGCAGTAATAATAGCCTCTGCTAAATTTTTATCGAGTGATTTGTCTCTTGCGATTCATATCAGTAGTTCATTTGAAATGCACGAATTTAGCTTCACAGGCTTCAAAGGACACTGCACAAGTATGTTCGAAGGTACGGCACTCTCCATTTTTTTCGGGGCATAATGAAGAAGCTCTAAACTATTCTGTTTGCTTGCGACAGAAATTATACGGAAACAGAAAGCCAATTTTAGCCGTAGTTCTCGCCGTGAAGTTCCGTATATATTTACGTATGTGTATTCTATATGCCATGCTAGATGTCATGCCGCGTATGCGGCTTTATTGCTACACCATTCTATCTCTGAAGTTGTTCATACCAGGTCTTACATTCTTGATAAGGTTATTCCTCAGAAATCTGAGAATGCCAGCCCACAAATGTCATGAAACAAAGATTAGGCAGCGCATATTTTTGATCTTAAATATGTTCAGACCTAAATGTTAAAAGTTCAAAATAATAGCAGAGCTCGAACCTAAAAATTCTGCAATTTTACTGGCTCGCCTGTACACTACCTTCGCGATCGGTCCAGGAAAGAGGTTGGAAACATAACCGAATAGGAAAAGTGGTGCTAAAGTAGCTAGCAAATATGCTGGCTTCAATTAATAAGCATGAATAAAACTGTCCGGTGGCATGAGTCAGACCGAAGACCCCTAGCACAACACGTTGTAGTTACTTAGGCGGCTTACGTTGGCTTCAATTCGCACTGCTGTGGAAGCTACGAGTGTTGCACTGTTTGATATTCTAACTTGTAGCTATTGCATTCATTGCTTCGCCGTTATGGAGAAACTGTGATATTTTGGTCAAACATTTATGTCTCGAACATCAAAGATGTGATAACGTCAAAGAGGCTGTGGCTTCAAAAGGACAATATATATGTCAACCTTGATGACAATGCAATTGAATGTGACGTCAACTCCGCCGTCTGAGCATAGGGCCGAACATGGAAACCTCTGCCGTCTCCTTCACTGTCCCACTGGGTGAGTTGTCCAATATCATTGTATATGTCGCTTTCCCTAAAAGGCATCCGTTTTAATGAAGGCAGAATAGATTGTTAAGGTACAGTTCGCGTTTTGCCTCTTCATCAGATATAATGGTAAGCTTCCATCCCTTGGATGCATTATTCATAATAGCGATCAATGGTGCGCCTATTGCACTAATTATATGATACACACTTTGCGCTCGTAAGAGAAAGTATGTCTGTCCATATCCTCAACAGCGGCATCGTAGAGAATTGCGAAGGAACGGATGGCGAGCAGTTTTTCCTGTCATCTTGATACTACGGATGTGTTTACTCAGCCATATGTACAACCCCAAATGGCACTACGTCATCTTTGAAATGAAAAATATAGCTATCGTAATAATTAACGAGTAATATGACTTTTGAATGAAAAACTAAGTCAGATGAAGGTTGAATGAAGGAATCCTGTGTTTACAGTGATGTGTTCATCATTGCAATCATAGCGAGAACGTGCATTGCAAGCCAAACTACTTCTACTTTTTTTTACGTGTACGTTTTTTAAAAATACTGGTGGACTTGTGCTCTAATGTGGAAACTACATAGAAACTTATGCTATGTGCCCCAACTAATCCGTGTTACCCCAATTTCTTGCTAAAAGTACAGCGCAAGCGCGTCCCTTACAGGGCATATTTGTATATATTTAGCCATACGGTCAATCATAAGGAATAATGGTCAGACTTTATGTTGGGCCAGATACTAAAGAGAAAGGATTCAAAGATTTTTTTGCGGTTGTTTTTTGATTATGTATGATAAAAATTTACTTGATTAATTGATTCATATTGCATTGAGCTGCTGTCCATTTTGATTTTCCTTGAAGCAAAATGTTGCTCATAAAAAACATCAGAACTGGCTGCATACTTAACGCGAAAGCTAACTGCGGGAAAATGCGGTATCGCTTGAATTCCTTCAGAATCAGACGACGAAGCTGTGAGACATCGCTGTGTTGTAGTCACACGTCGTCAACACATGTCGTCATAAGTAGACTCATCAACCCTCCTGTAATAATTTTGGCGCCATGCGTTGCCACAGTATGAGCGCATAAAATGTCAAATTTGCACGAGGTGTGTTAACTAGTCCAAAATTTTGTCAAATATATAAGCGCCGTCAACCAGGCTGCAGTGAGCTGGTATTAATTACTGTACTGAATTATTCCACCTGTGACCCACCGTGGTTGCTCAGTGGCTATGGTGTTGGGCTGCTGAGCACGAGATCGCGGGATCGAATCCCGGCCACGGCGGCCACATTTCCATGGGGGCGAAATGCGAAAACACCCGTGTGCTTAGATTTAGGTGCACGTTAAAGAACCCCAGGTGGTCAAAATTTCCGGAGTCCTCCACTACGGCGTGCCTCATAATCAGAAAGTGGTTGTCGCACGTAAAACCCCATAATTTTTTTATTCCACCTGTGCACCCATGGCAGGTTGTTTTAGTGAGCTGCATTGTATAAGCGGGGAAGCTTCAGGCAAGCGCACTCCCCACGCTGTCGAACTACAAAGCACCACTATGGTGGTGGTAGTAAACATTATTGAAAGCGGGAAGGAGAAAGAGGGAAATGCCCGATCAAGTATATATATATATACATATATATATTGTGACGCAGCAGTTATCAGGACGTTTATTCCGCGTCAAAGATGCGACGAACCGACCACGCCCACAGCACGGACCACACTCGATAGCCAGTCCCACAAGCGATGATGAAGAAGAACCCCATATGAACCCCACATGATGATGATCATGTACAGATGACAAAGAATAGCTGATAAATTTCCACACTAATGTCGCCTTGCGCGAGACCTGCCATCCTGGCCGCAATTCAAAGGGGTGGCGAGCGCCTCGTGAAAGGCTTCATACGGGAAACGCGGACAAACTCAGCGGCGCGGCAGCGGCGGTCATTTGGAACAATAACTGGTACCACGCGATAGATAACCGGAGAAGTCTGCTCCAAGATGTTGTAGGGGCCGATGAATCGAAGCTGAAACTTGTCACACCTGCCAGGAGCACGAACTGGTGTCCGGAGGAGCACTTCCTCGCCAGGGCGGAAGCACAGGACGCGAAGAGAGGTGTCGTAATGCTGCTTGCGGTACTGTTGCCGTGCTCGGTGTTGATGCGGGCGAGCTGGCGACAACGCAGAATGCAGGACACATATTCTTCACAGAAGGATGGACATTGATGGACAGTTGGCGCGAAGAAAAAGACATCAAGACAGGAAGAGGGCGAACGATAGTAGACAAGGTAGAATGGCGAGTAAGCGGTCATGCGTTGAACGGTGGTATTATACGGAAAAGCCACGAATGGCTAAATTGCGTCCCAGTTTCTGTGATCCGGTTCGATGTACATGGCTAGGATGTCTCACAGCGTGCGATGAAATCGCTCTGTGAGGCCGTTGGTTTGCGGATGGTAACTGGAGGTAGTCTTGTGGGTGGTTCCGGAGGCTCTGAGTACTTTGTCTAGTAGTTGCGAGACGAATGCTTTTCCACGGTCGCTCAGGAGGACGCGAGGCGCCCCGTGACGCAGTATTAAGGATTGAAGTATGAATGCAGCAACTTCAGAGGCTGAGACAGAACTCACACAAGTTTTTTCGGCGTAGCGTGTCAAGTGATCAACGGCTGTCACAATCCATCGTTTACCGGTGAGAGTCACAGGAAGAGGACCATACAGGTCAATGCCAACGACTTCAAATTGTTGCGACGGACAAGGAACAGGTTGCAGTTGTCCGCTTGGAGCTCATGTAGGGAGCTTTCGACGCTGACATAGGGTGCAGGAAGCGACATACCTCGCTACACTGGCCGATTATCCAGGCCAGTACAAGTGACCTTTGATGCGGTCATACGTTTTCTGGAAACCAATATGACCAGCAGTCATATCGTAGTGAGAAGCCTCCAGGACATGAGCACGTATAGAGCGTGGCAGGACAGGAACCCAGCGTTGACCGTCAGGGTGATAGACATGATGGTACGGGACGCAGTTCAAAATCTTAAATTGCGTCAACTGTCAACGAAGGCGGGCGTCAGGCGGACGCGAAGCTCCTTCAAGGTGGTCTATGATGTGCCGACAGTAAGAGTCGGCAAGTTGGTGAGATTTGGAAGAATTTGTTGTCGTGTGGAGGCATCTCGTCGACTGCAGCCAACAGCAAAGCATGTGAGGAGGGATCATGCGAAACCTTTTCACGGATGGTAGTTGGAGGCTCATTGCATGGTGTCGTAGGAAGGGGACAGCGAGAAAGCGCGTCTGCATCTTGGTGTTTTTTTCAGCACTTGTAGGTAATAGTAAAGTCGTATTCTTGCAGACGAAGAATCCACCGACCAAGTCGTCCAGACAAGTTCTTCAGCGTTGAAAGCCAGCATAATGCATGATGGTCTGTAACGATCGTAAGATGGCGGCCGTGAAGATAAGGTCGAAACTTCTGCACAGACCAAATGATAGCTAGGGATTCCTGCTCCATGATAGTGTAATTCTTTTCGACGTTTCTCAGAACGCGACTTGCGTATGCGACGACCCTCTCACCTAAAGGTCTCGCTGTAGGAGAATTCCATCAATGCCGTGACCACTAGCATTCGTATGCCGGAGGGTAGGAGCAGCTTCATCAGAATGGCGTAGTTCTGGTTCAGATGTGAGAACGCGCTTCAGATGGGCCAACGCAGATTCACATTCGAGAGACCACACAAACGGAACATTAGCACCCAGTAATTGGTGCAGAGGTGACGCTATTGATGCGAAGCCTCGTATGAATGGGCGAAAATAGGAAGCGAGGCGTAGGAAACTACGCTAATCTTTGGTGTTTTCGGGACGAGGGAAGTGCCGAACTGCCGAAACCTTGCGGCCGCCGTGGCCGGGATACGATCCTGTGACCTCTTGATTAGCAGCACAACACCATAGCCACTGAGCAAGAAAGCTGTGAACCATGGCCCCCTCCGGCAAAATAGGATGAGGAGGAAAGTTAACAAGATAGGGAAGAGACTATCGATGAGTGCATTGACGATTTGACCTGTCTTTTCAAGAATCTGGGCTAGCCAAATGCGTTCGAGTTTGTGCTTGTGTTGGTACATGCTTCATGCTAAAGTATACTCACAAATCTTGTAAGTTTTGATGTTCTTGCGTTGCCCAGTGGAGAGGGAAGAAGAAACTGAAAGAGTTAGTGATAATGAACATACATATAAGAAAGATAAGGGTGTTACCACGGCTACTTGAAGCGTCATCGAACAGTTGTCCACGCGGTTACACAAATGTCCTTAACCACTCATGCGGGATTGTTCACGTACTAAAATGAATGGAAAGCCTTAGCAGAGGAAAGCACTTAACTTCTATAATTGTTAATTTAGGACTGAAGTGGAGTTTCCGAAGTATTTTTAATGAATTCTTCACAGCAATATGGTAATGAAGAAATATTAAAATAAAAAACCCACTAAAATAAAGAATGTCATCCACTATTTCAGCCAGAATGTAATCCTCCATCTTACGGGTTTCCGCTGAACTTATTTAGAAAAATATAAAGCGTTTCTGATTGCCGGAAAGGCACCATTAAAAAAAGAAACAAAAAAGTGGGAAATCTCAGTACTGGTAGTAAATGTCATTTTTTTATATTTTGCCGCGTTTCTCAAATATCGTAAGACGACAAATATGGCCAGTGTCAAACTTTATCTTGCAGTATAGGGAACTTAGTTTTTGTAACCCATGGTTCTTGTGGTCTCCCGGCGTTTCTGCCAACAAACTTACAATCGCCTTTTGCTGATCTCTATGGCCGACACGTTTACTTTCCCGCTGCTGTCCTTGAACCCCAGCCCACCAGGAATGCCAGCCGTACCTAAACCTACAACCGGGTAGATATCTTCGCTTTCTAGCATTACATGTTTCAACGTTTCCCTACCTTCAGCGCAGGAAGCCCATGTTTCTTGTATCTTGGTGTATCTCGATTTATAACTGCGAGTTCTAACGCATCCTGACCTCGCTCCGAAAAGAGCGTTCTCTTGAGTTATTATAAAACGTTTCTCTCTTGAATTCTCTTTTAATTCTTAATTAGTTGTTCATAACCTGTTCCTTTGCCACGACCTCCACCTTGGTGATTGTCGCCAGCCACTATAATTAACCTTGGGGGTAGAGTTCTTTGTTGCTATGTTGTTCACTATACCATCCGCGGTCCGGTTGCTAAGCTCCCTAGTTTCTAAGGCGACGCCTGCCACGCCACATTCGGCACCCACAACGCTGGCAGCTGCCCGGGCGGTGTTCTTTCTGACCAGCACCAGTTGCCACGCGTGCTGCTCCGCGCAACCATTTCGCACCTGCATACACGTACAACATCATCAGGGAACTTCTAGCAAACGCTTGACTTTGCTATTGGTGCCAATGCACCGCCCGCCGGGCAATGTTGTTTGAAACTTTGAATAAATCAGTTGCAGCATAACTTCAAAGGCAGATTGTCCGTCCCACTTTTTGTGCGCCCTTACGTTTTTATCGTCTAAGCAATGGCTGATCTCTTTCAAGCGCAAACTCTGTTACATCTCCATCGAATGCAATAATATTGTCTTACACTAAAAGACCCATGTTGTATTAGAAATCCTGTATTAGTTTTACTTCCTGAACCAGTCGCCGAAATTGCTTATGCGGCATTTGATAAAAATGCTTAAGTATTCCCAGAGTCCTTACAGCGGTTCGGTAAGGTAGCAGCAATGGTGTAGGGATATGATTGGGTTACTATGTAGGGGCGAGAAATTGCCGTTCCTCCAACGTATACCTTGTATGCAGTAGTGAAGATTTGTTAATATTGTGTCATCAATGTGTTATTACAGCAAAGCAGCTAATGCGACTGCCACGTAACAAGAGTACAAACTCAAGGTAGAAAATTTTGGTTTTGTACACAGTGCCATCTTCAAGGTCTGATTACGCAACGTGAGCATACAACACGTAGACGGATTATTAGCTGGAACGTGGCTTCAAGCAGAACATGGTGCCGTACCAGAATACCTTCTCGCACCAGCGTTTACCGCATATTTATTGGTTTTGCTGCAATCTTGGCGACAGTGCGAAAGATTGAGCGCTCCACTGAAAATTTAGAAAGCTGTCAGAAAATTTTTATTTACGTGGTTTTACGTACCAAAGCCACGATCCTATTATTAAGGACGCCGTATTGGGGACTCCGGAAGTTTTGACCACTTGGACTTCTTTAACCTGCACCTAGATCTAAGTACACGGTTGTTATGACATTTGGACCCTATCGAAATGCGGCCGCCGTGGCCAGAATACGATCCCGTGGCCTCGTGATTAGAAGCCCAAGGTCGTAGCCACTGAGCAAGAAAGCTGTGAACCATGACCCGCTGCGGCAGAATAAGATGAGGATGAAGCTAAACAAGATAGGAAAGAGAATATCGATGAGGGCTTTGCTGATACGACCTGTCGTTTTAAGAATCCGGGCAAAGCAAATGCGTTCGAGTTCGTGCTTGTGTTGGTACATGATCCATGCTAAAGTAAGCTCTCAAATCTTGTAAGTTTTAATGTTTTTGGTGATGCCTAGTGGAGAGGGAATAAGAAATTGAAAGAGTTAGTTATAATGAACATACATATAAGAAAGATACTATTGTCCAAGTGGTTACACAAATGTCCTCAACCACTGGTGCGAGATTGTTCACGTATTAAAATGTATGGAAACCGTAAGCACAGAAAGACATTCAACGTCTATAATGGTTAATTTAGGACATAAGTGGAGTTTCCGAAGTATTTTCTAATGAATTCCTCCACAGCAACACCGTAATCAAGAAATATGAAACTAGAAAACTCAATAAAATAAAAAATGTCATCCCCCATTTTATCTTTACTGTCCTCTACCCTACAGGTTTGCGCTGAACTGATTTGCCAAAACAAAGTATTTCTGATAGCTAGAAAGGCACCTTTAAAGAAGTGATACAAGTAAATACTGGTACAAAACATCAATTTATCTCATTTTTCCGTATATCATATCTTAAGACAAGAAATATGGCCAGCGTCAAACTTTCTGTTCCATTATAGGCAACCTTGTTTTTGTACACCACCGTTCTTGTGGTCTCCCGACGTCTCTGCCAGCACACCGCCAGTCACCTTTTGCTGATCTCTATGGCCGACATGTTTACTTTCCAACTGCTATACCGGAACCCCAGCCCTTCAAGAATGCCAGTGGTACCTGAACCTACAATCGTGTAATATCATCACTTTCTGATGTAGCATGTTCCAACGCTTCCATTGCTTTGCCGCAGCAAGCGCATGCTTCTTCTTTCTTGGTGTATCTCTGTTTAAAACTGCGCATTCTAAGGCGTCCTGAGCTTGCTTCGAATGGAGCTCCTCCGCGAGATATGATTACATGTTTCCCTCCTGTTTTCATATGTCTTTTTTAGTTAGTCTATCATGGCCCATGCCTTTATGACTGCCTCCGCAAAAAAGATTGTCCCCAGGCACTCGCACTCTGTGGTTAACGTTCTCCGTTGCTGTGCTGCTTACTATACCGGCCCAGTTCTGTCTGCTACGCCCCTGGCAGCCCTCACGAAGTTGGTAGCTGCCAGGGTTTTGTTCGTTCTGCGAACGCCAGTTGCCAGGCGCGCTGTTTAGCCCCAACATGTCTCCCCCTCAAGTACGGTTACAACATCGTCAAAGGAATTCTAGCGCAAGGAATCCGACGTTGCTCCGAAAAGTGCGTCCTCTTGAGATATCATAAAATGTTTCTCTCTCAGTTTCTTTTTATTTCTTAATTAATTGTTCATGACCTGTTCCTTTTCCACTGCCTCCACCTAGGTGATAGTCCCCAACCACTATAACCTTGAGGTTAACATTTTTTGTTGCTATGTTGTTTACTATACCGGCCGCGTTCCCGTTGCTAAACTTCCTTGTTCCTAGCGCGACCCCTGCTACACCCCTTCCCTCACTCGTGACGCTGGCAGCTGCCTGGGCGGTGTTCCTTCTGTGTAGCAGCAGTTGCCAGGCGTGCTGCTCCGCGCAAACATGTCGCACCCACATACAGGTACGACATCGTTCGAGAAGTTCTAGCTAACGGTTTACCTTGCTTTAGCTGTAAACGCATCGCCCGTCGTGCGAAACATTGAATCAGTCAATTGCAGCATAACTTCCGTGGCGCATTGGCGCTCTTATTGTGTGCCCCTACGTTTTAACCGTCTAAGCAAAGGCTGATATATTTCAAACGTAAACTCAATTACATGCCTCTCGACTAAAACAGTATGTTATTATACTAAAAGACCCAATTCGGGATAGAAATACTGTATTACTTTTCCTTCTTGAACCAGTCACCGAAATTGCTGATGCGACATTTGATAAAAATTCTCAAGTATTGCCAGAGTCATTACTGCGGATGCGTAAGGTTGCTTGCACGTAGCATTATTGACGCATCGGCTTCAAAGCAGTGCCCTGTATGTCTGATCGTCTTACTGTGTTGCGCAAGAAATTGAACAGTTTCTCGAACTGTTCTGCGAACGCATGCCTCGTAAAATGTAGTGCATAGTTGTTACTATTGTGTCATCCATGTGTTATTACAGGAAAGCAGCTAATGCGACAATAAGCGATGTGTGACTTTATATGCCCGTTTTTCACGGTTTCTGAAACCACTAGGTCACTCACGAAGTTTATATTTTGAGAAAATGTGGGGTGTGTTAGGTTCAATATGCAGAGAAAATATTGAAGGGTGTGCCTTTTAATTATATAAAAAATAAAATTTCAAACCGTCCTTCCCGGCTCGTTCAGAAGCTTTATGTAAAATGACTGCTTCCTGCTTCCCTGAGAAATGTAAATGAAATAGCAGATATTTGAGATTTAGGTAGAAACAGGGGCCGCTTTTTGTGAGACACTTTCCGGAGTTTGAAGGCTGTTGTATGAATTGAGTGATGTAAAAAAATTCAGGAAAAACTCGCCTTCCCCAACTTACATGCACCATAGGAGATGCAGAGTTGGTTATAAGCGCTCTCCTGCATGAAAAGCGATATATACGTTGTTCATACTTAGTTCAATTCCGAAGCATATTGCGAGTGACGAGCGACAAGTCTTCCCTCCAGGCAGGTTCATTACGATCTTTGTAGCAAATTACCTACGGCAGAACACAAGGTGGAGCGATGAAATAAGCAAATTCGCGGACGCTAGTTGGAATCTGTGGGCGCAGTGCAGGGGTAATTGGAGAACGCGGGGAGACGCCTTCGTCCTGCAGTGGACATAAAACAGGCTGACGATGATGATGATCACCATCATTATCTTTATTTTCTGCATACTAATATTCAACCCCTCTCTTGCGCTCTCTCTGTTAAGGTCATCAATCATTTTCTGTAAATATTGAAAGTATATATATATATATATATATATATGTGTGTGTGTGTGTGTGTGTGTCTTACTGTGTGTCAGTCTAGAAACGCAACATGGTTTTAAATGTTCCGACCATAGAGTTTCCTACAATTACTAGAGGGAACTATGGTTCTACGTTCGTTCAGCCATCATAGGGATGATTTGTCTGATCCTCGGGCTTGGGGCTTTAGTTGTTCTTGTGAGTTTGTTTAGAGTACGTTTTATTATGGGCCTAAGTTGGGCATACATTTCAAAGCAAGGTATACATTTTTAGAGGAGATGGTAATAAAACTCAACGAGCACGCAAAATCGCTGCTAAGTGCAGTGGTTCCGCTTGTCCGTGTGTGCGTGGCGTAAAGGTTCCCATTTCGAGATTTGGTGATACAGGTCTTCTGTAGCACCATCCTGCTTCCTGCTGTCCGTCAACGTTGTTATTGTTTATTTAATTATTTACAATTTATTTGTATAATTTACAATTATCACTTTGCAAAGTCACGAATCCGTCCAAAATAATACGGACGAAGTTTGGGGAAATTCATCTACTACCCATCGTTCCCATGGCGGCTGAACTGCCCTGCGTGCAGCTCCCGAGGACGCTAGCAACACCGTTACCTCTAGTAGCAATTGTATGAAGCTCTGTGGTTCCGACTGCTGAATACCTCGCTTGGGAAACGCCAAGAAGGCCACTCTCAGGCTGGCATCCCATCGCGCTCATACAGTCATGTTAGGACCGGGGTCAGGCATACTGTGATGGTGAGACAGGGTGAATTGGACGGAGCGACGTTAAGTGACGAAATTGGTATTCAAGTTGTAAAATTACCCACATTACGCACTTCTCGGTCAACAATTTGTGCTTGAAGATAAAGGCGTGGTCACATTATGGTGTCATATATATGCTGGTCAAGTGACATATATATTTTTTTATTTATTCCACAATACTGCAGGCCAATTAAGCCCAAGCAGGAGTGGAATTACAATGAAATGGGAAAAGAACAGCACAGAAATAATGTCCAACAACATTTGCACGACAATATAATACATCGGTTTCACTAGGACGGTATTTATCACACATACACACGTAAAAGGAACAGCACATAAATAATTTACAGCAGCACTTGCACTAGAAATAATAACAGTTTGGCTAGGTTGATATTTAAGACAAGTGTAGTTCAAGGGCTTCGTCAAAGTTTTCAGCCTCAAAAAAAAAAACTCAGGTAGACTGTTCCAATCCGAAACTGTGCGTGGGAAGAAACTCAGTTTAAGAGCCTCTGTTTTGGCAAAAATTGGTTGTAGGGAGTGTTTGTGAGTGTTACGTGTTGGTCTTCTTGCGATGGACTGTCAATATCAGGGTACAGATATATTTATTTTTCCAGACAAAATTTTACGCAAGAATTATAGTCGACTGATTTTTCTGCGTGCAGCTAGTGTGGGAATGTTATGCGCAATCATGAGCTTAGTTGGGAAATCCAGCCTTTTATATTTATTAAATATAAATTTGGTTGCTTGCCTTTGCAGGCGTTCTAAGCAGTGTATATCTTTTTTTCTGTGGGGATCCCATACAACAGATGCATACTCCAATTTAGGTCTGACAAGGGCATTGTAGGCTTGAAGTTCAACATTCACCGTTGACTTTCTAAGCTCCCTTCTTGAAAAACATAGTTTCCGAAAAGCTGTTGCGCAAATTGCAGAGATGTGCGCCTCCCATGTCATACCACTAGAAAGAGTAATCCCTAAATACTTATATTTAGTTACTGGGCACAGCGCTCTAAACGACGCACCGACTGGACTATACACAATCGCCTTGATGCAGCCATACGGCGGCATACAAAACAGCTTCGTCGCAAGAGCTGGGAAGCTTTGTGTAGTTCGTTGCATACTGGAAGTGGTTTTGGAAATGTATGGCGCATACTGAAGGCTGTCCGCACTCCTGAAATCTGCAAGAATCCTACGGCTACATTGAGCATAGCGACTGGCCAGTCACCAAAAGTAATAGCAGAGGCATTTGCAGACATTTTCGTCTCTTCTGCATCCAGTGACACACACAATTAGCGAGCTTCCTTCTTTGACAAGTCACAGCACCGTAACCGCTTCCTACGGTCCAGCTTGCCAGATGGACGAGGCAGATTTCACTCTTGAGGAGCTGCGACACGCGCTGAGCCTCTCCAAACGCCGCACTGCTCCAGGCGCAGATGGTGTGACGTACCAAGCATTGCGGAACGTTGATGAGAGTTTTCATGACCGTATGTTGGACGAGTATAATGAAGTATGGAGAACCGGTGTAATCCCTGCTGAGTGGAAATCGTCCGTGGTAATACCAGTTTTAAAGCCCGGGCGTCCGACAAGGCACCTCAAGTCCTACCGACCAATATCCCTAACTTCAAACATCATCAAGTTAAAGGAGCGAATGGTCTTGTTTCGCTTAGATGTCAGGCTAGAGGAGCTGAATTTTTTCCCTGATGTTATGAGTGGCTTTCGTCGCCGCCGTTCGGCTCTGGACAGCATATCAGACCTTGTCTCAGCACTCGAATTTGCTAAAGAAAACAAGTATTCCGCCTACATGCTCTTCCTAGACATACAGCAAGCTTTCGATTCAGTTCCGCATAAGGCGATTATTTTCGCTCTTGCAACCGCGGGAATTTCGGGTCGTCTGCTCCAGTTTGTGCATAATTTTCTATCGGAGCGCCGGATGAAAGTGCGTGTCGGAGGAGTAACTAGTGAATACCGAAATGTGAAGTGCGGTGTTCCACAGGGCAGCGTATTATTGCCGCTTTTGTTTAACGCGGTACTCGCCGCGCTTCCAAGTCGTTTGCCTCGAGACACTGACTTCCCTGTGAGCATAGCTGTCTACGCAGACGACATTGCTCTGTGGATAAGCGGCCCTTCGCACCTTGGTCCGCGGCTTCGAGCAAGCTTGCAAAGAGCTCTCAACGCTACTTCGGAGTACTTGGGTGAAGTTGGCCTGCTCATATCACCTGCTAAGTCGGCTGCAATAGCATATCACCCTAAACAACGCGCTCGTCGAACAATGAGCCGACTGTATCTTGACGAAACGCCTATAAACTGGGTGCGTCAACACCGTTATTTGGGGTTAATTGTGGATGATCGCATCTCTTGGCGTCCTGCCGTTAAATCTGTACGACGCAAATCTCACTCCCTTCTTAAGTATGTGGCCGCCTTGACTGCTCGAGGTGCTGGTTGCGACCAAACAACGGCTCTTCAGGTGTACCAGTCATCTGTACTCTCAGGCATACTGTACGCATTACCAATTTTGAACATACCACCTAGTTTGATGGCCCAACTGGAGCGAGATCATCGCATTGCCCTTCGACTAATGCTTGGATTACCTCGTGAGGCGCAATCTATTGCATTACTTACTGAAGCGCATCAGTTACCCCTGAGGCTGCAAGCAGATCAGAGAGCTCTATATCATATTGAGCGTCTGCACCGCACATCGAATGGTCAATCGCTCCTTGATCGTCTGACTCACCGCCCATTATCTCGCATGGGAAAAATGGCGGCATTATTTATGGATATCACTACGATTTCTGAACATGCTGCTTCAGATACGTCGCGGCCTCCAAAAGGTATCACGAAACACGTATTCCCCATTTTCCTCACAATCCCTGACATGCACAAAAAGTCTGATATGGCTGTTTCGGCAATATTCCAATTGGCTCAGTATCATTTGTTCGAAAAGTTTCCAGATTATCTTCAAGTTTTCACAGATGCATCTGTACACAACGACGGTCAAGGCGCCTCTGCAGCTTTTTACTGCCCTTCAACTCAACTACGACGTATCTTTCAAATACCTCATCCAACTTCGTCAACAACTGCGGAACTAGCAGCGATTAATGTTGCACTGAAATACGTGCAAGAGGAGCTAATTACATCGAAGGTTGTCATCTTTACGGACTCCCGTGCTGCCCTTAGCAGGTTACAACGCAGTGAGCTTGATTGTCCACTTGTGCGCAGCATTAATGACTCTGCGAGCAAAATTACATCACGTGGGGTATCTCTCGTTGCTCAATGGATACCTTCACACGTAGGAATCGCCGGAAATGAAGAGGCTGGTCGGCTTGCTTCAAGTTGCGTTCATAACAACTGTGACTGCCCAGAAATCTTGTGCAAGCTTGATGACGCTCGTCTGCTGATTCGTCGCCACCTACTCAAGCGGCATCCAGATCAGCGCGTCGCAAATGGAACGTTCCCGCCCCGTGTTCGTGGTCGAGGCTTGCCTCGTCGCGCTAGAGCACAACTGCTCAAGCTGAGGGTTGGTTGCGTGAACGTGCGCGAACGTTTATACAGACAAGGGCGTGCGGAAAGTCCATTGTGTACGTCTTGTGGCTGCTGCGAGACACTTCAGCACCTTATATTTGAGTGTCCCGCTTTCAGTGCGCAGCGCATGTCGCTAGTGAGAAACTATCATCTCCTTGGCCTGCGGTGTGCGACACTCGAGGAATGTTTATACCCCAGTGGCTGTGCATCTAAACGTGATCAGGCCCATCGCGCCCTACTAACCTTTATAGAACTAACTAACTTAGGTTCACGTTTGTAGCATGAACATTCACCATTCTGTAGTAGCGTGACCTTCAGTGACCGACTCTACTGTGTTCGTTTCACGTTTGTTTCACGTTGTTCACGTTTGTAGCATGAACATTCAACATTCTGTAGTAGCGTGACCTTCAGTGACCGAGTCTACTGTGTGTGATCAGTATACTGTACCCTAACGCGTCTTCTTTCGAAGATGGGAGGTGGCGGGTTCAAACACCTTATAGTGTACATTGTGGGCCGACCACCGGTGAAACGGTGATTACGTGCAGCTTTACTAGGCGTCTCATCGTGGAGAACACAATTAGCCGCATAGCGAACTAGCCATGGATGTGGTTGATAATTGTGGAGGCTGTTCGACGCGGCGTCACTTTAACTCCGCCTGCAGAGTTCTACTTTAGTCTTTAGATTTGACCTGTTGCAGTGTTCTACTTTGGTCTTTAGATTTGTCCTGTTGCTCTCCTTTCCTCTTTCCTTTTTCCTCCCCTCCTTCCTATCTTGCATTTATGTGTTTCTGTCACCTCCCTTCAGAGGAGTAGGCAGGCGTTGTGCCCCTTCCGGTGGCAGTTGCCAGCCTGCTCCTCGCTTTCCCTTTCCTGATACCTTGTATATGTGTATATGTGTTCAAAACAAATAATAATAATAATAATAATGTTAGAGCCATGGATAGTGTAAGTGAACACGCTAGGATTCGTTTTCCGAGTTAAATTTAATAACACTGTTTTGTTAACGTTTAGTTCCATGTCCCATTTTGCGCTCCAGCATTCAATGTGGCTGAGAGTTCACTGTAATAGCTTATGATCTTCATGACAGGTTATTTCTTTAAACACAATACAATCGTCCGCAAAATTTTAATAGACACTGAGTCAGGGATTACTTGCACTAAATCATTTACATATATAAGAAATAATAATGGCCCCAAAACACTCCCCTGGGGAACACCGGATGTAACGCTGAGTATCCTAGATACACTAGATTTCATTTCAACAAACAGCTTTCTATTAGCTAAATATGCCTCAACCCATTTAATAAGATATAGCGGCAATCCTAGGTTATCTAATTTTAGAAGTAGTTTACAGTGCGGAACCTTATCAAATGCTTTAGAAAAATCCAACAGAAGTATATCGATTTGCCCGGCATGATCTAGAGCTGCTAAAAAGCCGTGAATAGTTGTTACCAGTTGTGTCGTCGTGGACATTCCCTTCCGAAAGCCGAGTTGGCAAGGAGATAAGACGTTATTATCTGCTAAAAAGCACTGGATATTGTGAGCCACAATATGCTCTACTAACTTGCAACAAACAAAAGTTAAAGAAATCGGCCTATAATTAGAAATTATTGACCTATCTCCCCTTTTAAAGATGGGGATAACGCGTGCAATTTTCCTACACTCCTATAGTCGTATACTCTTTCTGGTGCTCAACTTCCTTAACACAACTAAGACACCTTCCCTTGTCACGATAGGAATGTCCACATCATCGAGCATAGCGGGTTGGTGTACGTAAGCACTTGGCGGAGAGGAAACGCTCTGAAAACAAATATTAAAAGCCTGCGACATTATAAAGCCATCAGTTTCGAATTTCCCGTTCAGTTTAATATCATTTACCGCTTCATTGCCTTCCCCCAGAAATCTCCAAAATTTAGCAGGATCATCTCTAATGAATGCAGGGAGAGTGACTTGATAGGAATATGTCTGCGCTTCATTTACTTTAGTTGCCAAATTTCTTTTCAGTTCCTTAAAGTTCTCGGGTGTTACGTCTCTACGCTTTCTAAGTCGCTTGAGTCTACGTTTAATATGGATAATATCCCTAGAGATCTATGGGTTTTTACGGTTCTTACGTACCTTCCGGAATGGCACATATTGTTCAATGGAGAATATGACTGCCTTTTTTAATTGTGCCCACAAGGCATGAAAATCATCATGTGTAGTGTGGTTTAGTGCAGTGTGTATGTAATCTGTGATAGATGTATCATCAGCGCGGTCAAAGTCATTATTGCACACTGAATGAGTACTCGAATGCCCTGCGGACCGTCGACAAGAGCAAGAAAAAAACAATAAGCTGTGATCCGACACACCAGGTTCAGTACTAATAACACCATTTAAAAACATATCGCTTACAAAGAATAAGTCCAAGACAGCACTGTTGCACGTAGGTTCACAGACAATTTGATCAAGGTTCAGAGCTAACATTGTGTCTAAAATAACATCACTCGATTTAGGAAGGAAGGGCAATGTCCCAGTGGTGGTGGTCTTTGGAAACGTACTTGGACAGCATATCCGTAAGAGTACGGTTTAACCGCTCTGTCAGGCCATTGGTTTGAGGATGGTATGAGGTAGTCAGGTTGTGTTGAATGGAGCAGGAACGCACAATCTCAGCGATAACATTCCAGAGGAAGTTTCGACCACGATCAGTAAGCAGCTGTCGCGGGCCGCCATGAAGCAAGATAATGTCACGCAAGAGAAAGCCAGTGGCGCAGCTGGTAGGGAGAGCCCGCCTGATAGCATATGGGGTGGTGTTATCAGTTGCGACGGCCACCTATTTGTTCCCAGAGAATGACGTGGGAAAGGGACCGAGGAAGTCTAATCCAACACGAAAGAACGGTTCAACAGGGACGTTGATAGGCTGGAGATGACTGGCAGGTAGCACCTGAGGTGTTTTCCGACGCTGGCAGGGATCACAGGCAGCAACATAGCGTCGAACGGAGCGAGCGAGACCAGGCCAATAAAAGCGGCGGCGGACGCGGTCGTACGTGCGGGTTACCCCAAGATGTCCTGCAGTGGGTGCGTCATGCATCTCAAAGAGCACAGTCTGTCGTAGCTGTTTTGGAACGACAAGAAGAAGATCAGAGCCGTCAGGGAGGAAGTTCCTTCGATACAGAATGCCGCCCTGGTGGACATATCGGCGAACGGATGCGTCGGTAGGTGTTGAGCGCAGACACTCGATAAGTGCTCGCAGCGATAGGTATCGGTACTGCTCATCGGCGATGCTAGCGAAGGCAGACACAGAGAAAATGCCGTTGGCGCTACTACTGTCGGCGTCGTCAGGCTCGTCGACCGGGTAGCGAGACAGGCAGTCAGCGTCCTTGTGTAGACGGCCAGATTTATAGGTGACAGTATACGAATATTCTTGGAGGAGTAAGGCCCAGCGACCAAGTCTTCCTGTAGGATCTTTCAGTGAGCATAACCAGCAAAGCGCGTGATGGTCTGTGACAACGGAAAAGGGTCGGCCATGTAAGTATGGGCGGAATTTCGCAACCGCCCAAACTAAGGCCAGACACTCACGCTCAGTGATGGAATAGTTGCGCTCAGCGGGTTAGAGGAGCCTGCTGGCGTAAGCGATAACACGGTCATGCCATGCTGGCGTTGTGCCAGCACTGCGCCAATTCCGTGAACGCTGGCATCAGTACGGACCTCGGTAGGCGCAGAAGGATCGAAATGCGCCAGAACGGGAGGCATTGTGAGAATGTCGATTAGATGTGAGAATGCAGAGGCCTCGTTATAGCCCTACTGGAAAGGGGCGTCTTTTCTCAAAAGCTCGGTTAGTAGTCGTGCTATGGCGGCGAAATTTCTCACGAAACAGCGGAAGTACGAATAAAGGCCGATGAAGTTGCGCACATGCTTGACACACTTCGGAACAGGGAATTGCGCAACAGCATGGATCGTGCCTGGGTCCCGTTGCACTCCGTTCGCGTCAACGAGATGTCCAAGGACGGTAATCTGGCGACGGCCGAATTGACACTTCGATGCGTTGAGTTCCAGACCGGCTCGACGAAAAAGGTCCAGGACTGCTGAGAGGCGCTCGAGGTGCGTAGCGAACGTTGGGGAGAATATGATAACGTCATCCAAGTATCACAGGCACGTGGACCATTTGAAACCGTGAAGAAGGGAGTCCATCATGCGTTCAAAAGTGGCAGGGGCGTTATATAGACCGAACGGCATTACTTTGAATTGATAAAGACCATCGGGTGTTACAAAAGCAGTCTTCTCGCGGTCGAGATCGTCCACGGCAATCTGCCAGTAGCCGGAGCGAAGGTCAATAGAGGAGAAATAGCGAGCACCATGGAGGCAGTCAAGGGCGTCATCAATCCGAGGTAGGGGATACACGTCCTTTTTGGTAACCCTGTTAAGGTGCCGATAGTCCACGAAAAAGCGCCATGAGCCATCCTTCTTTTTGACCAGTACAACAGGTGACGCACATGGACCATATGATGGTTCAATAATGTTCTTGGCAAGCATTTTGCGAACTTCAGCGGGAATAGCTTGACGCTCAGCTGGTGACACTCGATACGGGCGGCGATGAATAGGAAGGTCATCGCCAGTATTAATTCGATGTTTGACAGCTGTAGTTTGGGCGAATGGGCGATCGTTAAAATAAAAAATATCGTGGTAGCAAAACAGAACGCGGTAGAGTTCACGAGCGTGCTCGGACGGCAAGTCGGGCGCAATCAGTTTCTGTAAGTCAGCGATGGTACAATTTGCCGACTGCGATGGTAGAGGAGCATCGGATGAAGTCTCGTCTACTGCAAGTGATCCGCGAATGAGCAAAGCTGGGCCAGAGACATCCCGCGTAGCAACACTTGTGTCATCAAGCCAAAGTTGACCACTGGCAGGCAGACGCTATTCGCCGTAATAGATAAAACTGTATGAGGTACTGTGATCCCGTGTGTAAGGAGCCGCGATGTAGTGACCGTCGGGGACTGGTGGGGAAGACATTAGGTCAACGTAGGTCAGTGCCGAAGGTGGCAAGCGAACGAAGTCGACGGAACTGAGGTGACTGGGGTGTGGTTCAGCAGGATCCAGAACAGGCAGGTCAAGGCGGAGAGTACTGGCGGAACAATCGATGAGAGCAGAATGTGCGGAGAGGAAGTCTAAGCCGAGGATGATGTCACAGTGGGCGATGACTGTGAATAGCACGATTGTTGCGCGATCGGCGAAGGAGACGCGGGCGGTACACATACCAATTACGGGGGCTGTTCCGCCATCGGCGACACGGACAGCAGGCGTCGTGGCGGGCGTGAGAATTTTCTTGAGCCGGTTACGAAGGTCAGCGCTCATTACGGACAAATGCGCCCCAGTGTCTATGAGTGCACGTCAAGAAGGTTCAGATGAGTGGGCAACGTCAGTTGAGGATTCGGAGGCGTAGGGAGCAATGCAGCGTCACCCCGAGGCGCTGCAACGTCTAGTTTTCCGGCTGGGAGCGGCGTCCGAAGGGAGTCGGCGAATAGGAGCGACGGGGCTGGGGAGAGCGAGATTCTCGTTGTTGGGCCGAAGGCGAACGAGAATAGGAGCGGTTCGGTGCAGGAGAATCAGCGGCGGCGTTATCGGAGCGTGCGGCATAGGGACGAGAAGGGCCACCTGGGGGGCGAGAGTAGGCGGTATAAGTAGACCGGGTCGGGGAACTCCAGCGACTGCGGCAGTGCCGAGAAATGTGCCCGATTCTATGGCAGTGCAAACAAATGGGCTTGTCGTCAGCAGTGCGCCATTCAGATGGGTTGCGGAAACGTGGTGGGTAAGAAGGTGCGGGACGGGGCGGAATCGAAGAAGCCGGCCGGGTTTCAGGACGATGGGCCGAGCAGATGGTGTGAAAACCCATGTTTTCGAACTCTTGGCGGACAACTGCCTGGATCAGTGAGACCGTGACTGCAGATGTGTCGGTGGGACTGGAGTCGAAGGCAGCCGGATAGGCGGCCTCGATCTCACGCCGGACGATCCTGGTAACATCGGCAGTGTTGTTGGGACGAGGAGTGTCGGCACAGGAAGATGTCGCTGGGGTGTTGGACAGACGGGCAAACTGCTGGTCAATACGTCGGCTTTTAGCGAGTTCCAGGCGGCGGCACTCTTTTATAACAGCATCCACCGTCGCTACGTTGTTGCAAACGAGCAAGTTGAAGGCGTCATCGGCAATGCCTTTGAGGATGTGGGCAACCTTGTCTGACTCAGTCATGTGGGTGTCAACTTTGCGGCACAGAGCCAAGACGTCCTGAATGTACGTGACATAGGGCTCTGTTGACGTCTGCACACGGCCGGAAAGCGCCTTCTGCGCGGAAAGTTGGTGACCGTAGGGGTTGCCGAACAAGTCCCGAATATGTGTCTTAAGTGAATCCCAACTGGTGAGCTCATCTTCGTGCGTGCGATACCAAACTCTCGGTGGGCCACCGAGGTAAAAGACTACGTTGGTGAGCATAATAGTAGGGTCCCACCGCTTATTGCCGCTGACGTGTTCATACAGGCTGATCCAGTCATCGACGCCTTCCCCATCTTTGCCCGAGAATACGCCAGGATCACGGGGAGCGGGGCGAGTGATGTAGGTCGTCGAAGTGGCAGCAGGTGTCGGAGCCGGGGGAGTCCGGTTGTCGTTGCCGGGAGCCATGAAGGAAGGCTCGACGTACCGTCCACTGCGAAGCTCCGTGACGAGGTACAGGGAACGTCCACCTCCACCAGATATGTTACGTAGGAAGACGCAGACGAAAAGCTATGCACAAGTATATTTACATGAAAATACGCTGCGCTTGGCCAAGGGGCAACAGCCCGCGCTAGCTTCTTATCGTCGTCGTCGTCTTCGCACTGCTCGCATTTTCGTGATCGCACATATTGTTCCGTTGCACTGTATATATATATATTGGGCTGCTGAGCACGAGGTCGCGGGATCGAATCCCGGCCACGGCGGCCGCATTTCGATGGGGGCGAAATGCGAAAACACCCGTGCGCTTAGATTTAGGTGCACGTTAAAGAACCCCAGGTGGTCAAAATTTCCGGAGTCCTCCACTACGGCGTGCCTCATAATCAGAAAGTGGTTTTGGCACCTAAAACCCCATAATTAAAATAAATAATTATATATATATATATATATATATATATATATATATATATATATATATATATATATATATATATGTGTGTGAGGTGGTCCATTTTGAGTAAAACTTGAAGCAGCGCAAAGCAGACGATGACCCGCCGTGGTTGCTCAGTGGCTATGGTGTTGTGCTGCTGAGCACGAGGTCGCGGGAGCGAATCCCGGCCACAGCGGCCGCATTTCGATGGGGGCGAAATGCGAAAACACCCGTGTACTTAGATTTAGGTGCACGTTAGAGAACCCCAGGTGGTCGAAATTTCCGGAGTCCTCCACTACGGCGTGCCTCATAATCAGAAAGTGGTTTTGGCACGTAAAACCCCATAATTTAAAAAAAAAAAACAGACGATGACAGTACATGAAAACACCCACAACAGGATGAGCGGTGTACCGGCACCTAAAGAAATGTATTGAAAGACCATAAAGCTTTTATAGCATGCTAAAAAACACCAATAACGCATGCGTACTACCTTACAAAACATGAGAAAAATTTTTTCGATAAGCAGCTATACTTGTAGGCAGTACACATGCGCTTTTGGTTGTTATTTTTTGAACGCTATAAAAGCTGTGTGATCTTTCAAATTTTTTTCGAGTTCGCAGTACAGCGCTCGCCCGGTTTTGTGTGTTTTCGATTGTTTTCATCGTCTTCTACGCATCGCTTCAACTTTTCCGCGATGAAGTGGGCATGGGCAGCGGCACATGTGGGCAGTCGGCATGGCAGTGGCACATCAGACAACATGTTGACGAACTCGTTTCGCTTTGCTGCGCAAGTTCTCGCAGTGGCTCGGGGCATGCAGTCCGTAATGCTGTGCTTTGTGACGACAAGGCTGCCTACAAATCATCTTCAATCCCGCGGCTTAGACGGAACGGCACATGTGGATCAGTGTGTCATCATGGAAATCAACCTTGCAGCCGTTACAGCAGCTGCGATTCCGGCAAAGCTGGTTACATACCATCACCTCGCTGGTGGAATGCTTCAACGAGCAGCATTGGGCTACAGGAACGCTACCAATATCCTGGAAGACGGCCGAGGTTCGCTTCATTCCGAAGCCGAACAAACCCCTTAAACTGGATAATCTTAGACCGATATCGCTGACCTCGTGTTTGGGCAAGCTCATAGAGAGGGTCATCAACACGAGACTCAGTAGATACTTAGAAGAGAACAACCTCCTACCTAACACTCAATTCGGCTTTCGCCCTCACCTATCGACCCAGGACGCCCTCTTGTACCTGTACAAGGATCTCCTTGAGACACCCCCCAAGTCACAGACAAGGGCCATCCTGGCACTTGATTTGAAAGGAGCGTTTGACAACATTCTGCATAAAAATATTCTTCAAAGCCTCGCCGACACCAACTGTGGCGCCAGAACCCACAACTATGTCAAAAACTGCTTATCAGCAAAGCAAGCCACTATAAACTTCGGTGGAATAAAATCAGATCCCATCACTCTAGGCCCGAGAGGAACTCCGCAAGGGGCGGTACTGTCACCCCTTTTGTTCAATTTGGCTATGAAAGATCTCCCAGGCCTTCTCTCCGAAATCCCGGGTATCAAGCACACATTGTATGCGGATGATATCACTGTCTGGTGCAACTCGGGGAGTGACGCCGAGATCGAGGAGCGTCTTCAAGCAGCAGCGGACACGGTGGACCAGTACGCCAGGGAAAGAGGCCTCCAGTGTGCGCCGGAAAAGTCCGAGTTGCTCATCCTGAAGAACCCGAGGACACCCCTGGCACAGAACATCACGGTGTATATAGACAACCACTCAGTACCGAAACCCACGGAGATCAAGATCCTAGGGCTGTATATCCCGCAGGGGCGACAGAATACCACCACTATGAAGAAGCTTACAACATCCACCGAGCAAATTCTCCGGATGATGCATCGTATCAGAAATAAGCACCATGGTACGAAGGAAAGGAACGCCATCCGCTTAGTGCAGGCTTAGCACCTTATACACGAAAGGACGATAGACTTCCGATAAAGCTTGCTCTGGGAGGTCAAACAATACAGGAGGTATCTAAAGCTCGGATACTCGGACTATGGATACAGGAAAATGGAGCAGTAGGGCGCACGATCGCAAATCTCCGGAAAACGGTTAACAGCGTGTCTAGGATGATAAACAGAGTAGCAAGAAACAGAAAAGGCTTCAAGGAGGAAGAGACAATAAGGCTCGTACAGGCATTTATCATAAGCCGTGTAACCTTTGGCCTTCCTTTCCAAAAAGTATCAAACTCAGAGGAAACTAAAATAAACGCCTTCATACGCACAGCTTATAAGGCGGCTCTTGGTCTACCGATTTGCACTAGCACGACCCTTTTTAATGCAATGGGTATTAGCAACACATTTGAAGAACTCGTGGCTGCAACACTGATTGCACAACGAGAAAGGCTCAATTCCACGGAGCAAGGTCGAACACTTCTCCGTCGATTAGGGTATCCACTCAGACCGGCACATTGTAACGACCAAACAGAACTCCTCCCACCGAACATACGAGCTCAGATCTCTGTGTCCCCAATCCCTAAAAACATGAGCGAGAAATACCACAGACAACGGTGCCTTGCACGGGCCAGGACACTCGAATGCAGGTTCGCTGGAAATCCGGAGGTTTATTACACGGACGCGTGCAAACAGGATAGCAAAACATTTACTGTGGTAGCCACAAACGCACAAACTACTATTTCCGCAACAGTCAGAACAGAGTCGGTGGCCACAGCAGAGGCTACTGCGGTGGCTCTGGCTATACGTGACGCTGAAAATAGAGCACGTTCTGCGTTAATACTAACCGACTCGCAATCTGCATGTCGCCTTTTCATGGCAGGCACCCTGCCCAAACTCACCATCAAAATCCTAGGAAGAAATCTCACGGTAAACCACGCTATTACGTGGTGTCCGGCGCACGCCGGAGTGAGGGGTAACGAGAGGGCGGACCGCCTCGCTCGATAATATAGCATCCGAGCGACGGAACGCACTCTCGTAGAATCTCCGATCACAGCAAAAGATATCTTGGAGGCACAGAGACGAGGAAGGCAACGGTACAGCTTTCCAGACACATCCTTGGACTCAGCGCAAATGCGGGACTGGCGCCGACTACAAACCCGTACATACCCACACCTACTCCTACTACACCACATACACCCCACCCGGTATCCCAACACTTGCCCTTGGTGCGGAGGGCGGCCATCTCTTGACCATATCACATGGTCGTGCCATAGTCGGCCACAAGAAATCCAATCACCCCTTATGGGGCAAAACTCCAACAGTAGGCAGTGGGACGTGTGGCTAGCCAGCACGGTGCGGGAGGACCAATTGGCCCTTCTCGACCAAGCCCGGCGTGCCGCGATCGCCAGTGGGGCCCTGGACTGAGGGACCCACCCACTGGACCTGAATGTGATTTTTTTTAATAAAAGTTTGTACTACTACTACTACTTTCGTGATTTCTCGGATAATGTACGGGACGGCATTCCTTAACCTCTCCAAGTTGGAAATTGAAAAGTTGGAGACACTGATCCGGAAGCCCTACAAGACGGCACTGGGGCTACCAAACTCCACGCCAACGGCAAAGCTCATGGCTCTAGGAGTACATAATATCCTCAAAGAGATGTGGGAAGCACAATACCTCTCACCACTCAATAGGCTCGCACTCACAAAACCAGGTAGATATCTGCTCGAAGAGATCCATATTAATCTGCCCTATACGATAGACCAAAGGGAAGAGGTACCACGTGATGTGAGAAGACGCATCAACGTGTACCCCATTCCGCGGAACATGCATCCCGCATATAACATCGAAAGGAGAAAAGCAAGAGGGGAAGCCCTGCAGAAGAAATGGGACGAGCAACCTAACACCCTCTATGTGGATGCCACAGGGCCAAAGAATGGAGTGATGACTATTGTGGTCTCAACGCCTTCAGGATTGATGGTGAATTGCGCCTCGATGAAAACATCCAACCCCATTCACGCAGAAGAAGCAGCTATTGCATTAGCTATAGCATCTAACCCCAACGCAGATGTGCTCACTGACTCCCAGAACGCCTGTCGCAACTTCAATAAAGGATAAATTCACAGGTCAGGGTTGTCATTGCGGACTAAGCATCCACCCAGCCAAGCCTCAGTCATATGGTTTCCCGGTCACCTGGAAATACCAGGAGGAAACGAAGCCGCTCACAGGCATGCCCGAGCTCTTCTATACCGGGCGTCTACCCCTGATGACCGTGAAGAGTGCTGGGACCTAACTGCTTTAGCAGTGTATGCTGACAATCTCGCACCATACAGAACAGCCAGGAAGGAGTAGCCAACACCACATAAATCCCTCAATAAGTTGGAAGAGAACACTCTTAGGAGACTATCGACTAATACATACCCAACGCCAGCTAAGTTACAGCAGTGGTACCCTACACTATACTCCCCGCAATGCCAACACTGTGGAGAGGTAGCTAACCTCTACCACATGGTGTGGGCTTACCAATTTAATCCCATAGTTGACCCCATTCCAAATCCCTCAAAAAAGCAGTGGCAGGCTATTCTGCTCAGCGATGATCCTGACCGTCAGCACTGGCTGGTGGGGAGGGCCAGCGCAGCAGCAGTAACCAGTGGGCTACCGGAATAGGCGGCCCACCCACGAGTTCTACGAATATCCTGCAAATAAAGATGTTTTCAATCAATCAATCAGTTAAGCTGGTTACATCTCATCACGTGAATGTTCGAGAGGGCATAAAAGGCTTCGACGCAGCGACTGCAACTAGTGGGCATGGCAGCGGCACATCAGACAACATTTTGACGAAACCGTTTCGCTGCGCTTTGAAGGTAGGTGTTTCCTTGCAATGCCTACACAAAGCCATCGCAGTGATCACCGCTCTTTAGTGTTGCTGCGGTGCCTACCCGATATTGGAGTTCTCTTATGTATTTTGTCATTTAAACAGAATATTTTGCTATGTGGTGACGTTGAGGCAAACCCCTGCCCAACTGAGCACGAAATGTAAAGTCGTATTCTTGAAGACGAAGGATCCACCGACCAAGTCGTCCAGACAAGTTCTTCAGCGTCGAAAGCCAGGATAATGCATGATGGTCCGTAACTATGGTGAACCGGCGGCCGTGTAGATAAGGTCGAAACTTCTCCACAGACCAAACGGTACCTAGGCATTCCTGCTCCGTGATGGTGTAATTCTATTCGGCGTTTGTGAGAACGCGACTTGCGTACGCGACGACCCGCTCACCTAAAGTGTCATCTCGCTGTAGGAGAATCACACCAATGCCGTGACCACTAACATCCGTATGCAGGAGGGTAGGAGCAGCTTCATCAAAATGGCGAAGTACTGGTGCAGATGTGAGAGCATGCCTAAAGTCGGGAGACCGCACAAAGGGAGACCACACAAAGAGAACAATAGAACCCAGTAATTGGTGCAGAGGTGACGCTATTGAGGCGAAGTCTGGTATGATTCGGCGAAAAGAGGAAGCGAGGCCTAGGAAACTGCGCAAATCTTTGGTCTTTTGGGGGCGAGGGAAGTGCCGAACTGCCGAAACCTTGTCAGGATATGGGCAAATGCCGTCTTTGCTCACAATGGGACCTAATACCTTGATCGTCTTGCTCGCAAAATGGCATTTCTCGGTGTTTAGGTGAAGTCCAGCGTTGGCAAGGCACGTGAGAACTTCATCCAGACGTTTCAGGTGCTGAGAGAAGGTTGAAGAGAAAACAGCAATATCGTCCAGATAGCAAAAGCAAGCAACGGTGTCAGTCATGCGCTCGAACATTGCGGGCGCGTTGTAGAGGCCGATAGGCATGACATTACACTCGTAGAGCCCATCTGGTGTCGAAAACGCTGTTTTATCTTTATCGTCCTCAATCATAGGTATCTGCAAGTATCCGGAACGCAGATCGAGACTGGAGAAGTACTCAGCACCCTGCAGGGAATCCAAGGCATCGTCTATTCGCGGCATAGGGTATACGTCCTTGCGTGTGATCTTGTTAAGGGCTCGGTAGTCGATACAAAATCGAACAGAGCCGTCTTTTTTAAGAACCAAAACAACGGGGGATAACGAATGGCTAGCAGAGGGGCGTATTATGTTCCGTTGAAGCATGTCGGTGACATTCTCGTCAATGACTTTCCTCTCGGCTAGCGATACGCGATACGGTCTACGGCGCACGATGGATGTGCCATCTGTCTCTATCCGATGCGTCGTAATCGAAGTTTTTCCCAACGAAGATGAGTGCACGTCAAACGAAGCTTCATGTTTTTGGAGAAAAGCAAGCAACTGTTGTGACTGCAAAGGTGTCAGGTCGCAACTGATGGCAGCTGCAAGAGCAGAAAGAGATGCGGCCTGTCCAGTACAAGGAATTTCAGAGGAAGCTGCTTTAAAGGAAACAAAAGAGATAGACTCCGATTCAGTGGCGCAAGCCAATGTACTGCCTTTAGGGATGAGAATCTTTTCGGACGTCGGGTTTGTAGCGCAGAGAAGTGCAGAGCCATGATCAAACCGGAAGGACCTGATGCAAAAGCTATCCCTCTTGCGAGACAGCGTACAGATGGTCATACGAGCACGTCGCCGCAGTCAATGACACCAGACGTGATCGTAACAATGCTTTAATGGCGAGGAGGTAGCGCGGTATCTTTTGCAGCGAGCAAGTGAAGTGGTGGGTCATCTGCATGAAATGAATAGGTCGTGTCAGTCACTTGGAGAACACGTTGCCCGCAGCAGATGGAGGCGGAGGCCGTAGAAAGAAAATCCATCCCAATATGAGCTGCTGGGCACACGAACTTAGCACTGCAAATTGCACGTAATGCTGAAGTCCGTCAATGGAAATACGAGCAGTGCACATGGCGATAGGTCGAATGGTGGCCCTTGAGCAGCGAGTAGCGTAGGTCCATCATAGGGGGTCGTAACTTTCCGGAGTCGCGAACACAATGCACGGTGAATAATTGAAATGCTAGCACCAGTGTCTATCAAAGCTTCGACTTATACACCTTCTACTACAACCAATATCATATTGCACGGACGCGATGGACGAATTTTTGTCCTGTCATTCGATGCAGCTTTTCCTCCAAAAGCTGCATAATTCAATTTTGCGGACCACGCTCGGCGAATTGAGAAGCAGGTCGAATTGGGGACGTAGAGCGGTGAAGGGGTGACGGCGAAGCGGTGACGGCGAGCGGCGTCTCGCAGTACGATACGTGGGAACCGTCTCGGACGCTACAGTAGCTGATGGAGAGCGCCCGCGCGGTGGAGCATGAGGACGACGTTGGTCATGCAGGCTCCCTAGACGTTGGAATGTAGCTCCGGGCGAAAAGTCAACCCGTTCGTATGCGTCATATCCGCGACGCTCGCCTTGCTGGCGCTTGCGGCAAATACGTGCTATATGGCCACGATAGCCGCAGTAGTAGCAGATGGGACGAAGAGGACGCCACTGCGAATAGCTGGTTTGGGTAGGTGTGCTGGTAGTCATGGAATCCATGTGGGCCGGCGTTGGTTTTTGAGGCATCGATGGAACGATGACTGGAGTAACGGCGGCTACTTGTGCATACGGTGGCAGGGCCCGATGAGTTAGAGGGTCCGTGTACACTGCGCCAGCCAATGTAACGACACCACAGATTGAACAGACGACAATACCCACCTCCACACAAGACCCTCTCACGTGAAGACGCCGTAACATGGCGGCAACTGCAAACGAATACATACCCCCATTTAAGCAGACTACACGCAATACATCCTACACTCTATTCATACAAATGTCCCCTTTGTAAAGATTACGCATGCCTATATCGCACCACATGGGCGTGCCCCAACGTGAAGGCGGCCCCGCGAATACCCAACCCCACACTCGAGCAGCGGGAGGCCGTGCTGACTAGTTCGGACCCTCGTAACCAACAGCAACTGGTGCGGCGGGCCCGGGAGACAGCAAGAGCCGCAGGAGCCCTGGACTAAGGGCGCCTCCCGCACAAACAGAAAGACACCTGCTTGTCCTTTATTTTTTTTTAATAAATGTTTCTCCTCCTTGCCCTCTATTAGAAAGGCCTCAATGTCTCCTTTGCATATAGCCAGAGGGACGTAGACCGTTGCGACGACGGGCACATCTTGCGTCTGCTTGTCACACACTCGATGGTCCTGGCTCGTCCGCAGCTTCTCGTCGCTTTCGCGCGCATTCACACTCTTGCTCTGGTTGTCGATCTTTGAGGGCACGTCTCCTTCCTCAGAGCGAACAATGCATGTCCTGCCCCTAGCAGGACCCAAGCGCAACTGTTGACAACGTCGCTAGGCTATGGTCGTTTGCCCAACTACACGCGCCCTTTCGCAGCACATCCCACGATGAACAAGTGAGTGAAATAACAGTCGACAGTTCATCCTCTCCCCTTCCTTCTTGCGCCTTGCCCCGACTTCGTTTCCCGAGGGCTGACGCAGGCAGGGTGGCCCAAAGCACTACGATAGGCGGCCGCTTCCCTGCCCGTCGAAAGAATACGTGTACCAAAGACGTACAGAAAAGGCACTAGATTCTCCTTCGACACGGCTCAATAGAGGCACGCAATTTTTCCCAGTACCTAGCCATGTATAGCTTCGCTATAATATATACTGAGGCCGAAGAAAAAGAAGAGGTAGTTTCTGCTTACGTCCCTGCGTGTTTCACGTCACCACTTCCCTATTCACGGCTTATCACCCAGAGTGGGTTGCGCCAGTTTACAAGGAGAACAAGTTTAACGTTAAGGACATTGACCTAACAAGCGATGGCGCCTACATTGTCGTGGACTCCCTCGAAAGCTCAAGTCATCGATGAGGCTCTCTCACGGATCGTTGTGTTTAAGCCAGCGCTGGAACTTGCCGTTGGAACGCCCCAAGTCTCAGATCTTGCTCAATGTTTAACGCTACGTGCGAGTGCATACCTTAATTTATTTAATAATTAAGATACCTCACCGGTTCTCATTGGAACATCGATTGAACAAGCATTTACAATATATGCCGCTCGACCATTACCCCTACCGTCTCCGCCCGCTGTCAGCTGGTTTGGGTGCATTAACTAAACCGCGCCACGCGTCCAACTGGCGCACCTTAACGAGCATGCGACAGCGAGGTTTATATTATATAGAGCAATAAATAGCGTTATACTAAACCTTTGTTACAACAATAAAATTGCAATTTCCGTTCCCATATAGCTAGTAACGTTGAGGGAAATCGCTGTAGGAGAGAAACACGTTAACGGCGATTCCAGGAAACGCTGATAATATAGACGGTAAAGAAAGAAACGAAGCAGCGATTAACAGAAGCGTTCAAGCGCATAGCTGGACCGGTGATATCTTTTCAACCAGCGAAACCAACACGGACACGATGAGAAGTCGTACAAAGGGGCGTGCTGTACTTGCGTGTGTGTGCGACTTTGCAAAATTCAGATGTTTAAGAAATGCTTATCCGTAAAATGACGAGCCATGCGTTGCAGTTTCTACTGATGGCGGTTAAACGGTACAGCATCTGTTTCATTCAAGATTATTTTCAATGCTATAAAATGTGGCCAGCAGAATGTCCATCATTTAATGATTCGTTTAAAGCACAACACGATTCCTTATCACGAAATATGTGAATCAGTGACCCTGCTAGTAATAGTCCAGAAATATTGCTCGGTCCAAATAATAATGCGAATTTCCTATTATTGATCAGAATCCAAAGATGTGTATTAGAGGGTCAAGCACATTCTCAAGATCTGTTCCTTAGAAAATCTGTGTCTGCTAAATATCTCTGTCAACACATATCGAATGGCCCAAAAACTGTGAGCAGAATCCCCCCCCCCCCCCTCATGAAAACAAGCAGAGAGTAAAATCCTCTCTGACAGAAGTGATCCTAATTGAGAATTACAACGAACCGTTTTTCAGTTCCATGCAGCCACATGTTACAATGGGACGCGTCAAGCCTGCCCTTCACGCGGCATCGTTGATATTGTCGGCATTTATAAGCTATACTTTGTCATCTGTACATGATCATCATCATGTGGGATTCATATGGGGTTCTTCTTCATCGCTTGTGGGGCTCGCTCTTGTGTGATCCGTGCTTTGTGTGAAACGTCGTGATAACTGCTGCATCACGATATAAAAGCTCGTCTCAATGGAATGGGTAGCCTGTAATCATAGAAAACATTCCGGATGTTTTATAATAAAGTAAATCACCTTTGGCGTAACGCACTAATTATATCATTCTGCTGGTTTAGGGAAAAAGAGGGACGGTACTTACATTGAAAATCAGAACGGATGATTGACCAATCAACATAAGTTCCATACTCTCATTTCCAATTAATCACTTTAGAACACACATCGCAATACACGAACTGGAGCAAGTGATTTCACAACGACACTTATACTTGGTATAAATTTAGAAATAGCACCAGTGTTGAGATACACACTGTCAAACTTAAAGCGCACTGTTCCGCTTAACTATGACAAAGAACGCATTTTTATACATAGAAGAAAAATAATTAGTGAAGCATCAATGGATTTCGTAGCAAACATTGGGTACACCTATCTCTAAATTAGTGTCATCCTCAGAAATCGCTTAAAGTATATATGAGATTCAAGGTCACCGGCTACAACTTGTCAGTGCAGTAGTCCCGCATAACTCGTTTAAATTTGAATTAGAAATAGGGAATTACTCAATTATGTTTTGATTTCTCGAGCAAATAATGTCCAGCTCAGAATAATTAAGCTCAAGAAGAACGAATGCGCCACAAGCTACAAGTGAGCTTAAGAAATTCTGGTAATGATTAAGGCCTTTCTAATAGAGGGGGAGGAGGAGGAACATTTATTTAAAAGAATAAAGGACAAGCAGGTGTCTTTCTGCTTGTGCGGGAGGCGCCCTTAGTCCAGGACTCCTGCGACTCTTGCTGTCTCCCGGGCCCGCTGCAGCAGTTGCTGCTGGTTACGTGGGTCCGAACTAGTAAGCACGGCCTCCCGCTGCTCGAGTGTGGGCTTGGGTATTTGGAGGGCCGCCTTCACGTTGGGGCACGCCCATGTGGTGTGATATAAGGAGGCGTAATCATTACAAAAGGGACATTTGTAAGAATAGAGTGTAGGATGTATTGAGTGTAGTCTGCTTAAATGGGGGTATGTATTGGTTTGTAGTCGTGGCCATGTTACGGCGTGTTCACGTGAGAGGGTCTTGTGTGGAGGTAGGTATTGTCGTCTATTCAATCTGTGGTGTCGTACAGTGGCATAGCCAGAAATTTCGTTCGGGGGGTGGGCTCACGTTGCAGCTTGGCCTCCTCTTTAAGAGGAAGCTTTAGCTCGGGTGTTCATAACTATATACAATGTAGAAGGTGAATTCGTTTTTCTCGGCAACCACTACAACAAATTTGATGACATTTGTTGTATTTAAAAGAAAAACTTAAATTCTACTGACTTCTGGTTTCGAATTTTTCATTTAGGTTGTCAATTCTTTATTAAAATTGGCGAAAATCGCACATTCCTATAAAACGAAAGTATCATGTTTAAAACTTTAGCTCAACAATAAAAAATAATATGACAATTCTGTGACTCGCACAAAATAACACATCTACAGCGGACAAAATTGAGATGTTATACATGAACCTGAAAAAACTTTGTATTATGGAAATGCGGTTTTTCAGAACCCTTGTACACCACGTATCCAATTCACGTAAGATACAAATTGACATAGCAAATTTGTCCGCTTTGACTCTTATAATAGATGCCGTTTACAGAACCGTGATATCTGTTCTTGATGCAGAGCTATTAGTTTGTTAACGTCGTGCTTTTATTCTTTTCGCACTTTGGAATTTTTCAATATAGTTTAAACAAAATCCCGGCCCTAAATTGAAATTCCGCTTCTAACAGATACTAGAATTTAACTTTCGCTCTCAAATGCTACACATTTCATTAAAAGCGATCCAGGGGGTATCTCAGAAAAGCGTTTTTGCGTTTTACGTGTATTTGAATGGGTCGCGTCCTAGTTGTGCCCGAGCTAAAGCTCCCTCCTAAAATATTTGTCGAGGAATCAAATACATGAATAATAACTGCATTGCCATTGCCAAAGATGCTGCAAACAAATTCTTGAACGCTACGCACTGTCAAAACAAGTAAAATATGTATTTTTCATTAAAAAATATACTCCTATGAGCCAAAGTTGTGCACAACATAACTGATATCAATGCTTCCATGTTTTTGTCTATTTAATAAGTAAAGAAAACATCACACGAACTTTAGAACTATATCAGTTCGAAACCAGCAAAGCAGTGCATGCCATTGATATGAAGAATTTAAAGGCCATAAAATGAACAAGTTGAGAATAAATATGTTAATGAGGCTTTGTCATTCAAGAATCTTGTTTACATTTTTGTACATATGCAACGGCCAGTGGAAAACCTCAATGAAGCTGCCAATTATTCCACTGTATTACGCAGGAGCAGCTGTCACCGGTCGTGCATCGTGAATAATGGCACCGAATTTACTGTCCCAACAGAGAGCACGTGTACAAAGCCGTTGTGCAAAATATACGAGGACGAGTCAAACCAAAGTGAGCCAATGCGAATATATGACAAACGGGGCACTTTATTTAAAAGTAGTCTGCATAAGCATTGAGAGATTTGTCCCATTGACTAACGAGTCGCGTAATTCCCGTCTCATAAAACTCCTTGGGTTTCTGCTTCAAAAACTCTGCAACTGACTCTTTCACGTCATCGTCCGGCACGAATCTGTTTCCCTTGAGCTGGTTTCTCATTTGCCCCAAAATGTGGAAGTCTCAAGGCGAGAGGTCTCAGCTGTATAGCGGGTGTTGCAGCGTTTCCCATTTGAACGTTGCCAGTTTTGTATTAACCACATCAGTGACGTGGGGATGGGCATTGTCGTGGAACAATTATAAATTAAATTATGGGGTTTTATGTGCCAAAAGCCCTTTCTGATTATGAGGCACGCAGTAGTGGAGGACTCTGGAATTTTCGACCACCTGGGGTTCTTTAATATGCACCTAAAGGGGAGTACACGGGTGTTCTCGCATTTCGCCCCCATCGAAATGCGGCCGCCGTGGCTGGGATTTGATCCCGCGACCTCGTGCCTAGCAGCTCAACACCATATCCAGGTCATGGAACAAGATGACCCATTCGTCAATTTTCCACGTCGTTTGTTCTTGATGGCTACATGCAGCCGATCCGGCGTTTCGCAATATCGGAAACGATTGATAGTCTCTCCGCGTTTAGCAAATTCTGTCAGTAATGGCCCCTGACGATCGAAAAAGAACGTCAACACCTTTCCGCCGGAAATGACGGTCTTTACTTTCTTTGTGGGAGGTGAATTCGATTGGTTATGGTGTAAGCTTTGCCGTCGTGTTTCAGGGTCGTAGCAGTGGCACCATGTTTCGTCCCCAATAACAATTGCAGACAAGAAGTCGTCACCCTCATTGTGATACCGGATCAGATGAGTCAAGGCAACGCAGAACCGCTCCGACTTATGGCGGCGGTTGAAATTCTTGGGCATCCATTGCGCACACAAGAGCCGATAACCGAGATGTTCATGAATTATGGCGTGAACCCAACTGTGACTGATGTTCACGCACTCTGCCAGTTCATCGATCCTTATCCTCCGTTCTTGTCTCCTCAGCTCATCAACCTTTTCAGTTTTGTTGGGGGTGATTGCACGATGGCTTTGGCCCGGTCTTGGATCGTCTTGGCAACTTTCACGTCCGTCTTTTAACCGGTTACTCCAACGCTTCACAGTGCCCAATGAAATGCGATATTCAACATACACGGCCGCCATACGGCGACTAATTCCTTTTTGGGAAACACCTTCAGCTGTCGAAAACCTCAGGGCACCACGCTGCTCAACTTCTGAAGCGTCCATTACGTCACCCAACCATGTTCGACCCAGTTTATGAGAGCATTAAAGAACATTTACCCTCACACCTGCGTGTCACTTTTGTAAATGAGAGACGCCTGTGTGCTACGCGCATGCCTCGCAGATAATGAACCGAACCATTATTGCGCGGGATGGGTAGGCTCAATTTCACTTGACTCGCCCTCGTTCATCAGAAATGCGAAGATACAAATGCTAGATAAAGGGCAAACAACAAGATATATTTAAATATACATATCAGCCTCCAGTAAATCTACGTATCTAAGAAAAATGTCACTGTATATAATGGGTAAAATAAGGCAAATATACATGTTGCCCAATCACAGATTCACAGAATCCTAGATCCCGCCCCTTTCCCCCACTCCCCCTGATGTATCGCGCGCGACGAAAGGCGGCGCGCTTTCTCCCTGCTCTTCTCCTTTGCGCACAGAAGACTGAGCCACCATTGTCGGCTCACCCATTCCACCCTACACCCCCCTACGCTTTCGCTCGCGCATACAGCGTGCGACGCGCGGTCACGATATTATCGCCCTTGGACCATACGAAACATGAGGGCAACGGCGACAGCAGGAATGCGCCTGGAGTGTCCAAATAATTGCTATCACAATAATCTAATAAGAGTATCCGGTAAATGAAGCGTCCCGTGGCCGATTACCGTAAAACAAAAGTAACAAAATCAAACTTTCACCATGCGAGAAGTCGCTCGCCGCAACAATGTTTCCTTTTTCCCTTTGTGGGGCGGGATCACCGAAATGAAAAAAAAAAAACGCAAAGGAGAGTAAGTTGGCCACAATCCAATGCCTACATTGGGCACCTAATGTGGCTACCGAATGAATATCGTAGAAAACTTGAGACGCTTGTTCCACCGAGAACCATACGCATAGTGCTCGGTATTATACACCGGCGAGACAAGACATTCCGGAGAGGTTGCGCTCAAGCGAACGCGCTGCAAATACGTCGAGTACTCACAGTGATGGCGGTTAGCGACCATTGTTTCTTTTTCTTGTCTGCCAGTGAGAAGGCGTCCAAAACTCTGACATGACGGCACAAATGAACCATCACAAAGCTTCGTCTCATCAGACCACGCTGCGTGATTTGTCAACTTGTCTAATAGTGTGTTGATTTGGCTTGTCTCGTTGTATGTTCTGATGTACAAGTTTAGGAAAATCAATGCACCTTTGGCTTCAAATGTTTATTACAACAATAAACCCACAAAGTTACTCAATTTAAAATCTAAAGCACAACTTTGGAAGTGTCAATGCACCTTTCACATCAAAAGTTCATGAGAACTTTATACCCATAAAGTTTCGGAATTGGCATCCCTGCACTCCGTAGATTCCGCGGTGAGCCCGTTCGCCATCCAAACAACCTTGAAACTTTGTGCTCGGATGGGGCTGCTTGTGTTTTGTCACTCCCGGTACATGGGCGTTGTCGCGAAATCCAGCCCGAGTCAGCAATCTTCGCGGTGAGATGTCTTTACGAGTGTGAAAACGACATTATAGACAAAATCCGGAATGATTTCTGGCACCGGGGGTTGCTTTTGGCGACGGTGCATCGACAGCGCGAAAAAATTTCAGGGGAGGGGGGGCGCTGAGGCCCCATAAGCGCCCCCCCCCCTGGCTACGCCCCTGGTGTCGTAGTATGGTGAGAGAGAGAGAGAGATGTAAATGAGAGAAAGGCAGGGAGGTTAACCAGACGTAAAACCTCCGGTTTGCTACCTTGCACTAGGGGAAGGGAAAGGGGAAGTAAAGACGGAAAAAGAGCGTGACAAAAATAAAAGCGTGAGAAAAAAAATATGAAAAGGGATGAAATGGGGTCATTATAGTCTTTCTAATAGGCCACTGTCACGTAGAAAAGTCAACAAAGCCTTGATCGACTTTTGCTGCGACGACAGTTCACGTCGGCATTCCAAAACTGACTGTTCTGAAAGTGGCCTGTCGTCAAGGCGTGCCAACGTGGTCGCTAGTGACAGCCGCTGCGCGCTGTATTGAGGACAGTGGCAGAGCACGTGTTCAATGGTCTCCTCGCCACCGCAGTGTCTGCAAGCCGCGCTGTCGTCCATACCGACTCGGAAGGCGAAGGATCTTGTGTAGGCGACACCAAGCGACAGTCGGCAAAGTACTGCTGTTTCTAGTCGAGAGAGTCCAGATGAGGGTCGAAGTCGAAGGGATGGGTCCAGTCGGTGTAGACGTGTATGCTTTAAGCTTGATGTGTTCCATAAAGTTTTGATGGCTTCATTTGCAAGCACACGAATTTTCGTTGCAGCGTCTGTTCTTGAGAATGGAATGGAGTCTTGCAAGCCCTCCTCATGTGCAGATCGTGCTGCTGCGTCGGCAAGTTCATTGCCCATTATGCCACAATGGCTTGGAATCCACTGCAACGTGATGTCGTGTCCTTGCTCGACGAGGTGGTGAAGCAGCAGTCTGATTTCTAGAACTAGTTGTTCGTGGGGTCCTCGGCGTAAGGCAGAAACCAAACAATGAAGTGCAGCCTTGGAGTCAGTGAACACGCTCCATTTCTTGGGTATTTCTTCAGAGATTACACGAAGTGCACAACAAATAGCAGCAAGCTCCGCGGCAGTCGATGTAGTCTGGTGAGAGAGTCGAATCTTTATGGTGGAAGGTTTTGCAGGAAAGATCACCGATCCTGCAGACCCATTCACCGTGGTTGAAGCGTCAGTATACAGATGATGATGATCGTTGTACGTCTCGTACAGCAAGAGCAGTGAAAGCTGCTTGAGTGCTGGAGACGAGAGTTGGGCTTTTGTTCGTATGCCTGGTACGATAAGTCGAACCTTTGCTTGAGCCAAGCACCATGGTGGAAACGGAGCTTTCGCTGGAGCTGTATAACCTGATGGAAGGTATGCGCGATAGGGCAGGACAGTTTCACAAAAGGAAGCACGTGGTCGATCCCCTGGCAGTGTGGCTAGATGATGGGCAGGGGCTCGAGCAAGGTGTCTTACGTGTGCTCTGAGTGCTTCCATGACTATATGGGTCTTGGCTGGGAAATCGTGTGCAATCGCAATGGTTTCAGCCGTTGACGAACACCGCGGCAATCCAAGACACACTCTAAGCGCCTGGGCCTGGACGCTTTCGAGTGTACGGATATTACTTCTGCAGGTGTTGGTCAGCACAGGCAAGCTGTATCGCAAATACCCAAGAAAGAGCGTCCTGTACAGTTGCATCATTGCATGTACTGAAGTACCCCAGACATTTCCTCCAAGAAACTTAAACACATTAGAGATATCCGTCAGGCGCTTCTTTAGGTAGGCCACATGAGGACTCCAGCAGAGGTCGCGATCAATGATTACTCCTAAGAATCGGTGCGTCCTGACATAAGGAATGTTTTGACCGTCCATAGAGACATCGTATGATCTCATTGGCTTCCGGCTAAACGCGACCAATGCGCATTTTTCTGGCGAGATCTTGAGGCCTTGTTCATTTAAGTAGGCCGATGTTGACGTGGCAGCTTTTTGAAGCCTGGCGCGTACTTGCGGCCGTGTCACACCAGATGCCCACACGCAGATGTCATCGGCATACATTGAAATTTCAACTGTGTTCGGAAGTCGTTCCACGAGACCAATGAGTACAAGGTTGAAAAGCGTGGGACTCGAGACACCACCTTGTGGAACTCCATGGTGCGTATAATACTGCGAGGTTGGGCCAGCTTCAGTGTTAAGAAATAGAGACCGCCTATGTAAATAGCTGCGAGTCCAACGATATAATGGACCGCCTAGGCCCACCGATTCCGATGCTTCAAGTATGGCGTCATGAAGAACGTTGTCGTAGGCTCCCTTTATATCTAAGAACATTGCGACAGATAACCTCTTACACGTCTTTTGGTGTTGAACATAGGTTACCAGATCGATAACGTTGTCGATAGAACGTCGGTGACGTCGAAAACCAGCCATGGCGTCCGGGTAGATTTCGTATTGTTCAAGGTACCACTCAAGTCTGGCGAGAATTATTCGCTCCATTACCTTCCCAACGCAACTTGCCAGCGCAATTGGTTGGTATGAAGTAATCTCTAAGGGAGACTTGCCAGGCTTAAGAAGCGGTACCAGGCGGCTGATCTTCCAATCTTGGGGAACGTTGGCCTCCTGCCACGACTCGTTATAGATATTAAGGAGTGCTCTTCGTGCCCGTTCACCAAGGTGACATAGCATGCGGTAAGATATGCCATCCGGACCAGGCGACGACGACCGATTGCATAGGGCGAGCGCCGCGTCAAGCTCTTGCGTCGTGAAAGGCAGATCCATGCGTGAATCGCGTGAATCTGGAATACGGTTCAATGTAAGCGAACCTGTGCGAGTTGGCTGGCCCGCAATCATAGCACAGAAGTCTTCCGCCACATCAATGTCTTGTCGGCGCTGGAATAGTGCTAGGGCCTTAAACGGGAAACGCTGTTCCGGAACAGAACGTAGACCTCGCACAGTTCTCCATATTTGACATAGCGGTTTGCGTGGATCTAGCGACGCACAAAATTTCGACCAACGCTGAGCCTCAAGTTTATCCATGCGGCGTTGTATCTTCTTTTGCATTCGCCTGGCTGTTCTGAGATACTGAATTGACTTAGTGCGTCGATATCTCCTTTCGGCACGACGGCGAATCGCACGAAGCCGCTCCAATTCCAGGTCAAATTCAGAATACCTTGGAGAACACGTAAGTGTGCGCGTGGCCGTCTGTGCCGTTTTCTTAATAGCTTGTTGAAGTCCAGAAGAGAGGCCTTTGTGACAAGCGTCCTCAATCTGGGATTTAAAGACAGACCAATCTATTCTTCGTATCGTGGTGAACATATACGTGTTGGACATTCCCTTGATCTTGAGGTAAGTGGGGATGTGGTCACTTCCGTGCGTTTCAATGACCAAAAACCACTTAACATGTGTGGCGAGGCGGTGGGAGACGAAAGTCAAATCGAGGCAGCTGCTGTACGTTATTCCCCGCAGAAATGTTGGACTCGCGTCATTCAGCAGGTAGAGACCATTGTTGGAAGCTAATGAAGCTAGTCGTCTTCCCGTCGCGTTAACCTTTGAGCTTCCCCAAATGGTATGGTGAGCGTTGAAATCCCCGGTGATAATCCATGGACCAGGTTGTGTTTTCAAGATGTCTTCTAGTCTTTTGGTGTCAAATCGACTTGATGGAGACAGATACACCCCCAAGAGTGCAAAGGTGACTTTCCTATTTTTAACAGTCATGCACACATACTGATTGTCGTCATGATGTTGCACCGGTTGGACGACGTAAGTGAGTTCACGGCGAATAAACACGACCACCTTGCTACTTTTGATGTCGCTTGATGAGAATATTGTCTCGTAGCCGGATAGTCTCATTGGATGGGATAATCTTGGTTCACAGATGACAATGATTGGGAAGCGGTTAGTGAGAACAAATTGAAGAAAATCGGCGATGCGAGATCTTAGACCTCCCGCGTTCCACTGAAGAATCGACGCTTCTCTGACCTCCTTACGAAATGACTTGTGATTGTCAGTCATGGCTTCACTCAAGGCTTGCTAGGACGGGGCTCAGCGCGTCGAGCACTTGTAGTCCACTACGAGCAGATGAAGTGTCAATGCATGTCAGCATGGCCCTGATGACATTCACAATGGATCGCAGCACCGGGATCATTTGGCAGTCGACTGCTGAAGCCTCACCGACAGAAGCGGGCTTCGATGGGAGCATCAAGCGTGGAGGCTCCTTAGAAGACTGAGAGCTTGCAAGCGCCGGCCACTCTTCTACGGGGGCAGCATTTCCCGTCTGAGGCCTCCTTGTGCTCTCGGGCGTTCTATATGAAGATGATGGCGTTGGCGCAAGCGGCGCACGAGCTCCACCCTGTCTTGAGCGTTTCCGTCGATGACGACGTCGACGCCGGATCTTTTCTGAGGCTTTTCTATGGGGTGAGTTATCCCTCACCATTTGCTTCAGAACTTCGAACTCTTTTTTGATTCTTGGGCATTCTTTAGACGTCGCTTCATGGGTGCCTTCACAGTTGCCACACCTAAAGTTTGTGGCACGGCAGACATCTACCGTGTGTGACTCCGCGCACCGGGGGCATATTGGGGAGTTTGTGCAGGCGCCCTTAACATGTCCGATCTTAAAGCACTTGTGGCATTGAAGCGGCTTTGGGATAAACCGTCGTACGACATGTCGGAAGTGACCGACCTTTACGTGCGAAGGGATGGAATCCCCCTTGAACACAATTTTCACACAACGGCTGTTGCCAAGTCGGCATACGTGCGTGATGACCATTCCTTCGTATGCCTGTTTGATAAGAATGGCAGGTCCGAGTTCGAAATAGCCAAGTCAACATCGTAGATCACACCTGCAGTGCAGGCCCCATCCATAGGTATGACCGATCGTACTTTTATGTTGCCCAAATCTGTTATCTGTCGTAGCGTCTCCAGCGTGGTTGTATGGTGTTGTATGGTGTTGTATTATAAAGGTACGGGCTCCATGGATGCGGCCGTATCCCTCTCTTGTGGCGCCCGGGAGGCATGAGCTCGGGCTGCAGCGTGCGCACGCCGATTTCCACGGAGGGACTCGTGTCCTGGAGTCCACACTATTTCTACGTCCGGGAATTGGGAGGCTTGTTTGAGGAGTCGGTGGGCGGTTGAAGATATTCTGCCTCTCGCGTAGCTACGGCAAGCTAATAGACGCCTTTGTTTGGGACTCATCCATAGAAGACAAGTCGATCCTCATATGGGGAGAATTTCACGTCGACTTAGCACGCCCCGACGGCAAGTGGAGTGTATCCTTCCTGTCGGAACGGTTTGGAATTGAGTGCTACACGGGCGTCAATGGGCCGACAACGCGTCACAGTTCGTGTCTAGATTTAACATATTGCAAGGACGTGTCTAGCATAGCAACACAACCTATCGCTGTGTACCACAGCGACCACAAAGTTATGGCCACTGCGGTAAAAAAATGAGACAAAATAAAGACGATAAGGGCCCCGAAGTTAAGTGAATGTGTCTTTATTCATTCAATAAAGACATAACCATAGCAGCATTACTGCGACACTCTAGCAAGCATTCATTGATTCAGCGCCCGGTTTGATCAATATAACATTGCCCAAAGGCGAGGGGAATACTATGCACCACAGGAGCGTCCTTTGTACGCCTCAGCGACCTGTCCTGTGCCCTACAGATATCAGGTTTCCCAGCGCCTCAAGAAGAGGGTGACAAGTGCGGGATACGAGTTGTTTTCAGCCCTGGAAAAGTTGGGGCGTATGTGCTGCCTAGTTTACGGTCACAAAAAGAGGACAGCCTGCGAAATAAAGCATGTGAAGTTGTTGAATTGTATAGCATTCCCCTCGCCTCTCGGGTATATTATATTGGACAAATCGGGAGCTGTAATGAGGAACGCTTGCTAGAGCATCGCAGGAGTGCTGCTTCAGAAAGTGCCGGCGGTGTTATTTAGCCGTCCACATTCGCCTCTGCTCGCACAAGCCAGCACGCAAGACCTTTTTCGAACAAACGCCTGTGTTGCATGTATTTAGCACTAAGAAAAATTTTGAGTTTTCTGAAGTTCCTTGTATCTCTACTGAAAAAGGTTGCTGCGCCAGTGCGCCTTCTGTCGCGTTCGAAAAAAAAGAAGCAACATCTTTATCTCAGGGCAAACGTGCATGTCGCATCAGCTAGATAGGGTGGGAGATTTGCAATCTTCTTCAGTAATGTGAAACTTTTGCCTTCATTTCGTTTTTGCCGCCTTTTGATTGTGGCCTGCTTCGAGGAAATATTTTTAAGCAGTAGGGGTGCACCAGAGGCGGCCTCCCTGTCTAAATTAAGCCCTGTTTTCCGTCGACCGGCATTCTTGTCGTCACTCTCTGCTTGTCCCTCTTGATTTGTGTGCTGGAACGTTGTTTCGTAATGCTATTCACGACCAACTAGTCCAGCTGTCCACACTTAGCGCTGTGTTCCCGCCGCTTCGTTGGCGTTGAAGCGAGAGGCAGCGCAAAGGTGAGTTCGCAGGCTGGTGCGGGCAATATATCAAAACTCTCTCGAAAGTGGTCGTCTTATACGGGACGGACCTAGGGATGGTTTTGTCGTTTAGCAGGCATAGCAATGTTTACGCATTTTAAAAAAAGTTAATAGCTGCCTCGCACTCTCTCGCACATTTCTGTATTTGGCGGCGGTCGATGTTTGGTATGCAATGATCGGACTTGCGATCAAACTCCAAGCCCACACGCACTCGTAGCTGCTAATAACGTATTCACACTTGACCTTACTTTTTTTTTATCTGTGACAAATTTATGAGCATAATCGCTTGTCCACGCAAACAAACCCTTATTGGGTAAATGTGACAGCCCGCACAATCATTACGTCATGGAACGTCGTTGCATGACGTCATGGAACCGCAGGTTACGCAGAGATCCCATCGGGTTCTACGACACTGTGCAAAATTTCGGAGAATAATTTGTGTGCACGTGCGCGCGTGTGTGTGTGTGCGTGTGCGTGTGCGTGTGCGCGCGCGTGTGCGTGTGCGTGTGCGCGCGCGTGTGTGCGCGCGTGTGTGCGCGTGTGTGCGCGTGCGTGCGTGCGTGTGTGCGTGTGTGCGTGTGTGTGTGCGTGTGTGCGTGTGTGCGTGTGTGTGTGTGTGTGTGTGCAAAGCGACGATTTGCCTCACATGTGCTCAGAGTTGTCGCCTACAGCCGAGAGCAGTAACACAAGCAGCCCAGATTCCCCTTTTGCGGTGATTCAGCAATTTTGTTGCACTGATATGGCGTCATATGTTGGGCGTAGGCTAAAAATAATATGACCGTGCCCAAAGCAGCTGCCACGTCATCAGGCGTCTCTTGGCTTTCTGTGAAAACTAAGGTGATAGATGTCGAATAGCTTGTGTTCATTACACGAACGTTAGTATAAAGCCTGCTCGTACGACTGCTGTCACCCTATTATTTACGCTCATTGGCCACTGATACGTCTTTCTACGCCATAAATCAGTATCTCTGACAAGCAAGGTGCTGATCCAAGCGGCGACATTGACCATCTCGAAACATTATTATTTTTTATTACAATGTTTTCCTTGTCGAGTCTTTGACACTTTTTATATCAGCTATCTCTGTTTCTAACCCACTTTCGGGGTGCGAGAAGGAAGATAGGGCGGTGTAACAATGTGGACTAATGCTGGGGGTACCACAGCCTAAAATTTGTAGGCCGAGCCATAAGATAGCGCAGCCGAAAAATTTGTGACGGGATGAAGTTCTGTGTGCCTCCTTCTCACCCCCCACTAACTCAGGAAGAGATTATCATTCATCGACGTAAACTAAAGTTTCTATCGTATCCGAACCTTTGTTTTGGAATAGTGATGACGGAGCACTCCCCAGTGTTTTTCCAACTGCAATCATCACCACAGACAAAGCAAGAAAAATTATAACTACAATGGACCAGTGGGAGAAGGTACTCCTGAGCTAGATCGGCGAGACTCAGTCCCAGGCTGTCCCGATGGCCGAGGTCGCCGTCAAAGGTCAGTGCTACTGGACAAAGCTAAAGGGAGAGAGGGGGAAAGGGACTCCTAACCTTCCACACCCCATCCTGGACAATAAAAGAATACGCAGTTCCGCCTGACCGCCGAAGCACCGATTGTGCTGAAAGAAACAGACAGACAGAGATAGCGCTGTCTTTGTGTGTCCGCTCCTTTCTACGTCCTTGCTCAGTCGCGCTTACGCATTCTATCATGTATTCAAACCAACTAGCTCGCCAATGTCTTTTAACTACCTTAACCAGCATGGTGTCGCGCGCGCGCAGGTAAACATGAACAAATCTCTATCGATGGACGCGGAAACTCGCTGTCAAAATTCTGGATTGAGGAATCGCGGCAGAGCAAGCTAATTGACCTTCATGCATCTCTCGCTTCAACGCGAACGAAGTGTCAAACGCACAGCGCAAACGAAGCTACCGGCACTACGCGCACACCGCAAATATCGCAGATCGCTTTGGATATGAGGCCCGCGAGGGTGCGTGCTCCGGCGGCGCCGCAGATTGCTTTCAAGACAGAGCACCGGCAACGCGTCCCTACGGCGTCTCCTAAAGGCGTCTGCTACGGCGTTTGCGATACACGTGGCTAACGCCGTAGTGGTCGCCGCCGTTGTCTTTACTCTGTACGGAGCGGCGACGGGGGAGGAGGGCAGCGACGAACCGTAGCAGCCGCCGGAGTAGAACGCGCCCTCTGCCTCGCGCGCGACAGGAGAGGGCACGCGTCCGGCCCGCGTTCCTCGCTCGCGCACGCGAGATTCTACCGCGTTCGCCGGGTCATACAGTTTCGCTCATACGGAACATATCGGCGACGCTGGCGGCAGAAATCCGCCTTTAATGTCCCTATATTTTCCAATCCTAATAACCAATTAATCTCTCTCTCTCTCTCTCTCTCCAAGAAGTCTGAAAAAAAATAAACATTTAAAAATTAGGGTGTGGTTGAAGAAAAAACGGGCATGAAAGAGAACCAGATGGAAAAGGAGCTCGTGCTCACAAATTTCAAGTGGAAGGAAGCCAAAAGAAAAATCCCTTAAGCGCACAGCCACAGGGCTAGACGAGGTTCACGTGAGGCTAATTAATGAACTGCTACCAAAAAGTAAGGAAGCTCTGTTCAAAGCAGTGAAAAAACTTCATACCAGACCGTTGGCGACAAAGTAGAATGAATGAATTTATAGAGGTACGGGGGATGTTACAATTCACTCGTATAGACTGTTGACCATTTCATCATTAATATGCAGGTTAGCAATGCAGGAAATTAGGTTAAAGCTGCAAGCGTGGGCAGAGGATAATGGCAGTTTGCGGGAACTTCAGAATGGTAGGCGTTTGGATGATAACTTATTTGTCCTTACTCAGTGTATTGAAATAGCAGGAGTAGAAAGAAGAGCGTTGTATGGGGCTTTTCATACACTAGAGGAGCGTATGACAACGTAGACCGCTATACTTTTTTATATTCTGGAAAGCGAAAGCTCAGGCGACGATTGTCTACAAATTTTAAGAGATATTTACCTACAAAATATCATTTGGGTTTAATGGAAAGGGTGAGGAGCGGAGCAGGAAGTTAATATCAACAAGGGACTGAACCAGGGGTTCCTTTTTACCCACTGCTGTTTATGGTGTGCATGGTGAGGAAGGAAAAGGTGCTAGAAGAAAGTAATATCGGATTTAATCTCTCATACCAACAGGCAGGTAGAGTAGTAGAGCAGCAGCTTGTAGGGTTTTTTTTTTTTTTTTATGTGGACGATGTTGTGTTTCTAGCTAACAAGCGAACTGATATGCAACTTCTGGCTAATATCTGTGGAAAGGAAAGTGATACGCTGGGGTCTGATATATTTCGTTAAAAAATCTGTTGTTATGGCATTCAATGAAAGCAGCGAACAGACAGGGACAATACAGGGCCAGGAAATACCTCGTGTAAAAGGTTATAAATACCTTGGTATATGAATAAACATAGGCAATAGATATATGAAAATACAGGAATAAACAATAATAGTAAAGAGGAAGACAAATGCGGCCGTAATCAAACACAAAGCACTACGGAGATACCATACGTACGCGGCGATCCTGGGTATGTGGAAAGGTGTAATGGTTCCAAGACGTGCAGTGCTCACGGAATGAAACGCGTCAATTTAGGGCTAAGTAATGCGCACACTTTCGTTTCAACCGGCTGTAGTTCGTGTCACATCGACGTAATTCTGGCGCGTACACTTACATCGGAGTCCTCGTCCCTTTTGTTGACCAAATTCCTAGCGACATGACATGGTGCTCTCGCGTACTTTTCACATATGTAGGGTTCTACTAAATGCTCCGTGTCCCGTTTCATTCTGTGAGCACTTACATTTGGAAACGTGGTAGTTTGCTGGAAATCAGGGGTACAATCAGGACTCTATGGGAACCAAAGGTCAGTGGGACACTTCGCATTTGGTGATCACGGGAATGCTGCAAATGAAGCCGTGCAGGATGAGATGGGCTGGTCAAATTTGAAGTGAGTAAAGCATACAGTGAATAAAGTGTAAGCTGCTACCAAAGGTAAAAGGTGAAAGGGAACGTTGGTTGTCCGAAATACATGAGAAAAAAGGTCGCACCTAAAATATTTAGGAACCACATAGATTTATTAGGCAGGTTGTCTAGAACAATACGACAACATATCCTAGAGGAAGATGGAAACAAACTGGAAGGGGACGTGGCATTCAATTACATCCCAAAATAGCCGCCGAATCATGCTAAGGCAATGACGAGGTTTGTAGTTGAGCACAAAAGAAAACCAGGTGGAAAACGCTGTTGGTGCTGACAAATTTCGACTAGAAGAAAATGGAAGAGAAAGTTCCTAAGCGCACAGCCATAAGGCTACACGACGTTCCCGTTTCACTGATTAATGAACTAGAACCAAAAAAGTAAGGAAGCTTTTGTGAAGACAGTGGAAAAAACTTTGAAAGATGGACGAATGCCAGAGAATTAGCGGGAAAGTAGAATGAATTTGTTGTAAAAGAAAAATATATTCACTTGTTTAGACCTTTCACTATTACATCGGCAATATATAGGTCAGCAATGCAGGCAATTAAATTGAAGCTGCAAGCATGGGTAGAGAGTAGTGGCATTTTGCAGGAACTTTAGAATAGCTTCAGAATAGGTAGATGTTTGGATGATAACTTATTTGTTCATAGTCAGTGTGTTGAAATATCAAATATAGAAAGCAGACCGGTATATGTGGCCTTTTTACAGATTATAGGATCCTATGACAACGTAGACCAAAACATTTTGTGGGATATTCTGGAAGCGAAAGGCTTAGGTGACCATTGTCTACAGTTTTTGAGAGATTTGCCTAGATAATACGATTTGCTTTGAAAGGGAAGAAATGAGAAGCAAGGAGAAGGATGATATCAACAAGAGACTGAAGCAGGGGTGCCCTTTATCCCCTGTGTTGTTGATTATGTACATGTCGAGGATGGAGATGGTGCTAGAAGGAAGTAATATCGACTGTAATCTATCATAGAAACAGGCAGTTAGAGTAGTAGAGCAGCAGCTTGTAGGTTTGTTTTATGCGGACGACATTGCGTTGCAAGCTAACAAGCAACGTGATATTTAACGACAGGCTAATATCTGTTGACAGGAAGGCGATATGGTAGATCTGAAATTTAGCGTTAAAAATCAGTTTTGGTATTCACTGAAAACAGTGAGCAGACAGTGACAATACAGGGCCAGGAAATATAGCGGATAAGAGAATATAAATGCCTTGGCATATAGATAAACGAAGGCAATAGATATATGGAAAAACAGGAAAAATTAATAACAGTAAAGAGGAAGAGAAATGCAGACATAATGAAAACAGAGCGTTGTGGGGATACAATAGGTACGTGGTGCTCCGGAGTATGTGAAAAGGTGTAATTGTTCCAGGACCTACATTTGGAAATGCGGTTGTTTGCTTGAAATTAGGGCAAGAATCAGGTCTCGATCGCAACGAAAGGTCAGTGGGACGCCTCGCATTGGGCGCTCACGGGAAGGCTTCGCAATATATTTAATGTATACATATATAAAAGTTCGTCGGATTAGAATTTGTTGTCGCTCCATCAGGACGCCTTTGCCAATCGAACGTCTGCTTGATGCAATATGTAATGCGTACTGCTGGTTTATCGTCATGATGAACAGTTTGTGTGAGAAGTGGTGTATGCGATTATATATATATATGACCAGTAATACGGAGTACATATCGAGTAACGCCGGCGTGCGATGCCCAGAGGCGGCCAACAATGACAAATGTGGAGTGCTCGTGGAGCCAACACGTCATGGACCAGCTCGAATTCGCCACCTTACAAGTCCACATTAGTTCTCCTGGGTATTAAGAAAAGCATTTTGGCGAATTTGACGAGATATTGCGAAATCAAAAAAGTCTCAATACTGCGCTTATTGATTTTGTCAGTAGCAAACAACTTTTATTTTAATGTGTCAGAAGCACAATAAAAAGCTGCATTTTCGTCACAGTGTCGAAGTCTTGCTAGAAAGTCTTCGACAACTGCGCGAAGAAGGTTTTGTCGGCCGAATAAACTGCACTTGCTGTGTGTAGTGATTATAAGGGTGAAGGGAAGAGAGAAGTGCAGTGCCGTAACTGTCTCTCAAAGGAGGACACCTCAACAGCACTGCACAGGGTAGGGGAAGTGGGAAGGAAAAGATTAAGAGAGAATGAAAGAGAGCGGAGAAAAAAAAAAGAAAAAAAAAAGGCAAGAGGGTTGAAAAAGAAGAAGCAATGCGGGGCTTATAGCCGCGCTCTCAGTTGAGTTTCGACAAAAAAGTCGAGAAGGGCAGCAAACGCTCTCTTGGCGATGGAGGCGTGGGCTGCGGGAAAGAGTAGTTCTGTCTCCGTGTTGCAGGGTAGACCCACACGACGATAGGATGTACAGAGCGCGGTGCGCTCAGCGTCGAACGATGGGCATCGCAGCAGGAGATGTGCGAGAGTCTCATCCTCGCCGCATTCCGCACATGCGGGGCTGCCAGTTCCGCGCAGTCTGTGCGCTCGGGCGGCGGTGTTGTAGCAGCCGACGCGGAGACGGAGAAGAAAGGAGCGGTCCCAGCGGGAGAGGCCGGCGCGGGGGAGGAGGCGAGGGGGTGTCCCCGCCGCAACACGTGAGTCAGGGTGATGCGCGCGGAGGGTGCGCGTGATAGTCGTCCTGGCCACGTCGAAGCGGGAGACAGAGGTGGCGAGGGGGAAGCGAGCTGCGAGAGCTTCCTTCGCGAGGGCGTCAGCTGCTTCATTTCCGGGCAGGCCAATGTGCGCGGGGACCCACTGCAAAACCAAGTCGCAGCCCTGATTAACGACATGGCGCAGTTTCGATCCCACGCGCTGCACAAGTGGGAGACCGGCATAGTCTTTCCGCAGCATGTGCAGAGCCGCGCGCGAGTCCGTGAGGATCGCAGCAGACGAAGCACCGCGCTCGTAAAGAAGGTCAGCCGCGAGGTCAATGGCCGCGAGTTCGGCGACTGTTGATGAGGCAGGGAAACGGAGGCGGCACTGACGCGACGCAGGGATGTCCGGTGCCGTGCACGCGGCAGCAGCGGAACCATCACTGGAGACAGAGCCGTCAGTGAAGACCAGGAGGCGATCACGTAGGTGTTCGTGAAGCAATGCAGCCGTCTCCTGTTGCATGGCACACAGAGCTGTTCGGCGCTTGCTCGTGACGCCCGGGACGCTGGTGTTAACGTCAAGGAGCGGGGAGGCGTGCGGCGATGGCGGCAAGGGAAGGAGTTGCGGCAGAGACGCGATGCGGGCGCTGAAGTCGGTGGCATGCTGACCCATGCCCGAGCCCTCGAGGGTGTGGAGGCGGCACACGAGAGACTGGCCCTGTGGCGACCGTTGCAGGCGCTCGATGTGGTGAAGCGCCTGTTTCCTCGCACGAAGTGAGGGCGGCCAGTTTCCCGCTTCGGCGAGAGTTGCCCCCACTTGCGAGAAGCGGGGAAGCGCGTACATCTGGCGAACTGCAGTGCGGTGTTCGACGTCAACGGCCCTCCAGTTGGCTGCACTGGCGTTGGTGAGCGGGAGTGCGTAGAGCGCTCGCGAAGTAGCGATCGAATTATAAACTCGGAGCGCAAGATGCGGTGTGCAGCCGCGGCCACGGGCGAGCAGGGAGCGTGCGGCGCCTGCAACTTTCCTGGCGTCCCTGCAGAGCTGTGTGGTTGCCGCATTAAAGTTCAGGCGGCAGTCGATGTGAAGGCCCAGGTAGCGAACTTTTCTCTGCCACGGGAGGGGGCTTCCGCGCAGCGAGAGCGTCGGCACTTCGGAGCGAGCACGGCTAGCACGGGGGTGGATCATTAGCGCCTCGGTTTTAGACGCCGAGAGCTGAAGCCCCACGCTGGTGAGGTATTCGTCCACGGCGTTGATAGCAGACTGCAGTGATTGCCGCACTTGGTAGCCATAGTCCGTGGGCCCGGAAGCGAAAAGAGTGATGTCGTCGGCGTAAATCGCCATGCGGACTTCGAAGGCTGTCAGCTTCGGGATGAAATCGGGGAGCCTTGCAAGCGCCAAGTTGCAAGCGCCAGCACTTCCAGTTTCGGGTCACAGCGCCGTTCATGCACAAAACTGCGCTGTGCTCACCTGCAAGCCGCGCAGAGCAGACCACTCACATTGTGTTGTATAGCTTTTACACTGCAATGCTTCTTTCGTGAGTCCTGTATAATTTCGAGGTTCGTTTAAAGAGTATGGCAGACTCCCACGGTGCGGTATCCTATTCCCTAATCTAAGCCGTCATTGCCTTCCCCTCTTGCGATCCTACCTGCGGTCAGGCGTTTTCCCATCCACTTTCATTTGCGTGAATTTATCATTTCTTTATTTAGCTAGTACTTACAAGTAATTTCCCGTATCTTTGCCTTAGTGACTTTGGTTGTTGGCTTATTGTGAAATTATAATAAAAATGGAGGCCCTCGGTTACCTTTCTTGTCATTCATATATCATATACCTAATCAATATGCAACGCATACGTTTCTCGCTCCCCAGGCAACTTTTTCGAAATACTCTCCGCGTGTGTCACGTACCCCACCCTCAACTTCCTTTCTTGTGACGTGTCACGCTTTGATTCGCCGAGTAAGACTCCAAGGCACCTCAAGTGGTCCGGTGAAACTGAGTTTCCCTAGTACTTTCGTTGTAGTAGTTTACGCTAGCAGATATTGTGCAACGTTGTGCCAACTTCAGGATCGCTCAAGTTCATCACATTTTAACGTATCGTCGCCAGACTACAAATGCCATCGTCTTTCTCACACGCACCACATGGCATAGCCGCAGCTACGTGCAAACCTATAACACGTAATTGCTGATCAGATCACAATAAAATTTTCTCTCGCTTGCGCTCGTCCTGCATAACCTAAAACTGTATATGTAAAACTCAAGAATCGAGATGTTGAAAGATGGCGCCGTCCGGCCCGCGTAGATTTGCTTTTGCTTTCATACGATCGTCTTCCATGCTGCTTTCGTCACACACACGCAAACACGAATTTGTACAAAATACAGCTTCCGTCTGCTACTCAAGCAATGAGGCTGCTTTTTCTTCTTCTATGTTGATGTAGCACAAGATTATAATTGCACTATTTCACATGTGTGAGTGCTAGAGCAGCAAGATAGGATGCGGACCAGGTAGCAATGGCAGAGTTCCTAAATTTGCAGGAACTTCACGGCTTCGACGAGTCTCGCTCGTTTGGCGATATAGAACTGCGTTGCGTAATCATACACTGGCGCGCCATTCGCACATTGTTTGCGATTTCGAGAACAATCATACAAAGTCGCGTAGCCCAAAATAACTTTTTGGAATGTTTATTATTCTTCAATATCTAGGTTGCGCAGTAACGCCGCTCAAGACTATTCTCCCCTGGCATCTGATTCCCCTTCGTTCGCAGGCGAATTCGCACGCTTCCTGTTATTGCTACGTGTTTCGTTTCAACTCGTATTTTATTGGTTCCGTCCGACGTACCTGTGTTATTCTTTTTACTAGAGTTTGGTGACGAGGCAGCGACTGTGTACGAGCTACAGTCGCTGGCGCTTTGAATCGACTGAAGAGCTGGTCGGCGCAACTAAAATATTGCGATCTTCCCGACTGCCTGCCAATTCGTGGGTGCTTGCATTCTCGGGAACACACCGCTTTGCGCCTACCTTTCTTAGGAACCACCCATTTGAGCCAATAATTGTGGCTGGTCTACGTTTATTCGCGTGGGAGTTTGTACACCAAGTCATGAATCTGCATGTGAAAAATCTCGCGTGCTGTACATAACACAACCTTAGGCGAACTCGTAAATAAAGTTAAGGCAAATCTGGAGTTTTTCGTATCATAACCACGATATGATAATGAGGAACTTCTTGGCAGGGGTGTTCAGGCTTATTTTGACCACCTGGGGCTTTCTACCTTGCACCCAATGCCTAGCACGCGGGTCTTTTTCCACTTTGTGCCGCATGGAAATGCGGCCGCCGCATCCGGGATTTCATCGTGCGCCGTCTGTAAGCGGCGTCGTTGTAACTTGAGTTGCTAGTCTGCTGTTTTGTACGGCGGCTTCTTTCGCCGCCTTGAACTCCGCTAATGCCGATCTTGCACTCTGCGTTAGAAACGCTTTTTAATAGTTCCGTGCCGGCGTGGGAGCTCTAATACCTGATACAGGGTGTGCCATTGTTTTTAATCATTATCAGAATTTTTAAAACTCACTTGTAGCTTGTAGCACAATTCTACTTCTTGAGCTCTATTACTCTGAGGCGGACATTATTTGGACGAGAAGTCAAAATAAATATTTCATGAATTAACCATTTGTAATGATTTTAAACGAATTATATTATACATCACTGTTGCACTTGACAAGTTGTAGCTGGCAACTTTAAGTCTCATATCCACTTTAACCAATTTCTGAGGACGACACTAATATAAAGACATGCGTTGACAATGTTGGCGACGAAATCTATTGGGGTTCCTGTAAATCTTTTCCTTCAACGTATAAAAATGCCTTCTGTTACATAGGTTATCGGAACAACACTGCATGTATACTGTAAGTATGACAGCGCGTATCCCAAAAACCTGTGCTAGCTTCAAAATTTTGTCCAAGTGCACGAGCCTTCTGAAATCACTCTTTCTGTTCGTGTGTTGCAATATGTCCTCTAATGTGATTGAAGGAGGGAAAGAGAAAAGCAGAAGGCAGGGAGGTCAACCAAAATAACCTCCGGTTAGCTACCCTACACCGGGGGAATGGGAAAGGGGAAACCAAAGATGACAAGGAGAGAGAGGAGGGAAGGAAATCGTGGTGAGTTCACTGACGCGTGTGGTCTTACAAAAATTGCTTTAATAGTCACAGAGAGTCGCACAAGCCCATCGTCCTTAAGAAGCACAAAAGCGCCTTCAACGTTTTATGGGCCGACGAGCAATGTGGGCGGTGTTCCAGCAGCACCTGCACAGAAAGCGGCCAATTGTCCAGTTTTTGGAAAGGTGCGGCAAGTTCTCGTCTTTCTGGGGCATATCGTGCACAGTGGCACAGCAGGTGGTTGATATTTTCTTCGGTGCCGCACACCTCGCATGCTGCACTGTCAGTCACTCCAATTAATGTAGAGTATGCCTTTGCGAAGGCAACTCCTAACCAAAGGCGACAGAGAAGCGTAGCTTCACGTCAATGAAGTCCGAGTGGAGATCGGAGTTTCAGGGAGGGGTTTAATTGATGCGGTCGTGTAAGTCGTAAGTTTGGCGAGTTCCACTCGGTCAGTGAGAAACTGCGTGCCAGGTGTCGAAGCTGCCTTGCGGTGTCTGTCCTCGAAAGCAGAATTTAAACGCTGTGCTCTTTTTGATGTGCTGTGCGAGCAGCGTTATCGGCGGAATCAATGCCACTGATTCCACAATGACCAGGTATACGTTGAGAAACAACCTCGTGACCTTTTTGTTGAACGTGATGGCAAAGTTTCACGATTTCGTATGTCAATTGCTCATGACACCCGCGTCGGATAACTGACTGCGTGTACTGTAGTGCCGGTTTTGAATTAGAGAACACAGGCCATTTTCTAGGTTTCTCAGATTCAATAAATTCTAGTGCACGACGCGGGCCCGTTAGTCCTGCCGCCGTTGAAGTCGTGACATGCGACGTCTTGAACCACAGTGTCATTCCTCGCGTTGGTGTAACCACCGCGCCACCAGAACAGGACGACGTAGTCGATCCATCAGTATAGATGTGCACGTAGTTGCTGTACTTTTCGTGCAAAAGAAGCAAGTTCAGCTGTTTTAGAGCAGGGGCCAGTAGATCTGTCTTCTTCTGTACTCCTGGAATCATATGGGTACTTGTGGATGGCTCAAACACCACGGAGGAAACGCTGGCTTGACCGCAGATGCGTACCATGAAGTAAACGACTCACGATGTGCACTGATAGTACCGCTAGTTGGAAAGGTGATTATGTAATGTTAATTGGTCAATTATGCATTTTGATTTTCAGTGTAAGTACCGCCCGCTTCTTCGGCGAATCCGGCATAATAAGTGAATTAGTGCTATATGGCATAGGTGATTTGCGTTATTATAAAATGTCCGGAATGTCTTCTATGATTACAGGCTTTCCATTTACCTGAGACGAGCTTTCGCAGCTACGATGCGGATTGAAGGGTACGCATATCGTACCCCATTGTAACATGTGGCTGCATGGATGGCCTCCGTAAAAAATTTTGGCGGCATACAGCAAACGCCTTACGCCAAAGTACACATTCCTCGCGAATGCTCTGTAGCTCTCAATTAAATGTAGGTACCTTACAAAAAAAAAATCATGTTGAAATTCGCCGCTAAGACGGCTCTATCATTTTGCCGAGTTTCATTTACTGGTCATAATTAGTTCGTTCACAGTGAAGTTGAAAACGTTACAGCATTCCCGTCTGCTGTGAATACATGGGCATCCATGCCGGGAGTGGGGTTACAGAAAACGGCTGTAACTCTTGCTTTACTGAAACTATCCCGAAACAAATTATATGACAATTAGCCGCTAAGGTGACACTAACATTACGCCAGGATTCATTTACTTTACCGAATTGCGTAGTTCATAGTGAATTGGTAAATACTGTGTAATTCCCGTCTGCTGTCAATATATGCACTTCTACGGGAGGTAAACGGACCACCCCATGTTTTCCCTCTAGAATAAAACTGTATCCCTTCCAAGTTTCATTCAGCTAATTAACTAGGAAGTGTGCCCAATCGCAAATTAAAAACAAACGTGTTTTGTTTCGTGCACTCTTTGGACTGCGCCCCGGTCAGCGCAGTATCGCCGCTCGCGCTGAGGCTCGGATTAACGGCCACCTGCGTCTAAACGGCGCTCCATCGCAGCTGCGGCGACAAGACCTGCGTCTTTAGAGCGTATTTAGGCCGTTGTCCTTTTTGCTCGAACAGCTAGGTCTACAGTTTTATTACGGTGACTCCAAAGTGCCCACGACGACGCCTCAACAGTCGGGTACAGCTTTGACGCTAGTCAAGAACCTAACCGGCGCCGTCATAGAGCCATTGGTGGTGTATCACAGCGACCACAAGGCCATCGTCACTTGCGTGACAAAATAGAGATAAAGAGAAACGAGACAACAAATGAATGTCTATTTCCTTGTATTTCGCATAAATGACATATACATAATTATATGTATTGTTACATACCAACATAGTTTAAACCACCGCAGCAGCTTCGATAGTCAACCATCTTCACTGGGTAAAACGGGTCCTCATATTTCATTTATTTTTCTTTTTTTTCAAGTATGAGCTATTCGGTGAGACAGCAGCAGCACCAAGTAGTCACGGTCAGCAGCACATGCCGAGGGAAAAGAAACAATGTCAGTCATTGAAATTGGGAATATTGCAGACACAGGATGGGATCAGCCGGCGTGATGCAGTGGCAACCGTGGAAGGTCCTTCGTTCTGCCGAGCACATAATAAGAATCTTAATGATGATGGTGATGAACCATTAATGATGATGGTGATGGTGAACCACTTGGTGGGCCTGTATACATGTGACTCCATAGAAATATAAGCGCCATTATGCTCAGTAGCAGTCACCAGAGCCATTGTCACTGTTTCTTCACTCCAGAGAGCGTCGACTAAAATACGTGGAATGGCTACGGGAGGTGTTCGTGATGAAGTGGGTCCGAATTCTGTCAAAGGGTAAGGGTTCCAGTCACGCACGAAAACACCGGTGGAGTCGATATGCGTCCAGGTTGTTCGCAACTCAGGAGTGGGCCTTGACTGTTCTCTTAGAGCGTTGGTCTCCCTGCTTCGAAGCCGAGTGGCTTACTCGGGGGAGATGTTGTCAGCGTCTAACGAACGTTGGAACTGTCCGGGCACACGGCCAGCAGTCCCTATAGGGGCGGCTGGCTGAGCGCGGATGGTTGGCAGGTCGGTGCACTAGACGTCACTCAAGGCATCTGTCCGAATGCAGCTTGTCTCTGGGATTCGTTACTCTCTAGGGGCCCTAAAGGGGATGACGCTGCGGTAGGCTTAGTACAACTCCACTGAAGACATGTGGCGTGCCACGAATAAAAGTTGCAAGGAATAATTTTCTTCATCTCCATTGTTTTTTTAGTCCTAGCTGTTTATATGATCTTGAAGGTATGCATGGGTCGTCTCTGTAGCATTCTGTAGAAAGCAATCCCACGTTGTGGGTGTTTGGTAGAGGTTGCTCTGTAGTCTCCTTGCCTAAAAAAAAGCATTTTTAAAAGGAAGCTTTTATTGCCTGCCCTACCACGGCCTCGTATCCGTCGGTCGGTCGCTGTCTAGCTGGATATGGTTGTGGGTATGTAGTTTAGCACTGGACTTTATGAGTACTGCGCGCTGACCGATAAAGTAGCGTGAGTGCACCTTTGTTCCACTTGATCGGGCACTATATATGACTGCGTAAAACGTGTGCGTATAGGATATCCCCACAGGTATTTATAAAACTGTAAACTACTGCATAAAACTCGTAATGGTAATGTCTATTCATATGCATGGTAATCTCTAAAGCGCACATGCCTCTTCATAGAACAGCGCATGATTTTCAACGGCTTATTTTAGTTTCTTATATTTCTTAGATTTGGCCTTCCCCATTCATTGGGTGTCTGGGTATGTGCCGCCGTGACAGAAGGAACGTATACATAATTTAAATGTTTTACATAAGCCTCGCACTTCTCTCTGCTCCAAACCTCTCTTTACTGTTCTTCCCTGGACAAGCATCACACATCGCCTCCGTTCTTTTGACGTTTCTGCGTCGACGCTTCACGTTGCGCATCCGTATCTACTGCTTGTTTGCCTTTCGGCATAGCTAGCAAACCTGTGTAGTGTGCGAATCCAAACATTATGTGACATTAATTTTGTGACAAGTGCCGCGCATAAACATCGCATGAGCTTACACGTCGCATTGCGATAAAATATAGAGGATTCTGCGCATGAAATTAAAGTTATAGATCATTTACGTTCCCGTATCGGGGAATGCTTCGCTCTTCATATAGACTTCAACGTGTGCTTTGGTTCTGCAGAACTTGCATGCACCACGCGTCTCTTTGCACATTAAAATGTTTGGGAAGGTTTTGCATAACATTGATCCCAACAAGCACGTATGATCTGCTGTTCAGTTTCAAAGCCGACGGGCGGCACCTGGTTTAGCATTGTTTCGCGACAATCCGCCATGGATCTCTTACGATGAGACGCTGCACCAACGTCAAAGTGTTCAGTCATTCGATCGAGCGAGTTAGCCAATACCGCCATAGGAATCGTGAGGCGGAGACTTTGAAACGAGCAAGGAACGCTGGGATGACGCAAGTCGTGCAGACGGGGGGCCATCGACAACAACTTGATGCTATGGCATACAGCTTTCAGATTTCATTCGCTGCTCCTGCAGCATTCTGTTTTGACTCAGAAATCAAATAATCCCGCCTCTTCCTAGGAAAATTTTGTTTGCACAACGTTGCTGAAATGAGGAATGTAAACTTGGGTACCTACAGTTAGGTTGCGAAAACATTGCTACTACCACAATCCAACTTTATTCGATTTCACTTCGTCTGTGGTCCTGCATAGCAACTGTTAGCACACTCAATTTATTTCCGTAGTTTTAGCTAAATGCAAGCTAAGTATTTCACAAAGTCTAGTCAACGGAGAATCGGTGGTAAGTAGCAACACTAGTAGCGAAAGACATTTAATCAGATATTTCTGGCAGCACTCTCCTTCCCGGCCCTGCGCAAGTGGATGTCCAGCGAAGCTTGCAAAGCTACCACTGCAACTGCGGATGGGGGTATGCAATGTTTTACTGGTGGTTCGGATGCTCGTTTTGAGCTTGTTCTTTATTGAAACGTCAGTTGTTCCGTGTGGGCGATTTCAATGAATGTATGCACTGTTCGCTTCACATCGCATAGCGCTTGTAGCCTCTGCCTTACGGGGATATGAGCCATTGCATATTTCGCTTGGTTACGGACGTATGAGGAGTTTCTGATGATTATATCTTTTTTTTTTTGCATGGACGGACACGAAAAGTGGCGATTACCGAGAGGCTAACAGCTTCGCTGTAAAACCCGCGGTGAGTAAAAATTCACGCTTTTATTCCCGAGCCGGTGCCGCCATAAGTATAGCTCCCAAGCGGCCTTGCCACAAACGCATGACGATACGACACCGGGACGGCGAAGCGATGGCCAGAACAGGATGCGCTCCGGACAGGAAGCCGTGCTAAATAGAGCTTCTCTCTCTCTCTCTCTCTCTCTCTCTCTCTCTCTCTCCTGGAGGACGTTTGGGCTGCCCGCTTTATGCCGAACAGGTGGGTAGTCATTTCTAACCACGTTCCCTCATTCATAGGAAATGAATGGCGTTGTAGACTTTCGCTACGCTTGCTCTAACCATTCTCTCTAACCATTAGGCCACAACCTCACGCATATACTTCTCTCGTGCAAAAGCATAGTAGCTCTTCCAGACCATCACAGCCTACATGACTTTGCGCAGCGCGGGCTGGCGAGTGATAGTCATAATAATATGGTCACAGTAACAGTCATAAGAGTAATGAAACTGGCGATGAATAGCCCGCCTTTCGCGGTAGTTGCTCACTATGCAGACATCTGAATGGAAAGCTGCGATAATCGTCGATCTGGCCCTTGGTACATACGCGCACACGCGCACACACGCACGCTCGGTCGCCTTGCACAAACACACTGAGCCATTTGGTTACGCTTCACACAACCCCAAAGGATGCCGCATAGTCGAGCTAGGTGCTTTGTTCAACGTCAGTTTTCAAAACGCTTCAGATCTGCATAATCTGTGTTGTCTCAACACGTTCATAGCGAATGCGTTTCCACCCTGACGGAACCACAATACCGGTATAGTTCAGCCAGCTATGCTGCTGTAATTGGGGTTCAAGGCAATTAGAGCCATAAGGCAAGTTCCACCGTGTTATAAGACGAATATTTCTTTACCTCTTCCCCCACTTAGCAGTTGCTGGCTGCTGCAAGCTGTTTTTGCTGAGTTCACGCAAGGGGGGCAGGGGTTTCGCAGCGGCTGTCCCTCAACAAAGAAACACGGCAGACTTAAGCGACCTTGCACAATTCAGCAGCCAATTTTCAAGAAAACTGCTTCTTTTGAGAAGTTTCATGAAGGAATTTGACTTTCCTGAAGCAAACCACGGACATTAATACGCTTCTCGCATATGAGTCGTGACGTGGACTCTACCTAATTCGTGCAAATTTAAACTCGGGGTCGCACTTCGACCTCTCATGACACTGTGCAACGCTTGTGCTTGTAATTAATCAGAGTATACAGAATAAACTTCGCACGACTCTCAGGCATAACATGCCCCCCTTTCTCACCAAAAATGAAATCAGTGCTGCACTTAATTCTCCAGGGACAGCGAGTGTGACACTCTAAATGCTTTGTAGGCCACCTGAACATAGATGCATAAAATAATGAGCAATAATCCTTTGCAAATCGCACATCTGAGCCAGAAGCACCGATGTTTCGCCACACATTGTCCCTAACATGCCCCCCATTTCCACTGAGTTTGAACTTTCTCTTACGTAGGCTTCTCTCAGGACAATTGACGAAATGACGAAGGGATATTCCTAGTGGCTCGAGTTTTTGTCAGTTACAACCTTTGTCGGTTTCTTGGTATGGTCAATGCGAATATTGCGAATAACGGCCGTATACTGGTTTCTAGCCTTTGCTTTAGAAATCTTTTTTGCACAATACGCGATTCACCCGCACGCATATATCTTCGCATGCACGTCAGCCTTAATAATGGTCTAATTTCGACCATACTTTATCTCGGTGGCTACTATTAATTTTGCGGGACATCTGGCTAAGTACTACAACAATTGTAAAGCACGCCATAACCCCCCGGAGCACTAGAATAAGCAATTTACTCAACGGCCATAGTTAACCCGCCAACATTGAAGTTTGTTTGCCCATCACCCTTAACCCCCCTAATATTTCCTTAGTTCTTCGGTGAAACCGGAGACACGTCATACGCACCGCCTGAAAATAGGGAAAGAAACAAGTATTGAGTAATTATTTGCAACGCTTATACTTAAGACAAAGATGCAAAACATTTTCCAAACAACAGTAATCACGCCCCATCTCTCCCGAAAGGGAACCCAGTGTCACGTAGCTTCGAGCATTATCTTCAGGAGTTTACTTACAATGCCATCAGTTATCTGATGCTCCAGAAAATATGCCCTGCAGCTCACTAATAAAATGCCTTTATTTTCTTGCATTGTCACATTTGTGGCGCGTTGTGTTTTTCCAGGACAATGGGTGAACTTCCTACACTGTTTATAAACACAAGCTTTGTGCTCTGGAACTCCCATAAAAGTAATGTTAAAGAAAACCTGAAGTTAATACCGGTGTCACACGGTCCCTTCTCATCACGCTCCGGCCCGATTCCGATCGAATTTTTCGATCGTAATCGACAATGATCGCTGCTGCACAGTCCGACGACGATCCTTTGTGAGTTTGGGCATCGACAGTCTGAGTGAGCTCTAGCGCACTGGCATGGGTCCAGAGCACTCATCAAATATGGCGTCAAAATCGTACCATAATTTCTTTTTCAGTAATATATTATTTCAATCGTCTTTGTGGGTAAGGCTGTCATCGTCTGCTGCTCGTCTGCAACTCTCAGGACTATACGATTGTCAGCCCACGATCGCGATGAAGAGCCTCGATCGCGATGCACGGACCGTGATTGTCTGGATCCGGATCGAGCAAGATCTTGATCGAAAGGAAGGCCGGTGCTGAAGATAGTGCAATAGTCAGCTGCCGATCCCGGAGGTGGTGTGGGGAAAAGGGGGCCGGTCCCGGAGGCGATGTAATCGCCGGTCACGTGGACCACGTGGGTCGCTTGGTGAGAGCCTTCCGCGTCTTGCTGATTTGCCGGGCTGGCACGTAGTTGCTAAGCTGCGAAACGAATTGAAAAAGAACAGCCGCTTCTCGAAACTTTCGAATTCGAAAAGATCCTAAAAGTGTGCGCTGGATGTTCGTTCTTATTCTACATTTCCGCAAACACTTCGAACGAGGAATATTGTTGGTTACCAGTAGGGGAGAAAAAAGAAGGCCACGTCTGCCATGTTGGTTTGTCTGATCCCCGCAAAGCGCTCCGGTGGCAGCACCTCCGTGTACTAATTGCGTCTCCTCCGATACTCGGCGTGGTTGTTGGGCTCAACATTCAGAAGACCTCGGACACGACGCACAGAAATAGGGCTTGTATCACGGTCCCTCGCTCTTGTAATGAATTCCGGTTGTATTCGTCGCATTCTTTTGCGCACTACTAGCAGATTAGCGATCAAGACACTGCCTGCTACTTTCGCTCGACGTCGTCTGCTCGGGAATCCCACTTCGGAGCTCGGAGGCCACAGGGGGCCGGTGGCGCTGTGGTGAGGCTTCGCGGGAGGAGCGCACGCTTAGTCCCAGTCGTCAGCAAGCGTTGATTTTCTTCTTGGGCCTCATTTCCCTCCTCCTGCTTTTAGTTTAAAGCGAATCCGTCGAACCACTTTTGACCAAGAGGCGCTGTGGGCCAGTCTGAGCGTGTAACTAAAATATACCGACGCTGTCTTGCATGCAGGAGACGGAAAGAGGAGCATGCATTTTTGTGAAGTACAGGACCCGAGAACACACGTTTTGCTCACCGGGCCGAGCAAGGACGGCTCAGATATGTGCTGCGAAACGTGGCGCCAAACGAGAACATTAGCTTTCGGGTGTTTGCATGCAGTGAAAGTCACCTTCACTGGTTTCTCGCATTTTTTTTTTCTTTTGAGCACGATTGCGCGTTCGGCAACAAATCCACTGGAGAAAATAACGCCGATCCAACATACTGCGGCAATCAGTATATTGAGAACAATTTTGTAGAAAACTGGCAGACTAGCGTCGTTTGCAACTGCGCGAGATGTCACCAGGTGATGATATGCATGTACGCATATGTAAGATAATCAGCGCATGGTTAAAAGTGTACGGTTATAAAATAGCGTAAGGCAAACAGCTGTGCGTGAGACGTCAGCGTGCTTGCAATGAGGCGTCAATGCGAACGCAAAAGCTCAACAATGACGACAATGGCTTGACAACGACAACCGTAGTACGACGGTCACGGTGTTGTCATGGGGACCTACTTATTGCACTCCGACGAAAAAAAAAAAAATAAACGCTACAACCAGCTCCGTTACGGTAACGATCCATCACGAAAAGTGGTACCTCGGTGATGTGAAGGGAAATCCTGAAGAGCCTGGGTAATAACTCACTAGGAGCTAGGCAAAAATTTCTAGGCGCTCGTTTTTTGCCTTGGAGCCATATACGCGACTATTAAACGCGTTTTCCCGCTGCCCAGGGAGAAGCAAAGGTGGCAATCAGCAATATTATATCAGGAAAGCATGGGAACCACTTGATGGGTTATATGCACCGAAAGTTTCAAGCTCGCAGGCCAAGTCTTGATAAATAATTACTGAATGCCTATTTACCTTATATTTATGCAACATAAGGCGTATACAGTAGGTTTTCCTGCTCTACGCGGTTAACTAAAGAAGGCGCCTTTTTTGTATTTAGTTGAAATAGTGGGTATGTCTTAGGTGACGTGCGATCACAGTCTAAACCGTGGAATTAATAGTGGTGTCACACGGTCAATTTTAATCGTGAACAGGCGCGATCCGGATTGAGCTCTATCCGGATCGAGCTCAATGCCGCATGCTCGTCTATGCGGGCTAGAATAACCCACGGACTTAAAAAATATAATGTATGTAGTGCGCGGTTTCAAGTATTGTTCCATCCTGGTGGTATTGTGTCGGTGCGTTCTGTTTCGAAAGATTGTGATCGTCATTTAGCAAAATTACCTTTTTCTAAGGGACTTCTTGCTAGGTAAATTTCTTGGGGTTTACTATATGCTCGTTTCTGCAGAGCCCGAAAACAGGCACCACATATAAAACACGACGAACGCAAGAGTACGTCTGTGTCACGTTATCCGCGCGACGTTTGTTTTCTCGGCCTCGTAAGACATAATTGTTTTCCAAGCAGCAAACACGCGTCGCACTACCACGTGGTTACGTTTAACGAGCAGCCAGATGATGTTCGCAACACGACATTCGAGTCGAAGAGTTCTACGTTCCGACCACTTGTTTCTCGCGCGCTGCCTGTTACTCTGTGCGAACTAGACGTGGATTACCAGAGCCATCATTAAAACATGTCAGCAACACCACTTCTGCTACCAGGAAGACATTCTCGGGGCAGCAGAAATTCGTATACAGATGGGGCAGAGAGGTCGAGTGACGCGCCATCTGTGTGTGTGTACATGGCGTGAAGTGGAAGGTCATAACGACCGTCCACGCTCGTACCACATCGCTCGCCCAAGCCCGGCTGATGGCGTTTTTATTGCACTCATGTACGATGCTCACTGCAATAAAAAGATGGAAGTCAAAAACAGTTCGTCTTAACTCTCAACGAGGATCACTTCTGTCAAAGAGCATTTGACATTCCATTTTCTTCTTTTTCTTTTTTTTTTTGGGGCGGGGGGGGGGGGGGGGGGGGGGGCGTGCTTAGAGATTTTGGGCCATTCAATCTCTGTTGACAGAAATATCTGTAATGCAAGCTGTTGTCGATAAGCTCAATTTGCACACATGAGGGAATGACTTTGGCAATTGGAGCGGCTTGGCTATCTCTGCCATGCCCCTGCCACACTGGACGTTTTAATGTCATTCGAATCGCATGGCAGTTGCATCGAATGACATTATTCGGTTGCTACACAGGGGCATTAATTGCCATTAGCACCGATTGACTTTCGCAATCCCATGAGTTCGAGAAACTCATTCATCTACGCACTCGAAGCGGATTTATACTCTTCACCCCAGAGAAAATGGAAAAAGTGACATTGAGCTTTCGTAATTTCAGAAGCATTTATGTGAAGTTGTAATTAATTTTGCGTTGTTACAGGAATCTGTCGTTTCAACTATAGAAAAGCTGTACCGCAGGCTGTCACAAAATGTTTTCACCCTCCACCTCAGCGGCGTCTGGCGGCGGTCGCTTTACTAGTCGGTCACACTAAACAATTGGGCGCCTCTATGCACGGGTTTTCGGCGTCTCGAATGGAATCTGCATCTGTTTGACGATCCAGCTTTTCCCTCTGATTAGTATGCGTTGCTCGCAATGCAAAGCCCGCATCAACTAACCGCTTCACCTACCAATTTTTTTTTTTTACTATGATCGTCATTGATATCATGACCGAATGACATTAAGTTTTCCTTTGTAGCACCACAGCGGGTCGAATGGCATTCGTTGCAACGAATGCCATTCCAATCTAGTGACAATAGAATTTCCAGTGTGACAGGGGTACACGAAACCAATTTTCAGTATGTACCAGCCAGCCTAACTTAAACCCTGCGATTGTGATGAATATTGACTGAAAATTCGAATATTTAATTGGACAGAGCATTATTTGTGGACCATGAGTAGCAGGGTCACTGATCCATTTAATTCATGGTACGGAAATCACGTTGTGCTTTGAATTAAGGAATCATTGACCGACGGATATTCGTCTAGCCAAACCTTATATCATTGAACAAACTACTTGTACAATGATGCCTCAAAAATTGCTGCTGTAACGTTTAACCCTTGCCAGTAAAAGCTGCTACACATCCCAGTCATGTTATGGAAGGGCATTTCTTTCATGTCTGAATTTTGAAGAGGTGCACACATACAAGCGCCACAGCACTAATGTTTTTACGATCTTTCCTTGTGTCCGTGTTGGTTCCGCTGGTTGAAAAGATATCGCCGGGCCAGCTCCTCGTTTGCACGCTGCTGCTAACTGCTGCTTGTTTTCTTTGTTTACCCTTTACTTTATCAGCGTTTCATAGGATCGCCGGTTAAGTGCTGCTCTCCTACAGGGATATCCTCCAACGTTATTCATTAAGTGGGGGCGGAAATTTCAATTTAAAAGTTCTTAAGAACGTTGAGCATAAGCCTATGTATCGATCTATGTCGTCGCCGCATTGGTCTTTCGCGCAAGTCTGGTTGTCGCACGCTCGCTTAGCTGCGCCAGTTGCACGTGTGGCTCGGTTTAGGTAATTAATGCACGAAAACCAGCTGGCGGCGGGCGGAGCCAGCAGGCGCAAAGGTCAAGCGGCATACATGCTAAATGCTTGTTCAATCAATGTTCCCGAGGAAACCGGTGAGCTATCTGAATTATTAGCCAAAAAACGTGTGCGTATCTACTCCCACGTGAAATGAAGAGTTGAGCAAAATCCGAGACATGCTGCGTTCCATCCGCAAGCTCTATCGCTGGTTTAACAGAACGACGCCCGAAAAAGTATAACAGATTACTTGGGCATTCGAGGCAGTACAGGCCACTGTATATGTCATTGCTTCCCAGGCGAACGTCCCTGATGTGAAAGTTATTCTTGTTCCATAGTGAACTGGCGCAAACCACTGTGGGGGATCGGTCATCAATCGGGCTCTGATGACGTGGAACACACAGGGATGTCATGTGTTCTTTCTCTTCCTCGTTATATACTACAGCGAGGCTGTTTATTGCTAGGTTCTCGAAAAAAATTGCGTGCATTCATCGAGCGTTGCAGATCGTGAATTTCTCCCCATACCTTCGCGGTGCGGCCGCCTGACTTCTCCTGACTGGAGAAGCTGAGAAGAAGAATAAAATGTCATAGTCTACCCACCAATCGCAGTGCTTCGCTCTTTCTTGCGTGCGTGAGCCATCACGCAACGGAATGGGCAAAAACGACAAGGAGGGGAAGAGGACGAACTGTCGATAGTTATTTCGCCCGCTTTTTCACCGCAGGAAGGGCTGGGAAAGGGCGGTTGCACTTGGGGAAGGGAACATCGCCCTAGAGACGTTGTGAGCCGCTGCACTCTGGAGTTGCTATGGGCAGGACGTGCGCTGTTCGCTCTGAGGTAGAAGAACGCGCCCTAAAAGAGCGACAACAAGAGCAAAACCACGAATGCGCACGAAAGCGACGAGAAGCCGCTTCCCCCGAAAGTGCAGCGGCCGACGAGCCGGGACCATCGAGTATGTGCCGCGCAGACGGAAGATGGGACCGTCGTCTGGACGGTCTACGTCTATGCGGCTACGTCCAAAGGACACAATGAGACGTTTCGAATGTAGGCCTTTGATTGGATATCATCCGTCGAAGACAAGGTCGATCGTCGCAGTGGGAGAATTTAATGTCGACACAGCGCGCCTAGGCGGCAAATCGATGGTATCCTTCCGATTGGAACGGTTTGGAAGTGTGTGCTACACGTACGCCAATGTGCCGACCCCACGTCACCGATCATGTATAGATCGAACCTTTGGCAAGAACGTCTCTAGCATAACAGTATAACCATAGAGAAAGAAAAAAAAGTTGAGTGGACACTCCCATACACCTCAGTGGCCCAATCGACCCTAGCGCACCTGGCGGTTGATGAGAGCAAATGGCCTGCATTTCCTGTTTCGGTTTCACTGGCGCGAAATTTGGATTACCCCGCGCAACCGACGTTACGCTGGATTGGAAGCTTGTCATTTCAGACAACTCATCGTCACCCAAATGGCGACGCTTTTATTTGTCGTTTTGGTTTAGCGATTCCCTATTTTGTCTAGTTCAATATTTGGTGTGAATTGAGGTCGTGACGCAATTTTTATTTCCATTAAGTTATAACAGATGGAGATAAAGGTAATCATAATTCACTGCACGTGTTTCACAAAAAAAAACAGAAGTTTCTCTTCTGTGTTTTGGTGCAAGCGGTCATATGTATCAAAGAGACAGAGTTTCCGCAATGTTTTTATTTCAAGACAAGATAGGCTTCTTCTGGGTTCTGCCGTTGTTAAAGCACCACGAAACACAGCAGTAGCTGCCGTAGCTTGGACCGCGAGAAGGTATGGCATCAGCATGATCTGAAAATGTCAATAAGTGCAAGCTTCGTTAATTACCAAAAATATATGTACACGTCATAACTGTTCCAGTAAACCGCTTTGAATGAATAGCGAACCGATGCACAATAGAAAACCACCGACACATTCTGACCTCTGACCCATAAAACTCGGACTTACAAGGATAAATGTTAAGACCCCGTACAGGGGTGTTCAAAAGTTCCCAGGCCTCCATCCTATGTAATCCCATTGCATCGCTGCCTTTGAACTTTTGGACACCCCTGTACGTACTCAGTATAAGGAGTACATTGGTAGGCAAAATAGCAGTTCACATAAGAGTGATAAAGATAAATACAAAACGTTTAAATACGAGGACTTTGTTCAAATGCGTGCCACGCCACGCCTACGCGAGAATACGTTGTGCAATGTATTTCACCACGAAAAAATGATAAGGAACCGAAAGTTACTAGAATGCGCAGTACTTCCCAACACGGCTGCCGAAATAAGTACATGCAGCAGTAATTGGAGACTTTTCCCTACCGTTACTTTTCTCTATAAAAAATCCGCACGGAGGTATACACGAGCGTCCGTCCGGGCACCGTAGATACGCACTTCACTGCAGTACAAAGCGCAATAAGCTACACTCGCTGTTTATGTCACATGCCATTGTTTGCGAGCAGTATTATTAAAATATTTAGGAGCCCTATAGGGGAAACGAGCGAGCAAAGCTTGGCTGCAGCGTGCCTAACGCCCTGCTTTTCTTTATTTAGGTAGCGCCCGTCTCCGGAACGTCGTTTTCGATCTGAATCGGCGTGGCGTCTTTTAGGTTATTTCCAGCGTTCGTCAGCCTCTGGAACGGGCCAACGAAAGGACCGTCAACCGTCAGGCGATCATGTAAACGCGGGTTAGGAATTCAATTTTCTCGAACCCTGAATTTTCCTCAAATGTGCAATTCTTGATATTGACCTTCAGCGTTGTCCAGCATATTGTTTTTAGTACGCCAATACGAACTATTTCACTGGAACACCGATACCGTGGTTATCGCAAACAGCGCTGGGCAAGAACGGTTTACCCTCGCAAACCGAGACGCAGCGTCTCGATGGCGTCTGACAAGCTGCGAGTCGCAGTGCAGTGCACAGCCGTGAACCGTGCAAGTTAATGGCAGCTTCGCGTTGTTTGATGATTTTCACGGAACGCAACCAACAAAGATTATTCCGTTCTCGGCGGGGGTAGCAAGAAAGTACATGGTACCAGCCCTGTCGCTAGGCGTTTCTTCAGGGCGCATGCATTTTGCATTGTTCGCGCCTAGCCGCCTCATATAAAGCCGCAAACCGGTTTTTTTAGCGAACCTCGTCGCCCTCACAAGTCAGTTACTCCAAGCTTCGCTTGAAAACGTCACTCATCTGTCTCACACACGAAAACACCGCCGCAGACGACGTTCACGAAACCTTCCCGCTGGCACCTTGCTGGTACACGAATCGTTGATTTCTTTTCGATGGATGAATGTTTTCTTTTCGATGGATGGTGTTAATGGCAGTACGGATGAAGAACAAAAAGCACGGAAGGTGTCTTGGATAAATTATGCTTTTATGTATAAGGAACGCGCCAAATTTGGGCGTATAATTATTATATCGTGAAACGATTCAGCGGAATTCATTACAACATTTTATTTTATTGCGCCTGCGTCCTCTGGCGTTTGGTGAGAGCACTAGTTCGTTACGTAGCCGTGACATATTTCCTGAGGCCAGATTTCTCGGAGTGTCCGCTCTTAGCCTTTTTCTTTCTCTACGGTACAACCAATGGGTTGGTGACGAGGTAGACAAAATAAAGACAATAACAACCACGACGTTACATGTTTCAGCGTTTATCTTTCTTCAAACAATGGAAGGGCAGTAACAGTGTTTTCGATATGTTATGATATCATTTGAGCGCCAGTGAAGCCAATGCTTCGGGCAGCGGCACATGTTTGCCTCATTACGGGACCTTATTAGCTTTCCCGGTTACTAAGCAGAAGTTTTTCGTTGATGTTGTGAGCATACTGCGAAATGCTTACTCTGTCGAAAACCACTAAGAGACACTTTGTTTGAGGTGCATGCCTTTTTATTCAATTGTTTAACCAGCGCAATGAAAAGTCGCATATTGGCCTTAATGGCGAACTACTGACAGCGGTAGTTCACTATTAAACAACTACACGAAGCAAATTTTTGCCAGCCGAAAAACTCTCCGTAAAGAATCGGTTATTAAGTTAGCGAGCGCGCTGTCACGGTCGCACATGAAATTTTATCACGTCTCACTTGATGACCACCGGAATTCGCCGTCACAACGCTGATACGATGAAGGGCGGCAGCAGCGGCGGCGAGCGAACGCTTCAACGCGTCTGCAACACTTGATTGCGCAAGCTACTACGTAAGTCGCGAAAACGCAGCGAACAATCCACCAGCCATATCGGCTCACGTAGCTTTTGCACCCGTCGCAGACTATGTGCAACACTTCTGAACAATATGAGAAAACATTCGCTAAACTTGTGTGCTTTCTGCGAGAGCTGGCGCGTGAAAGCGCACACCAGGATATATGTGTCGTCGATGGGGGGCAGGCTGCTACAGAGTGGCCTTGGCTTCGAATTCCAGTACATGGTGGACTGTCAGCCAAAGCCTTGGACAGTGCGAAGTCTGCTGTTTGCATATCGACATTGTGCAGCTCCGCTGGGATGTCCAGTTTGGCTCCGGATCGGTATTCGTGATTGATGTTTTGGGATTGCAAAACGTGCCGCCCTGCCTGGCTATTGGAGAGCTTTTCCAGTTAGCGGTCCTCTGAGCTTCAATCAGCTCGTTTAGGGTATTGTGCAGCCCAAGTGCTTGGAACCGTTCATTCGAGCCTGTGACGGGTATGCCCAGTGCCTATTTGAAGGCCTTCCTGATAATGGTGCCCCTTTTGTTCTTTTCATCCCTCCTGAGATTAGGACAAACATCAACGTCCCACCACTACCCAAAAACACGCACCGGGTATTAAACGCGGAACGGAGACGGGCGAGAGCACAGATAATGCAGTAGAGATTCGAGGGGTCTGAGGTCGTGCACGGTCTACGTGGAGGCCACTGATTAAGACGATCGCGACGCCATGACCATCGCAACAGTTAATCCACGCGGCGATTCAGTCGCGTCCCGCAGGATCCTCGCGACGTCGCCGGAAGTTGGGGAGGAGGTGGCCATTGCCCTGGCAGTGACGGCATCCTCCAAATTCATAGTGAGCGACTCCAAGTCCGCCATCCTAAATTTCGCAAGGGGGCGTGTATCAGCCTAAGTACTCAACATCCTGCTGACCGATTTTCTTGGTAACCGAGTCAGGGGGTTCAAATCGTCTGTGCACCTAACAACTTCGGCGTCCCTGGGAACGAGAACAAACACGACGCTGCTCGAGGTCTAATAAAAGAAAAAGAAATTTCAACAAGTGCGGACACTCCCATAGAGCCCAGCGGCCGAATTGACTGTAGCACACCAAGCGGATGTTCTTGACTCCTTCCGGTTTCGGTTTTAGGTGCGCGTGTTTTGAACACCAGTTTGTACACGCTGCGCCGGCTCCGCTGCTCGGCGCGGCATCTCATTTTTTTTTTTTCGCTTCTGCTGAACCTCGCGTGGCCTTGGCGTGGAATCGTTTCATTATTAAGTAGAAATGGTTGCGATTGACCTTTACAAGACTGCGCCGAATCTGTCTGGTGTAATTTCATCAAAGAAAACGAAAGACGTCTTCTGAAATGATGAAATGTTTATTTTGCTCTATATAAATCCTTGTTCCGGGCTTCTTCTGCATTCATCCAAAGTTATGGCACCAGGTAAGCAGCAGTCGTTGCCGTACGATGCTCCACCGGATGCCATCAGCTGAAAGAAAGTAAATTACACGCATGCATCATTTCGGTATATTGACCTAACAGGAGTATTGCGTGTAGAGGCGAAACGTGCGTAAGTGGTGAATGAGCGGCATTACAGATAAATTCACTTTTACGTACATTTCGCAGCAAAGACTCCTTCCAAACAATGCCATAAAATCTGAACATCCGATTTTCAAGCACCCCTCCTTTCCCGGGCATTATTTCCTGCACTTTAAGCGCACAAATACACGGGTGACTGCGCGTTTCCAAAACAACTTGGCCTCAGTCGACACGATGGTACGCCAGGTACACAAAGGTGGCTACAACACATGCTCAGCCAGACCATGTTACACGCTCGCAGAATGCTTTCTACTCGCACTCAAGTCAGACTCGTGGGTGCAAAGCCTGTTTTCAGTCGCTCAGAATACATAAATGTCATGTTCTTGAGCTCCTCCGTGTTATCTTTTACGCGTCCTGCCGGCGCATGCAACACTCCCGTGTTATCACTCTCGGCAATCGCTCGTCGCGTTTTCGACAAGCGTGAGTACAGAAATAAGGCATATGTTGTTGCAGGGCTATAAAATGCGTCACAAACCTGTACCACTAAAATTCAGTACACGCAAAACTAACTCACTATGGCCGGCTTGCTTTTTTGCTAACAGCTTCACAACCCCAGGCGCGGCGAGCAAGCTTCAAGATATCCCAAAAAGTTACCAAATAAATTACAATACTTTTTCGGGTCAGAGAATGCGTCACGAACTTCTACCAGTAAGATTCAGTACACGCGAAACTAACTGCGGCACACAGCCGAGCTGCTCTTCCCTAACTGCGCCACTACGCCGAGCGCGGCCACTGTGCTTGAAAAGTACCCCAAAAAGTAGTGAAATTAGTTAAAATAATGTCTTGGGTCAGAGAAAGCGCCAAAACTTGTCCTGGTAAAATTCAGTGCACGCGAAACTGCGTCACACGGCCAAGGTGCTTTTCGTCAGAAAGCCAGGTGCGGCGAGCGTACCCAAAAACTACCGAAATAGGTTATAATTATGCTTGGGCTCATAGAAAGCGTCGCAAACATCTCCCAGTACGAGTAAATAACTCATAATAACTAGGCTTGGACTGCGGAGCTGTTTTTCGATAACTGCGTCACTATATAGGTTCAGTTTTGTGCAGTAAGCCTAAATGTGCTAGAAGTGCGTCGGAGACTGTCAAACGAAATTCCTCACCTTGCTGTAGTCCAGTAGTGCAGCGGTGCCGTGTCGAAATGCAGACGGAACACAAGAGAACGCCGGGAGCCCAAAAAACGGGCTACATCCAAAAGAGACGGGTCGCCGAGCACGCGAGCTTCACATGCGCAGCCGGCCTCGCTCACTCCTGCGGCTTGTCTGGCGCATGACACGCGCGTCTGGCGTGCCGCTAGCTTGTTGCTAGGCAACGCAACAAAAAGTTGCGAAGTATAAGTTCATTTACACGCAAAACTTTTTCACTTTTAGTGGGAAGGAATAGAAAAAGTAAAACGTTGTCTGGAAGTTTATTTCACACTCTTTTTTTCTGATGCTCGCGTCAACTAACGGTGGTGTTGAAACTAGGCGTGACGTGTTTCCTGTTGCCAGTTTTTGAAGAGTGTCCCTCTTGTTGAATTTCTTTCTCTATGATCTAACCAACCGAGTCGACGCCGACCTTTCCACCGCGGACTCTAACCCCCGTATTAAGAAATACAACTTAGGCTGAAGCCCATGCTTGACTTGATATCAGTGAAGCCTGGTGGGAACGCGCCCAAGACGCTCATTGCGTTTCCTTTAATGCGTTCACGAAAGGAATCATTTAAATGAAGTCAAACGTGGGCTTCAAGTTAAGATGCATTTCTGAATACGGGGGTAACTCGTTTCGCCAGTCGGGGCGGTAGATGCTGATGTCCTATCAGGATGTCATAAATGATTATAAACATGTGAGGGTAATTATCCTCAGAACCCTGAGAGTGTCTACTATAGGACACATAAATACCCAAGAAAGTGGGTGGGGAAACGGCGACACGATAGTTCGATTGGTAGAGCATCGCACGCGAAATGCGAAGGTTGTGGGTTTGGCTCCCACCTGCGGGAAGTCGCTTTTCATCCACTTTCATTTCTAATAATTTTTCGTTTCTTTGTTGAATTTATCAAGCACAAGTAATTTCCCCTACGTTGTCCTTGGTGTCAGTGTTTGTTGGCTTTTCATGATATGTTTAATAAAAATCGGGCCCCTCGGTTAAGCCCCTTTGTTCTATTTTATATATTGTAACGGGTGCCATTTTACGTACGTAGCGGCCATGCACGTCTGGAAGAGGGCCGAGCGAGACAAGCTGAATGCCATGATAAGGAGGGGGATCAAGAGCGCGCTCGGACTACCAAACTACACACGCACCCACCGACTCCTGCAGTTGGGTATTCATAATACCCTGGAAGAGATTGCAGAAGCACAAGAAAGGGCGCAGATTCTCAGGCTCTCCGGGACCAGGGCGGGAAGACGACTCCTAACTGAGATGGGCGTCGCCCCGGCCACTGTCGAAGACTCCTACCAGGGCCTTCCAAAAGAGCAGAAAGATAACATCATCATATCGCCCGCCCCGCGCAATATGCACCCCCAGCGCAACGTAGAAAGAAGGAAGGCCAGAGCGGTGGCGCTCCTACGCCGCGCAACAGAACTCCCTGGCGGCAGCTGCTTCGTTGACGCGGCCCAGTATGGCAACAGCAACAATTTCACGGTAGTGTCAATCAACCACAGGGGTTCGACCATTAATGCCGCTCAGTACGAAGCACGTCGTCGCGTGCGGCCGAACAAGTGGCCATTGCCTTGGCCCTCCTGGACGACGGACATGCCAATATCTTTAGCGACTCCAGGGCAGCCATTCGCGCCTTCAGCGTTGGCGCCGTGTGTAAGGAAGCCTGTCGCATCCTCGACGGCAAAAGCATCGCCACCCACACTCTCACGTGGTTCCCCGCTCACATGGGATCCATCATGGGAGGCCCCACAAACCTCAACGAGCTGGCCCACTCCAAGGCGCGAGGTCTCGCTTTCCGCGACCATGGAGAACTCCAACGCCGGCCCGCCGTGGTGGAGAACAGAGATCAACCGACCACATACAACGAAATTGCGCAGCACTTCTATCTCGGCAGGATAGACTTTCCCCTTCCACACAAGAAGTTAAATAGAGCGCAGGCATTGACCCTCAGATTATTGCAAACAGGCTCATATCCCAACCCGGCTTTATTCCACAAAATTTATCCCGACACCTATGCCACTAGTTCTTGCAGGCACTGCAATGACATCGCTAGCCTAGACCATATGCTCTGGCGTTGCCCCTCGTTACGAGACACAGAACAAAGCAATGAGCACAAGTGGTTCTCCGCTATCAAGAGCCCCGATGCCGGGGCGCAACTATGGGCTGTCCAGAGGGCCCACGATGCGGCGGTCGGGCAAGGCCTGACTGTCCCAACGTGGGAGCGGCCCGCAGCGCGCTGAGTCGCGTACCTCAGGACCTTATTAAAGTTTTGCATCCATCCATCCATACGAAAGGCGCGGACAAGAAGAGAGAAGAGAAGACGAAGAGAACGAGGAGTTTGAGAGGCCGGGCTGCGCTACTCGCTCGACGTCATAAGCAATACGCTGCCTTAGTGACGCTCGATATCGCTAAAGGATACGACACTGTGGAGCACACTATATTGATCAATCGGTTAACTTCCTGTGGTGTTCCTGGGTATATAGTAGCGTGGATTCAGTCATTCTTAGGTGAAAGAGAATTCTATTGCTACGAAAGCGGCGTTTCTTCTTCTAAACACAAACAAACGAGAGGCGTACCGCAAGGCTCAGTGCTTTCCCCGGTACTTTTTAATATTCTCATGAGCACACTACCTTGTCATCAAGAAATAACTACTTATGTTTGCGCAGACGATATTGCGTTTTTGGCATCTGCAAACGACATCCACACCCTATACCAACGACTGCGAACTTACGTTTATGATCTGCAGAGGTGGTTAGATGCTAGTCACTTCACACTCAATGCCAGCAAATGTGCTGTTCTCGTTTTTCCGATACGTGACATAGTGCACATTTCATTGTCTTACCACCTTCAAGACATACCACAGGTGGAATCTGTTAAATACCTCGGAATTATTTATAACGCCTCTCTCCACTGGCGCTCACACATAGATCTGTTGACTGGGAAAGGTACCCGTGCAACTGGCATATTGCGTAGGCTGAGCAGTCGTCGAATAGGATTGAGAAGGGATACATTCCTAATGATATATCGTATGTACGTTCGCCCTGTATTAGAATTTGGTTGCGTGCTCTTCTCTGGAGCTCCAGCCTACATGTCCCGTCCTCTAATCCTCTTAGAAAGACAAGCATTACGTCTGTGTTTAGGTCTTCCTAAATTTGTTGCAAATTCTATTCTTTATCTAGAATCCCGTGTTCCGCCACTTTCATGCAGGTTCCGGCTTTTGACGGTGCAGACGTTCTTAAGGATTTACGAATCACCACTGCGTTATCCCCAAATAATCTTTATTTCACAACCTGCGTTGTTTTTTGGTGTCATCTGGCCGCGACTGCATAAACCGCAAATTATATTCGTGCAACAATTACTTGACTCTTTGGGCGTGCGCATATGCGATGTACTTCCTATTACCGACAGAGCTGTTGCCACGGATATTCAATTTGATGACATCTTTCCTAATAATGCAAAATTACTTCCACACCGTATTCTAGACGGTATATTACAAGATCACCTGAAATACCTTCAAACAAACGTTGTAATTGCTACAGATGCTTCACAATGTGAAGAAAAGTCAGGTGTAGGAATATTTTCCCCGATTCTCGATTGGACATTTTCTCTTCGGCTGCCAGATTTCATACCGATTTTTTTAGCTGAATTCATGGCCGTGGTGCTGGCATTACGCAAATTAGGACCATCAATTACGTCAGCCGTGATAGTCACTGATTCTTTATCATTGTGCTCATCCCTTACTGCTTCTAGTGATTCTCGCGTGATGAGGACATTTCAATCATTGGTACCTGGTTACTTGAGAAGCGTGCGTTTGATTTGGGTGCCTGGCCATAAAGGACTAATCATTAATGAAATTGCAGACTCTCTAGCCAAGGCATCGATAAGTGGCCCGATTCCCCCTTGCTGCCCTTTGACTGCTTATGTTACTGCAGTTAGATTTCGCAGGAGTATCATTATACAGTCAGTATCAGGCTCCGCAATTACTAACTCTGAGGATTACGGACATCTCCTGCACCCTTAGAACAGAGATTTTTGCCGAACACGGAAAATTGAAGTGTCCACCACGAAGCTGCGCTGCCGTATACCTGCATTGAACTTCTACCTCCACAGGTCTGGTCTGGTCCCCTCACCATTATGCTCATTCTGTGGCGACGCGAAGACAATCGACCATTTCTTGTTGTCTTGCAGACGTTTTTCTATTATAACAAAACGACTACTCGAAATGCCGCTTCTCTCTATTGGTCTAACTTTATCAGTGCCTGTGATCCTATCTTTTGGAGCCTCCATTGTTGGGTTCAGCCACAGAAATGTTTGCTTGGCGATCCAAAATTATCTAATTGAAACCAATTGATTTCCATGTTAGATTGATCGTTCTCCCTCCCTACCATAGCTTTCTTTTATTTCTTATCTGTTATTAATTATTATTGTTGTTATTATTATTATTTTCTTATACCCGGTTTTCATCTGATTATCTATTTCTTCTCCAGACACAAAACGTTTACTTTTAAGCTCACACACCCAAAATTGTTTACTCCCTTGTTATCATTATTACTTTTAGGCACCTAATTAAACCGCCCAATTCTTGGCCAATCCGGCTCAGATAATGAGACTTTCATACACTAAGCCAGGGATTAAGATTTTAGAAGAAGCAGGAATCCAACCCAGACATGAACCGGCGACCAAAGTTAGCTTGACCCGGGAAACCAGAGCTCGCATCATGGTTGAGCCCGTTCCGCGAAACATCCACCCAGTGCATAACGAGGGTAGGAGATTGGCGAGAGCCAAGTCCATCCTTAAAAAGATAAATCAGAAGAAACTAGATGCCCTCTTTGTCGATGCTGCCAGATATGACAGTGGGGATAAGTTCGCTGTCTCGGTGGTAGACGCGGCAGGCAACCTGGTCAATGCAGCCTCTGTTTATACGAAGTTTGCCCATGTGGCGGAGGAAGCGGCGATCGCTCTGGCTTTTCACAGCTCAAAAGTTCCCGCTATCATCTTCTCGGACTCGCGCACGGCGGTGAGATCCTTCTCGTCCGCTATCGTATCGGAACAGGCGAACAGTATTTTGCTTAAAGCACTTCAAAAGACTAGGGCGAGCAGCGAAACATACCACATCTCGTGGTTCCCAGCCCATCTAGATAGCTCAGTAAACCCGCTTGGATGTAATCCTAACGAGCAGGCCCACCGGAGAGCGCGTGATTTCACGTACCGCGCTGTCGCGGGTAGCCAGGCTCGTAACGAGGTCAACATCCACAAAGATCCATTATGTACTTTCCATGAAATTGTTTCCCATTATCGACTGGGCAGGAGGACATTTCCACCCCCTCACCCTAAATTGAACAAACCTCAGGCTAGCACACTCAGACTTCTGCAAACCCGTTCGTATCCCTCTCCTCGGTCTCTTAAGAGGATAGATCCTGCCCACTCACAGTCGTGCCCCAAATGTGGTCACGACTCATGCTCTTTTGAACACATGCTCTGGCTGTGCCCAGCCCTTAACGCCTCTCCACCCATCACGAAAGAACAATGGCAGGAATCGCTCAAGAGCAGCAATCTCCACATGCAACTCCAGGCTGTCCAGAGGGCCCACGACATTGCGGCGGAACTTCATCTCCCGGTCCCATCGTGGGTGGCGCCACCGACTTGATCTTCGGGAGCCTTCGGTTTTAGCTCCCCAAGATCTCAGTCCCTCAGGACTCAAATAAAGTTCTTGTCATATCATGTCTTGGCCAATCCCCCACTGTGGGTATGTGCCACGGCCACTCAGGACAACAACAACAACAACTACGATCAGGCTACGATCATCGTCCAATTCTGCTGTAAATAAAACCATTTCTTCGCAACTCTTCGTAACACTTGTGGTGGAAGGTGCTGGGTAATCGACACCCGAAGACGGAGGCTGAACCACAAGTTCTTCGACGGAGCTGTCGCCTTGCTGGACTCCCACCGAATCCACCGGAGCTGAATATGTCCCACGACGCAGACGAACAACGGCCCATTCCAACTGCTGCCCCGACAAGTTCTGTTCTGCAACTGAGAGATGCGCGTCCCTTCGCAGGAAGATCGGACGAAGACGTCAAGGAATGGCTCCTCCATTATCACCGGGTGAGTGCCGCCAACAGGTGGAACAGCGCTTCTCAGCTTTCGAACGTCGTGTTCTTTCTAACGGATACTGCGTTGTTGTGGTTCGACAACCACGAGTAAACGTTCACAACATGGGGAAGATTTGTTTCGGAAATCAAAGAGCGATTCGGCGACTCCGCGACGAAAAACAAAACGGCAGAACAGAAGCTACTGCAAAGTGCGCAAGTGCCAGGAGAAACCTGCACGACCTACATTGAGGCAGTAATAAAACTGTTTAGGATGATGGACTCTGGAATGTCCGAGGAAGACGAAGTCGGGCACATCCTAAAAGGAATTGCCGATGATGTTTACAATTTCCTCATCGCAAAAGACAGCCTGGCTTGCGTCGCTGACATCATTCGGCACTGTCGCACTTTCGAGCAACTAAAGACTAGGCGCATAACGCCTAAGTTTGGCAGGCTAGCCAATGTGACGACAGTTGCAAGCGTGGGCAGCAACCAGCCCCTTGATCTTGCATCAACGATCCGACAAATAGTTCGGGAAGAACTCAGCCTGCACGCGCAAGTGACACATCCAGGCACTCATAGCTTCCACCTACCACCAGATTTTGAGCCAAACGTGGCATCCTTCTCCCCGTATCCTGCGGCAAGGGGCACTGAGGATTATGAACTCGCGCCCCGACAGCAGCCACGTCTCTACGACAGAGGCCCTACTTATGACGCTCGGCCACAAAGAGAGCAGCCGCGTTTTTACCGCCGAGGCCCTGCGACTTCTGTCAGGCCGCGACAAGAACAGCCCCGACCCTACTACCACGACCCTACTTATGAAAGATATAACGGATTATAGCAAGCAGCATAGACACGTTATCCACATGACCACGAACTTTCTCGCCGCCCGCAGCCGTCTACCATTCGTTTCGAGGAAGACGCTGTGAACCGCAACCCTCCCGTGTGCTACAACTGCGGTTCCACAGGCCATATAGCTCGGTATTGTCGCCAAGCCCGTCAATCGCGTAGGACACCATTGATGTTCTCTCCACCCAGAACCCGTACTTCATATGACCTGCGGACGACCGATTTGCTTCCAAGGGATCGCTTCTCACACGAGACCAGACGCAGCGATTAGCCAGCATCTGAGCGGAGTTTGACGCCACCAAATAGCCGTCCCCGTCGCTCTCCGTCCCCTCGGCCCCGTTCTTCCTCCCCGCCGCCGGGAAACTAGCATCCACGGCCAATGGAAGTGTGGTCGCTGGACGGTCTTTGCAAGAAATACCTCTGCCGGTTGTGATGTACAAAAACAAAGTGAATGTCTCGATTGACGGAATACCGCCCATGGCGTTAGTTAATACTGGGGCGACTGTGTCTGTGATGAGCCTCGCTTTCAAAAACCGTCTAGGCCACAAAGTTATGTTTTCTTGGAACGTCGGTATTACCTTTCGTGGAGTAGGCGGCGAGTGGCTTTATCCCCTTGGTGTTTGTGCTGTTAGCGTTTTGTTGGCTGGGAAAGTGTTTGTGTCGGAATTCGTTGTTCTTTCTCGTTGTTCGCACGATGGTATTCTTGGTATCGATTTTCTTGAAGTGTGCGGTGCTTCCGTGGACTGTGGTTGTGGCGAAATATCATTGAACAAGTTATTTATATCGGCACATTCCGAACAAAGCTCGGGTGTTGAAGACATGGACACAGACACACTCAGTGTTCTTGATGAAGTGATTGCACCATCGTAGTGCCTCACGCCCGTTCGTGTTTCGGCAACTACTGTTGTTGCTGATTGTGTTGACCTCTCCTCATAAACTGTGCAAAAAAAAAGATATACTTGTGCCCTGCTCTGTCGTGTGCATGACGAAAGGAGTCGCCACATTGTGGGCGCTGAACTGTTCCGCCACGCCGGTTGTCCTTCCTCGCGGTATGAAAATCGCTGTCTTCGATAAAGCCGCATGTAGCTCAATAGCGGCACTAACTACGGACGTCTCTACAGCTTGCTCTCCTTGCCATTATCGCATTCTGAAGAGCTAACGCTTGGCATGGTCAGCTAGGCTCTCGGTACATCGGAACGGCAAGCACTAGTACAGGTCCTTGCCAGGCATGAGGCTGCATTTGACTTCACGCATGGAGATACACCCCTTCATTTACCGTCCTCCCGCGCTCGTCACAGAATAGATACCGGCTCAGCACACCCCATCCGTCAGAAGCCCTACCGAGCGTCATCGTCCGAACGCAAAGTTATTGCAGAGCAAGTGAAGGAAATGATGAACAAAGGTGTCATTCAAGAGTCGTCTAGTCCATGGGCAGCCTCAGTAATCCTGGTCCGAAAAAAAAGATGGCTCCTGGAGATTCTGCGTGGATTACAGACATCTAAACGCCGTGACGAAGAAGGATGTCTGTGCACTACCGCGAATCGATGACGTCATTGATTGCTTACATGCTGCTTCTTACTTCTCAACACTTGATTTGTGATCGGGGTATTCGCAAATACCTATGGACCCTGCCGACAGGGAAAAGACTGCTTTTGTGACTCCAGATGGCCTATTCGAATTTAATGTTATGCCTTTTGGCCTTTGCAATGCTCCTGCCACCTTTGAAAGATTCATGGACACAGTACTACGTGGTCTAAAGTGGGAGATATGTATGTGTTACCTCGATGATGTTGTAATCTTTGGCCGCACGTTTGAAGAACGTAACGAACGCCTCAGCCTCGTTCTCGACTGCATTGAGAAAGATGGACTGGTTCTAAACTCAAAAAAGTGTCGGTTCGGCGAACGTCGAACGCTGGTCCTGGGACACTTAGTCGACAAGGATGGCGTCAGACCCGATCCTCGTAAGATTGAAGCGGTGAGCTCCTTCAAACAACCGCAGTCAGCACGAGAACTCAGCTCATTCATTGGCCTATGTTCGTACTTTCGTCGATTTGTTCCCCGGTTTGGCGACATCGCTTACCCATTGACAAGTATTTTGCGACAAATGCATTCTCTCAACTGAAGTTGATACTAACGTCAGCAGCCCTCTTGCGCCACTTCGATCTATCTTGCCCGACTTAAGTTCACACTGATGCTAGTGGAATCGGGATAGGAGCGGTGCTTGTACAACGTCACAGTAGCGCAGAACATGTTGTCGCATATGCCAGCCGTTGCCTGAGCAAATCTGAACGCAATTATACGGTTACGGAACAGGAATGCCTGGCAGCCATTTTCGCCATACAAAAGTTTCCGTGTTATCTTTACGGTAGACCATTCAAGATTATCACCGACCATCATTCTTTGTGCTGGCTGGTCGGTTTGCGTGATCCCTATGGTCGCCTCGCACGTTGGGCGCTGGGCCTCCAGGAATAAGAATTTGTGGTATCGTACAAGAGTGGCCGTCGTCACTCTGACGCAGACTGCCTCTCTCGGATTCCTCTTGCGACTACCGACTGCGATGGTGAGAATTTTGACGACTGTCTCGCTGCTGTTACTTCTACGTTCCCTGACGCAGCAGACTTTCAGCGAGAACAACGGAATGATGTTACCCTCGATCCGCTTTTTTTCGCCGCCCGTACTTCTAAAGGCAGCGGTTGCTTTACTGTCCGTGATAAATTTCTCTACAAAACTGATTAGTCCGGGCATGGAGCGAGTTTTCTGCTTATTGTCCCCGAGAGTCTCCGCTCCGACGTTCTAGGAGCTATGCATGACGATGTGAGATCCGGCCATTGCGGGTTCGTACGAACGTTCCACCGCAAGCACGAACGCTTTTACTGGCCCAAGATGCATGAAACAACCAAGCGCTATGTCGCTAGTTGTGAAACATGCCAACGTCACAAGCGACCGACCACCGCAGCCCCGGGACCCCTTCGGCCATTGACACCGCCCAGTACGCCGTTCGAGCAAGTAGGCATTGACCTTTTGGATCCATTCCCATTATCTAACAAGAAGAACCGTTGGATAATTGTCTGCCTAGACCATCTTACACGGTATGCAGAAACTGCAGCCATACCGTCTTCCACCGCTGCTTGCGTGGCGGTCTTCCTCATGCGTTCCGTGGTCCTTCGTCATGGCCCACCACGTGTCATCATCAGCGACCGTGGTCGCCAGTTCACTGCTGATGCCATTGAAGAATTACTTCGCTTGTGCACTTCCCAGTTCCGTCATTCCATGCCGTATCATCCACAGAGCAATGGCCTCGTTGAAAGGACGAACAGAACGCTGACCAACAGGCTTGCCATGTACGTCTCCTCCAATCATAAGAACTGGGATGACGTGCTTCCGTTCATCACTTAGGCATACAACACGGCGAAACACGAAACCACGAACTATAGCCCATTTCATCTCCTGTATGCAAGGTTACCGCGAAGCCCTCTGGACACTTTCTTACCCTTCGTACTGCACAGTGACGATTCTGTATCGAAGACATTGTGTCTCGCAGAAGAAGCCCGTCGAATAGCTCGTCTTGGCACTCTGGCCTCGCAAAGTCACTCGAAAGAGCGATACGACGACCGTCACGTACAAGTATCGTTGGAAAAAGGTGACTTGGTCCTTCTTTGGACACCGCAACGCAAGCGTGGATTGTGCCGAAAGTTCTTGTCACGATATTCAGGCCCATTTGTAGTTGTGGACCGCCTGAGCGAACTCACTCACGTCATAGATTGCCTCCTGTGTAATGGCGGCGATCAAGCAGAACTCAGCTGACTCATATTGCTCGCCTGAAGCCTTTCTACCCTGCTTGTACATTCTGACTCACCCCACGGGTTTCGTCTGCTTGCGGGGAAATGTAACGGATACGAAAGGTGCGGACAAGAAGAGAGAAGAGAAGGAGGAGTTTGAGAGGCCGGACTGCGCTACGATCACGCTACGGTCATCGTCCAATTCCCCTGTAAATAAAACCATTTCTTCGCAACTCTTCGTAACAATATATATATATATATATATATATATATATCTTTAATATCTGACAGGGTTGGTTTTGGCATAAAAGCCAATTACCTCACAAATGCGACGGGAAAACGGCACCGCGGTAGCTTATTTGGTAAGGGCTTCACGCGTACTCATCTTTAACCTTATGAGTATCCTACACGTTGACGAAAAATTCATGCAGTCCTGGTGTAGATGCGAGGCCAATGATCAGTGTAGACTCATAAAATTCACTATCTTATTTTACTAAGTTAACCGCCTGTATAAACTGTTTTTAGTGTACGCATTCTGCAGCTTTCTCTGGGGCCACCACGTTCGGCTACTTTCTCTACATGTTAAACAGCCGTACTCTACAGCGCACGTTCACTTGAAACAACGACGCAATTTGGCAACAGGTAGCACAGTTCTACGGTATTGAGATCTTGGAATCAAATCACACAACTTATCCGAACACTTACTGCCACATTCGTTACCGCTTCAATATATTTTCTTGGAGGGATCAAGACGTTACGTAAACCACCTGTAATAATTGTCACGTGTACACCATCTAATAACGACGCCCCATTGTCCTAGAAGATGTACGATTAACTTTGATTCAAAAAGTTGTATCGCGATAATGTCAAGGGAAATTTGAACGGCAAATGACTCGGCTTAGTAATGGCGTTCAGGCACTCTACAAGGGAAAGCATATGTGCAAATGTCTCGCACGAAATCGAATGCCGGTTTCTCGGCTTCCACGCGTTCAAATCTATAGAATCGACAATTGCGGTGACGGAACCTGCGTGATATTGTAATTCGCCTGGTGGCTTTAATGTCGTTCTTTCGAAGGGGTGAATCTCCGAAACCTGCTTTATTGAAAGCAAAAAGTAATGAAAGGGCAATAGAGTTGCCTGTTATGGTGTTTGTAACTATACGCACATCGTCGAAACAGTTTAATTAAATGATTTGTGGTTATGGTTGTGCAGGATCATGATTTAAGACGAGGAACGCTGTCGCCGCAGGCGTGTTACACTGATAGGTCGAAGGACGTGTGCACCCAATCAAGTAGAGACACGACTAGGTATCTGACAAATTGGTTCAATGCTTGTTGCTTAATTTCGCGGCCTAATCGTAAGCATGCAGTATAACGCACTACAAAATGTGGGAGACAGGAGCAGCTTGGCTGCGTAGAAAGTTTGTAGGAAGTCCGTCACTGAGAATATAGAAGTCACAGGAAATCTTTACTCAGGACAAGCAGTCGACAATGGCCTCACAGGCTTATAACACGTTATAGAAGCTGTTTTGTTTACGCGTGCCCTTATTGGAAAATATACCCAGGCCGGCGGGACTCCGAAGCATGTTCATGTTGATGTGGCTACATCATTTAGAATGGGTGGGCACGAGTGCATCACCTTAGCCGTGATAACAAAAAAACAATGAAATAACTTTGCCAATAATAAAAAAGAACAGGAACAAAATAGCAAAGCTCTACATTGTGATTATCGACTCCACGGTCTAACTTCGGTTCACAAATGTGCCCTAGCTACCTTTCACTACTGGTGGAGCCTTTTCTTCGTCGTGGACTCTATTACTTCCAGCGTGTCCGACGTACCATCAGTAATCTGACGAGCGCTTGTCCCCACGGAAACGGGAGACCCCAGAAAGTAAAGTAACGTGCTGCCTTCTGTGGGGCGTGGCGTGAAGCTCCTCTAGCCGAGGAAGAGATGATCCGCGTACTCTTCCGCTTCTCCGTATGCGCGGCACTTCGCAGCCAGCACTTGGGGTTTCGGGTCATAGAGCCGTCGATGCACAATTGCGGCGTTCGTTTGTAGAGCATGACAGAGTGCCATTAAGCGGTCTCCCCTCCGATAACTTGAGCCCCCATGGCCTTCTCCCAATTTCTGTCGTTGTCTTCCTCCACGGGACGAACGACGAGCCAAAGATTCGCTGAAGAGCGTAGAGGCGTCTAATCCACTGTGCTTGGAAAACATTAAAATGTACGTATCTGGACACACGTCGGGCCAGCCTCTCATCCTGCATTAGCCTCAGAAGGCCGTATACTGGAAGTTTAATGGTTTCTTCTTTATCCTAGAAAAAAAAAACAGGCGATGGATGTATGAAAAACTTTCTTGAGGTGCGTCTCTGCGCGCGATTAGCACGCAGCGGGCCGCTCCCACGTCGGGACAGGGAGGCCATGCCCCTCAGCCGCATCGCGAGGCCGATGGACAGCGCAGAGCTGTCAGCCTGAATCGCCACGACAGTGACGCGCGCACAGCTAGCCTATCGTTGTGCTACAAACTTCGCGCTGACTGCGTTCCATTCATCCTCGTGTGGTAACTGACAGGCATACAACAGCGCTTTCAAAGCTGAGACCGGGAACTGTGTACGGCCTTTCAGAGTTCTCGCACCATCACTGGACAGCTGAAACCGCGCATACACTGTGAGCGCCGCCAATGGCATCCGTTTTATGCGGTCCTCGTGTTCGTCGACAACATTTTTTTACGCACTAAGCGCTACACCAAGATAACGGTATTCCATGGACCATGATAGGGTGGCACTGATGGGAAGGATCGCGTCTGCGGCACTTTGAGAGTCGAAGAACTGCAGCACCGCAGATTTCTTTGGCATTGAACGCCATGAGCAATCGCTGTACGTCCTTTACACTCTCGGCGATCTGCTCGATGTCGACCGCAAACAGCGGACCCAGTAATGGCCAAGAGTTCGGCTGTTCGTCCCCAATGCATTGGAATTCGAAGCCAAGGCCATTCTGGAGCAGCCTGTATCATCATGTATCAATCATGTATCATAGCGCCCGCTCTCCCGTGCCACCTGTCCCACAAAGCACGCAGTTTTAGCGAGTATTCTTTGTTGTTTCAAGGCCTCTTCGTACAGCACTCATATTCTTCAAACGCGTTGCACATAATCTGCGGTGGGTGTAAAGATCAGAGAGAGAGAGAGCAAATGATAAATGAAAGGTAGGGAGCTTAACCAGGACTGAGCCCGGTTGGCTACCCTACACTGGGGAAAGGGAAACTGGGACGGAAAGATTAAAGAAAGAAGAGAAAGTCCACCGGGGATATCGTTCAGTCACTCAGTCCGGATCACAGACGCTGACTCAATCCTGTATCTTTCAAATATCGCAGCAGCGCTTTTGTGGCCTTTTGTAGCTGCGATATGCGAGGCCATGGTCCCAAGATCTTGTTCAAGGTGAACGGTTTTCTATCTAACAGGTTGAGAGCTGTGCAGAGTTCTTGTCTTTCATTTTCAAATGATGGGCAGTAGCACAGTAGATGGTCTATAGTTTCTTCGACACCGCAGGCATTGCACTCGGCGCTAACAGCCATTCCAATTAAAAACGTATACGCAGTCGTGAATGCGACGCCCAAGCGTAAGCGGCACAGCATTGTTTCCTCATTACGCGGAAGCCCTGGTAACAGCCGCAGTTGCATAGATGGATCGAGGGAATGCAATCGATGTTGAGTGAAATCAGGTGTGTGCCACTTCCACAACCTTCGCGAAATGCGAAGGTTGTGGGTTCGGTTCCCATCTGCGGCAAGCTGTTTTTTCATCCACTTTAATTTCGATTAATTTATCGTTTCTTCATTTCATTTATTAAGCACAAGCAATTTCCCCTATGTTGTCCTTGGTCTCAGTGTTTGTTGGCTTCTTATGATATGACTAATAAAAATCGGGCCCCTCGGTTAACCCCCTTTCTTCTCATTTATTACATTACGAGGGTCTCGAATCCGGCAACATTGATGCCTTCAGGTAGCATATGTGGGTTTATTGACCAGTTGCCTTCACCCAAAAAGATCACGTTCTCGTGACGCCTGCGGCAAGAAGGACGTTCCACGTCCGCCGCCAAGGTCTGTGAGTGGTAGCGCTGGCTAACACTCCCAGGGTTCTACTAGGACACATAAATACCCAAGAAAGTGGATGGGGAAACAGCGCCGCGGTAGCTCAATTGGTAGAGCATCGCACGCGAAATGCGAAGGTTGTGGGTTCGGTTCCCATCTGCGGCAAGTTGTTTTTTCATCCACTTTAATTTCGATTAATTTATCGTTTCTTCATTTCATTTATTAAGCACAAGCAATTTCCCCTATGTTGTCCTTGGTCTCAGTGTTTGTTGGCTTCTTATGATATGACTAATAAAAATCGGGCCCCTCGGTTAACCCCCTTTCTTCTCTTTTACCACTTCTCCAATGTCATACGGTGCGCCAGCTTGCCTAAGTGTTGGGCTGCGTCAGTCCGCGATAAAGGTATAGAAACAAGCGTTGCTCCTTCATGTGCTTTCTTAGCAGCTTCGTCAGCGACGTCGTTGCCGGAGATACCGCAATGGCCAGGCAGCCACTGAAACACGACGTCGTGCCCTTTCGCAATCATGTGATGGTGCATTTCTCGTATCTCCGATACGAGTTTTTCACAGGACCCGCGACGAAGAGATGACAGAATACATTGTAAGGCCGCCTTTGAATCACAGAATATTGCCCACCGATTAGCCGGTTGGTTGTTAATACAATCTACGGCACCTCGGAGGGCAACAAGCTCCGAACCGGTTGATGTTGTCAAGTGAGAAATCTTGTATCGGATGCTTAGTGATCGTGATGGTATAACCACTGCCCCGGTGGAGCTGGTCTGGGTGGAAGAGCCATCCGTATATATGTGGACGCGGTCAAAGTAGAAATTGTGCAAACAATCCAGAGCTTCTTGCTTCAATGCCAAGGTAGGCAGGTCGGTCTTCTTTCTTATACCTGGAACCGTAAGACGCACTTGAGGTTGTTTTAAACACCACAAAGCTGAGGTTGAACGTGCTGATGGTGTGAAGCCCGATGGTAGGGAGGCACGATGCTTGCTGACCTCGTTGGAGAAGGATGCCTGTGGTCGTCGTTCTGGCAGAGAGGCAAGAAAGCTTGATTGAATCTCTGAAATATGACGAACATGGGCTCTAAGCGAGTTGGTGCTGATGTAAGTCGTGAGTCTTGAGCCATTATAATGGTTCCTGCTGTTGAGGCGCTCCGCGGAAGGCCTAGGCAAGCACGTAGTGCCTGTGCTTGCACGCTCTGAAGTTCTCGAAGATTTGACTTGCATGTTTTAGCAAGCACGGGAGAACTATAGCGTAGAAATCCGATAAAAAGTGCTCGATATAACTGTAGCATGGAGCCCACTGACGATCCCCATGTTTTGCCGGCGATGAACTTGAAGATGTGAACAATAGATGTGAGCCTCTTCTTCAAATGGGCAACCTGAGGGCTCCAAGAGAGGTCCCGGTCAACAATGACACCCAAAAACCGATGATTTTTCTTGTAGCAGATAGGCTGGCCATTGATGTACACTGGATAACCAGACATCGCTTTTCGCGTAAAAGCGACTAACGCACATTTTTCTGTTGAGATGGTAAGCCCTTGTGTCTGAAGATAGCCAGATGCCTGTGTTGCTGCTTGCTGTAGCCTTGCGCGAACCTGCAGGCGAGTGACCGCTGATGTCCAGATGCAGATGTCGTCGGCGTATATTGAAACACTCACTGTTTCCGGTAGAGATTCAGCCAGCCCAAGAAGCGCGAGGTTGAAAAGAACAGGGCTTAGAACACCGCCTTGGGGAACGCCTCGGCATGTGTAGTGGTCGGTAGTCGGACCATCTTCCGTACGCACGAACAAGGACCTTTGTGTGAAATAGTTTCTGATCCATCGATATACTCGCCCTCCTAGTTCAACTGTCAGAAGTTCGTCTAGAATGGTTTGATGGGAAACATTGTCGTAGGCGCCTTTCACGTCAAGAAAGAGTGCTACTGATAATCGCTTCCGAGATTTTTGTTGTTCTACAGATGATACCAGATAGATGACACTATCAATCGATGAACGGCCTCGTCGAAATCCCGCCATTGAGTCAGGGTAAATTTTGTTGTGTTCAAGGTACCATTCGAGACGCATGAGGATCATACGTTCCATGAGTTTCCCGACGCAGCTGGCAAGTGCTATCGGCCGATACGATGCCAGTTCGAGCGGTGACTTTCCAGTGTTTAGTAGCGGTACCAGGCGGCTTCGTTTCCATTCCTATGGGACGACACCATCTCGCCATGAGCTGTTAAAGAGGCTGAGGAGTTCTCTTCGTGCTTCTTGACCTAGGTGGCGCAAAGCACTATATGTTATCCCATCGGGTCCTGGTGAAGATGAACACCTACAGAGCGCCATAGCAGCTTCTAACTCTTCCATAGAGAATGGAGCGTCCATACTTGTACCTCGTGGACCGGGGATGTCACCTAAAGTCATGTCAAAGACTAAATTTGTGCCGCCGGTGACTTTCGCACAAAATTCCTCCGCAGCTTCTATCTCGCGGCGGTTTTCATAGAAAGCAAGGGCGTTGAAAGGGCGTCGTTGCTGGGGGCTTGAGCTAAGACCCCGTAGGGTACGCCACACACGGGATAATGGCTTGCGGGGGTCCAGTGACTCGCAAAAGCATTTCCATCTTTGATCCGCTAGATTATCCATTCGCCGCTTTATCTTCTTTTAACTTTAACTTCGTGCGCCTGTACCTCCTTTCAGCTCGGCGACGTAGTGCTCGAAGCCTTTCCAACTCAATGTCATTCTCTGTACGCTTTTATGAATGTGTGAAGCAACGCGTGCAATCTTGCATTGCGTCAGCAATTATTTCTTCTAATTTGCGTGCGATACGTTTCTTGCATGTGTCTTCTACACGAGCTTGAAAGACTGACTAGTCGATTTGGCGAGATACAACCGGTAATGCGGCGTCTAATCCATCGATTCTCACATAAGTCGGAATGTGATCACTTCCATGGGTTTCAATACCGGCGAACCACTGCACGCTCGAAGTCAGGCAACGTGACACAAAAGTCAAGTCAAGGCAGCTGCTGTACGTTGTTCCTCGCAGAAATGTCGGGCTTCCGTCGTTTAGAAGACATAGGTTGTGGCCTGATGCAAAAGATATTAGTGACCTGCCCATCGAGTTTATCCTGGAGCTGCCCCATATATGGTGGTGAGCGCTGAAATCCCCTGTTATTATCCAAGGACCGGGAGTAGCAGTCATGATATCTTCTAGTCTTTTGCTATCAAACTGACTGGTTGGGGATAGGTAGACGTCAATAAGAGTAAAAGACAGCCTCTTCTTTTTCACAGTAACACAGACGTATTGGTTACCGTCGTGTGGCGCTACGCGTTGGGAAAAATACGTAAGGTCTTTGCGGATGTAAACCAAAACCTTACTACTTCGGACACACGTGGTTGAAACAAAAGGTTCATACCCTGATAGTCTTATGGAGGCTGATAAGTTCGGTTCACAGATAACCAGTATAGGGAAGTGGTTGTCAAACACGAACTGCCGCAACTCCGAAGTACGTGACCTCAAGCCTCTCGCATTCCATTGGAATATGGAGGCACTTCTGACATCATCCCGGAACGATCGCTGTTGTTGTCGATGAGCCGTGGTTCTGCTGTAGAAGCCCTCAAGTACTGGACTTCTGAAGGCTCTCAAGAACCGGATTGATGGCATCCAGCACTTGCAACGCACTTCGAGCTGTTGGTGTCTGTAGCTTCTCCAGGAGAACACGAATAGCACTCATCAGAGAGCTTATCATGACAACTTGTTGATCCTGGTCTGACAATTTATCAGGAACAGATGAGGTATCCCTTGCTGTAGAGCTCTGATTTCGCTCAGTAGGGGCATGTAGCCGCGGGAGTGCAGGCCAAGCGTCAGCAGCCGTGCTGTTCGATGCACCTGTGTCCTTTGAGCTGACTGCGTTTGGCCGGAGCGGAAGAGCGGGTGGTAATGTCCGCCGTTGGCGTTCTGCAGAGGCTTTGGAGGATCTTGATCGACGTCGGCGACGTGATCGTCGTCGCTTAATAGATGCTGCTGCTTCTCGGTGAGACGAGTGGTCTCTAACCATTTTTTTCCAATATTGCCATTTCCTTTCGTATCAAAGGGCATTCCTTCGAGGATGCATCGTGAGGGCCGCTACAGTTTGCGCACTTCAGCACATTGGCCTTGCACGTGTTAGTGGTGTGGGGCCCAGTGCAGCGAGAACAGACGGTAGTGTTCTTGCACACACTACTCACGTGTCCAAACTTCATGCATTTCCAACACTGCAGCGGTTTTGGTATAAACGGGCGAACTGCGTGTCGAAAGTGGCCCACTTTTACATGCGATGGGAGGGATTAGCCCTTAAATATGATCTTCACACACCGTGACGTGCCGAGACGAAACGCGTTTGTGATGGCGGTGTTTTCGGTTGCCGGCTTGATTAAGATCGACAGATCGGAGTCGACAATGGTCTCGTCAACATCGTAAATTACGCCAGTACTGACTTGTTTGCCCACGGGAAATGAGGGCGGACTTTCATCCCGTCAAGTTCCGTGACATTGCGCAAAGAATCCAACGCAGCTGCGTGTTCTACGTCAATCGCAAGGACGTTCTTACGGGTGTTCACTCTGATGTCTTTGATTTCATTCGGAACTAGCGCCTCTAGATGTGAAGACACGGCTTGCCTGTTGAGGCGTCTCAGGTTGTCAGTGGCGAGAACTGGCGCGAACAGGATGGTGAGCTCCTCGGTATTGCGCAAAGATCTCACGGTGGACTCACTCGAATTCGATGATGCGCTGAGAAATCTTCGCTTTTCTTCACGACTCCGCACCAGCTCTAAGGTGTCGTCACAAGAATCTTCACCGCTGACATAGTACTGCATCGTGTCGTCGCTGTCAGTGTCGCTCTCGGTGCCGTTGCGCTTCCTCGAGGCAGCCGCCGCGCGCACTGCCGAGTCCGGCGGACGCGCGTGAGACTCCATCTCCGTCGCAGTTAAGGAGGAAACAGCAGTTCAAGGCAGAGTCTAAGAAATTCACAAAATGAGTAGAGCTGGAAGACTCGGCGTTCTGCCTGAAAGGCACTTCGTCTTCTTCGTCTGTAAAGATCAGGTGAACCGATTTGGATGCTGGATTCTTCTTCGCCTGGTTCTCGGTCAACTTATGCCGGAGGTTGCGTAAGCAAATTTCATAGAAACGTTGAAGCGTTCGCTCGCCGCTGCTGCGGCCGCTCTTCATCTCACCAGCGTTGTGACATTGAGTTTCTGCGGTAATCGAGTGAGGTTTAATCAAGTTTGCTTGTGCGCACATGACAGTGGGCTCGCTAATTTAATCAATAAGCGATTCTTTGGAGCAAGCTTTTCCACTGATATATTTTGCGTCGCTTGGGGCACTAATACTTTACTACCGCTATAAATGCTCCGAAATCGCGGCCAAACTGCGATATTTCATTGCTTTGTCAAAATAATTTTTAAAAAAGGCATGCAGTTCCAACAACGTTCCTTCCAGTGGCTTTTGAGCTAGTTAAACTTTCGCGATGTTTATTATATTGACGAAATCCTTCTTGATAATTACCGGGAATACTAATGAGCACATTTAAGGTGGCAGTTACGCAAAGTTGGCATAAACACTGGTTCATCATTGCCCCGACTCCATTACATGCATCATCATCATCATCATCATCATCATCATCATCATCATGCTATTTTATGTCCACTTCAGGAGGAAGACCTCTCCCTGCGTTCTCCAATTACCCCTCTCCTGGTCTAACCGATTCCAACTAGCGCCCACGAATTTCCTAACTTCATCGCACCACCTAGTCTTCTGCCTTCCTCTACTGCGCCTCCCTTCTCTTGGCGCCCCTTCTGTAACCCTAATGGTCTAGCGGTTATCTAACCTGCGCATTACATGACCTGCCCCGCGCCATTTTGTTCTCCTAATGTCAATTAGAAAGTCGGCTATACGATTTAGCTCTCTGAGCCAAACCGCTCTCTTTCAGTCTTTCAAAGTTATGCCTAGCATTGTTTGTGCGGTTATCAACTTGTCCCATGTACTACCCATCATTCACATGCCGGCTCAACTGCCCTGCGTGCAACTCCCAGAGACACTAGCCCCACCATTCCCTCTAGTAGTAATTGCAGGAAGCTCTATGGTTCTGACTGCTTAATACCCCACACGGCCAACGTCATGTAGGCCACTCTCACGCTGATATTCACTCACGCTCACACAGACATGTGAGGACTGGAGTCAGGAATTCTGTGATGCGGAGGGGGGGGGGGGGGGAATTGGACGAAGCAAGGTTAACTGACGAAATTGGTATTCAAGTCGTAAAATTTCCCACATTACGCACTCCTCGTCCAATGATTTGTCATCATCATCATCATCATCATCAGCCTGATTACGCCCACTGCAGGGCAAAGGCCTCTCCCATACTTCTCCAACTACCCCGGTCATGTACTAATTGTGGCCATGTTGACCCTCCAAACTTCCTAATCTCATCTGCCCACCTAACTTTCTGTCGCCCCCTGCTACGCTTCCCTTCCCTCGGAATCCAGTCCGTAACCCTTAATGACCATCGGTTATCTTCCCTCCTCATTACATGTCCTGCCCATGCCCATTTCTTTTTCTTGATTTCAACTAAGAAGTCATTAACGCGCGTTTGTTCCCTCACCCAATCTGCTCTTTTCTTATCCCTTAACGTTACACCTATCATTTTTCTTTCCATAGCTCGTTGCGTCGTCCTCAATTTAAGTAGAACCCTTTTCGTAAGCCTCCAGGTTTCTGCCCCGTACGTGAGCACTGGTAAGACACAGCTGTTATACACTTTTCTCTTGAGGGATAATGGCAACCTGCTGTTCATGATCTGCGAATGCCTGCCAAACGCACCCCAGCCCATTCTTATTCTTCTGATTATTTCACTCTCATGATCTGGATCAGCAGTCACTACCTGTCCTAAGTAGATGTATTCTCTTACCACTTCCAGTGCCTCGCTACCTATCGTAAACTGCTGTTCCCTTCCGAGACTGTTAAACATTACTTTAGTTTTCTGCAGATTCATTTTTAGTCCCACCCTTCTGCTCTGCCTCTCCAGATCAGTGAGCATGCATTGCAGTTGGTCCCCTGAGTTACTAAGCAAGGCAATATCATCAGCGAAGCGCAAGTTACTAAGGTATTCTCCATTTACTCTTATCCCCAATTCTTGCCAATCCAGGTCTCTGAATACCTCCTGTAAACACGCTGTGAATAGCATTGGAGAGATCGTATCTCCCTGCCTGACGCCTTTCTTTATTGGGATTTTGTTGCTTTCTTTATGGAGGAGTACAGTGGCTGTGGAGCCGCTATAGATATCTTTCAGTATTTTTACATACGGCTCGTCTACACCCTGATTCCGCAATGCCTCCATGACTGCTGAGGTTTCGACTGAATCAAACGCTTTCTCGTAATCAATGAAAGCTATATATAATGGTTGGTTATATTCCGCACATTTCTCTATCACCTGATTGATAGTGTGAATATGATCTATTGGTGAGTAGCCTTTACGGAATCCGGCCTGGTCCTTTGGTTGACGGAAGTCTAAGGTGTTCCGGATTCTATTTGCAATTACCTTAGTAAATACTTTGTAGGCAACGGACAGTAAGCTGATCGGTCTATAATTTTTCAAGTCTTTTGTGTCGCCTTTCTTATGGATTAGGATTATGTTAGCGTTCTTCCAAGATTCCGGTACGCTCGAGGTCTTGAGGCATTGCGTATAGAGGCTGGCCAGTTTTTCTAGAACAATCTGCCCACCATCCTTCAGCAAATCTGCTGTTACCTGATCCTCCCCAGCTGCCTTCCCCCTTTGTATAGCTCCCAAGGCTTTCTTTACTTCTTCCGGCGTTACTTCTGGGATATCGAATTCCTCTAGATTATTCTCTCTTCCATTATCATCGTGGGTGCCACTCGTACTGTATAAATCTCTATAGAACTCCTCAGCCACTTGAACTATCTCATCCATATTAGTAATGATATTGCCGGCTTTGTCTCTTAGCGCATACATCTGATTCTTGCCAATTCCTAGTTTCTTCTTCACTGCTTTTAGGCTTCCTCCGTTCCTGAGAGCTTGTTCAATTCTATCCATGTTATACTTCCTTATGTCAGCTGTCTTACGCTTGTTGATTAACTTCGAAAGTTCTGCCAGTTCTATTCTAGCTGTAGGGTTAGAGGCTTTCATACATTGGCGTTTCTTGATCAGATCTTTCGTCTCCTGCGATAGCTTACTGGTATCCTGTCTAACGGAGTTACCACAGACTTCTATTGCACACTCCTTAATGATGCCCACAAGATTGTCGTTCATTGCTTCAACACTAAGATCCTCTTCGTGACTTAAAGCCGAATACCTGTTCTGTAGCTTGATCTGGAATTCCTCTATTTTCCCTCTTAGCGCTAACTCATTGATCGGCTTCTTATGTACCAGTTTCCTCCGTTCCCTCCTCAGGTCTAGGCTAATTCGAGTTCTTACCATCCTGTGGTCACTGCAGCGCACCTTACCGAGCACGTCCACATCTTGTATGATGCCAGGGTTAGCGCAGAGTATGAAATCTATTTCATTTCTAGTCTCGCCGTTCGGGCTCCTCCATGTCCACTTTCGGTTATTCCGCTTGCGGTAGAAGGTATTCATTATCCTCATATTATTCTGTTCTGCAAACTCTACTAATACCTCCCCCCTGCTATTCCTAGTGCCTATGCCATATTCCCCCACTGCCTTGTCTCCAGCATGCTTCTTGCCTACCTTGGCATTGAAATCGCCCATCAGTATAGTGTATTTTGTTTTTACTCTACCCATCGCCGATTCCACGTCTTCGTAGAAGCTTTCGACTTCCTGGTCATCATGACTGGATGTAGGGGCGTAGACCTGTACAACCTTCATTTTGTACCTCTTATTAAGTTTCACAACAAGACATGCCACCCTCTCGTTGGCATGTCTTGTTGTGAAACTTAATAAGAGGTACAATGATTTGTGCTTGAACATAAATGCGTGGTCACATTACTGTGCCACATATATCAGGTCACGTGATACATATCTCACATAAGCAGCGTTTATGTATATGTATCATGACCGGCTTATACTTACCTGCGTCCTGTATCGACTCAAATTCTGCTTTACACAATATGTAACCCATGACACTGGTCTATCGTAATAATCAATACTTGCAAGAACTTGATTTGCCCGAGAGAAGACGATGACAACAATCGAAAACACACGCAACTGGACGAGCGCTGTACTGCCAACTGGAAAAATTTCTTGAAAGATCAGGCGGCTTATATTGCATGTCAAAAAACACGAATAACCGGAAGGTTGAAACGCATGCCCACTGCCTAAAAGTTTATGTGCTTATCTAAAAGATTTATCTCATGTTTTGTTATGCAGTACGCAAGCGCACTGCCTTCACAAGACTTACTTCAAGAAACTGCCTTCAAGAGACTTAGAATTTTTCATTATCACTATAAACAAGTAACACGGATTACATATTGCGTAGTACGCTAAGTATGGCTAACTGGCAGTACTGAAGGAGCCAGCACTACAAGAAGCGGTTTGTATTCGCCACCTTACAAGTCCACATTAGTTGCCCGGCTATCGAGAAATGTTGTCGGCCCATATTGTTAGAATGTTGCGAAATTACATCGCGCTCTAAACCGCAATTATTATTTTTGATGATAGCGCATGCTATTATTTACTTGCTTTAGGGAAAGAAATAAAAAGTCGCATTTCTGCCCCAGTGGCGTTGTTTGGATAGAGAGTATTCGACAATTACACGAAGTAAATTGTGTGGGCCCAATAAACTGCCTTTGCTGCCCTCTGTAGCCCAGCACCAGTTCAGCCTCGTTCTTTTCCGCATCTCTGCACACACGGCCCATCGCCGTAATGCGTAATGCGAAGACGTGGGCTCGTATCCCACCTGCGGTCAGTTGCTTTCTTCCTCCACTTTCATTTCCAATAATTTACCATTTCTTTTGTTGAATTAGTACTTACAAATAGTTCCCGCTATGCTGTCCTTGGTGTCTGGTTGTTGGCTTCTTATGAAATTATAATAAAAAGGAGCCCCTCGGTTCCTTTTTGGCGTTCCTATGTGCGCGTGCGCGCGCGCGCATGTGTGCGTGTGCGTGTGCGTGCGCGTAAGCGCGTGTGCGCGTGCGCGCGCACCTGTGTTTGTGTGTGTGCGTGTGTGTGTGTGCGCGTGTGCGCGTGTGCGCGTGCGTGTGTGCGCGTGTGCTTGCGTGTGCGTGCGCGCGCGCGCGTGCGCGTGCGCGCAAGACGGAGGACTCCTCCATACTGCCGGCGAGACCGTCTTTCCCCAATACTTCCCTTGTAGTAGTTTGTGTTAGGATAAACTCTGCGACGTTGTACCATATTCATGACCACCCGAGTTCATCACGTTTTAACATATCGTCGCCAGAGTACAGATGTCATCGTTTTCACAAACATCACATGGCATAGGCATAGCAGGGGCGTAGCCAGGGGGGGGGCTTATGGGGCTTCAGCCCCCCCCGAAATTTTTTCGTGCTGCCCATTCACCGCCGACCAAAGCAAGCCCGGGCGCCGGAAATCATTCTGGATTTTGTCTAGAACGTCTTTTTCACGCTCAAAAAGCCATTTCACCGCGAAAATTGCCAACTCGGGCTGGATTTCGCGGCAACGCCCATGCACCGGGAGTCACATAACGCTAGCAGCCCCATCCGAGCACAAAATTTCAAGGACCTTTTGATGGCGAACGGGCTGGCGCGGCATCTCGCGGAGGCCGCGGAATCTACACTCTATCATGGAATCTACGGAGCGCGTGGATGTCAATTCCGAAACTTTATGGGTATAAAGTTCTCATAAACTTTTGATGTGAAAGGTGCATTGATATTTCAAAACATGTGCTTTAGATTTTCAATTGCGGAGCTTTGTAAGTTTAATGTTCCCATAAATATTTGACGCCAAAGGTGCATTAACTTTTCCAAAGTAACACATCGGGCCATACAACGAGACAAGCCAAATCAACACACTATCCGACAAGTTGTACAAAGCCCGCAGCGAGGCCCGATGGGATGAAGCGTTGTGGTGGTTCATTCCTGATGTCATGTCACATAAAAAAATATCAACATAATTTTCACCTGCGCCAAAGCATCCAGTGAAGACACTAAAGCCAGCCAAGGCAACTACGTTCTTATTTATTTTTTCTACTTTGACTTTTAATCGCGAGGACACATTGATCCCCTTCAATTTTTTTGTTCTCGCTCCCCTGCCCGCGGGCTGCGAGAGCCAGCCAGAGCGCATGCGTTTTTCTCGTGTTGCCCCGACCACCGCGCGGCGCACTTCGGTGCACATTCGGTTTTCTCTGGTCAAGTGCATTTTCGTCTGGCAGTTTTAGACGCTTTCTGGCTAGCAGACGAGAGAAAGAAACAATGGTCGCTCGCCGCCATCACTGTGGGGACGACGGATTTCACCGCGTTCGCTTGAGCGCAACCTCTCCAGAATGTCTTGCCTCGCCGGTGTAGGATACCGAGCAGTATGCGCATGGTTCTTGGTGGACCAAGCGTCTCGTGTTTTCTTCGATATTCCTTTAATAGCCACATTAGTTGTCCAAAGTAGGCATTCGATTGTGACCAACATACTTTCCTTTGAGTTTTTTTTTTCATTATGGTGCCCCCGCCCCACAAAAGGAAAAAAAAATACGTTGAGGCGCAGCGAATTGTCGCGTGGTGAAAGTTCTATTTTGTTACTTATTTTGCGGAAAGTAATGGGCCATGGGACGCTTCAGCTGCGGATACTCTTATTATATTATTGCAATAGCAGTTATATGGAGACTCTAGGCGCATTCCTGCCGTCGCCCTCACGTTCCGCATAAATTCTAAGGGCGATAACATCGTGATCGTGCACCGCATGCTATATGTGCGAGTGAAAGCATGTGGGGGGTGAGGGGGAATGGGTGAGCCGACGATGGTGGCTCAGTCTTGCGTGCGCAAGGGAGAAAAGTGAGGAGCAAGCGCGCCGCCTTCGGTCGCGCACAATACATCGGGGGGAGTGGATGGAATGGGGGCGGGATCTAGGATTCTGTGAATCTGTGATTGCGTAACATGTTTATTTGCCTTGTTTGACCCATTATATAGCGTGACTCTTTCTTAGATACGTAGATTTATTGGAGACTTATACGTATGTTTTGTGTATACGTGCAGTGAACTATGTTTCCAGTGGCACTTTTTTGCCCGTTATCAAGCTGTGTCTTCGCATTTGTATATTCCATTGTATCTTCGCATTTCTAATGTACGAGGGCAATCAAATGAAAGTGAGCCTACCCACCCCGCGCAATTATGGTTCTGTTCATTATCTGCAAGGCCTGCGCGTAGCACACAGGCATCTGTGATTTACAAAAGTGACACGCAGGTTTGAGGATAAATGTTCTTTAACGCTTTCATACACTGGGATGAACATGGTTGAGTGACGTAATGGACGCTCCAGAAGTGGAGCAGCGTAGTGCCGTGAGTTTTTTGACAGCTGAAGGTGTTTCCCAAAAAGAAATTAAGTCACCGTATGGCTGCCGTGTACGTCGAACATTGCATTTCATTGGCCACTGTGAACCGTTAGAACAAACGGTTCAAAGAAGGACGTGAAATTTGTAAAGACGACCCCAGACCGGGCCAAAGCCATCGTGCAATCACACCTAACAAAATTGCAAAGGTTGATGAGCTGATGACACAAGAACGGAGGATAAGCATCGATGAACTGCCAGAGCGTGAGAACATCGCTCACGGTTCGGTTCACCGTCACCGTTCACGCCGTAATTCATGAACATTACGGCTATCGGCTCTTGTATGCGCAATGGATGCCCAAGATTTTGGACCACCGCCAGAATACGGAGATGTTCGGCGCTGCCTTCACTCATCTGATCCGGTATGACAATAAAGGTGACGATTTCTTGTCTGCAATTGTGATCGGAGACGAACCATCATGCCACTACTACGAGCCTGAATCACGACAGCAAATCTTATAATGGAAACATTTGAATTCACCACCCCAAAAGAAAGCAAAGGCCGTCATTTCCGCCGGACAGGTATTGTTGACTTTTATTTTTCGATTGTCAGGGGCCATTACTGATAGAATTTCCTAATCCTCGAGAGACTATCAATTGTTTCCGATATTGCTAAACGCCGGATCGGCTACGTGTCGCAATCAAGAACAAACTACGTGACAAATTGACGAATGGGGTCATCTTGTTCCACGACAATGCCCGTCCCTACGTCGCTGATGTGGTTAATACAAAACTGGCAAAGTTCAAGCGGGGACCACTGCAACATCCGCCAGACAGCTCAGACCTGTTGCCTTGCGACTTCCCCATTTTTGGGCAACCGAAAAAACAGCTCAAGGGAACCAGATTCGTCTCGGACGATGACGTGAATGTCAGTTGCAGACGTTTTGAAGCAGCAACCTAAGCAACTCTATGAGACGGGAATTACGCGACTCGTTTGTCAATGGGACAAATGTCTGAATGCAAATGAAGGCTACTTTTAAACAAAGTACCCCATATTTCATATATTCGCACTGGCTCACTTTCATTTGACTCACCCTCGTATATTCTGCAAAACTCCTGCTTTTTATACGTGCTCTCTGTTGCGACTATAATTTCGGTGCAATTACTCACGATACACGACCGGTGACAGCTGCTCCTGCGTAATACATTGGAACAAATGACAGCGTCATTGAGATTTTTCCCTGGCCGTTGCATATGTACAAGAATGTAAACAAGGATCTTGAATGACAAAGTTTCATTAACATATTTGTCCTCAACTTGTTCATTTCATGGCCTTTACATTTTTCATATCAGCGGCATGGAATGCTTTGGTGGTTTCGAACTGATGTAGTTCTAAAGTTCGTGTGATATTTTCTTTACTTATTAAACAGACGAAAAACATGGAAGCATTGACACCAGTTATGTTGGGCACAATTTTTGGCACATACGAGTATAATATTTTATGAAAAGAATACATATTTTACTTGTATTGACAGTGCGTAGCGTTCAAGAATTCGTTTGCAGAATCTTTGGCAATGATAATGCAGTTATTATTCATGTATTTGATCCATAGGCAAATTGTTTAAGAGGAAGCTTTAGCTCGGGCCGAACTCCGACGTGGCCTATTCAGATACATGTAAAACGTAGAAACGCTTTTCTGAGATAACTCCTGAATCGCTTTTAATGAAATTTGTCGCATTTCAGAGAGTAAGTTAAATTCTAGTGTCTGTTGGAAGCGGAATTTCGATTTAGGGCCTGAACTTTGTTTAAAATATTTTGAAAAATTCGAAACTTCGAAAAAAATAGAAACACGAAGTTTACAAATTAATAGCTCTGCATCAAGAACAGATATCCCGCTTCTGTAAACAGCATCCATTGCACCATTCAAAGCGGACAAATTCGATATGTCTATTTGTATCTTACGTGAATTGGTTATGTTATGTACAAGGGTTCTGCAAAAGCCGTATTTCCATAAGACTTAATTTTTTAGACTCATGTGTAACATATCAACTTTGTCCGCTGTAGATGTCTTGTTATGTGCAAATCACAGAATTGTGATATCAATTTTCATTGCTGATATACAGAGTTGTAAACTGCATTGTTTCGTTTCCTGAAAATTTTCGATTTCGCCACTTTTCAATAAAATATTGACTACCTAAATCGAAAATTCTAAACAAAACAGTCACTAGAATTTAGGTTTTTCGTTTAAATGCAACAAACCTCATCAAATTTGGTGCAGTGGTTGACGAGAAAAACCAATTCTCCTTCTACATGTATTTAGATAAGAGCATCCGACCTAATGTTTCCTCTTAGGAGGAGGCCGAGCTGCAACGTTAGCCCCCCCCCGAACGAAATTTCTGGCTACGCCACTGAGGCATAGGTATGTACGATTGTATAACACGTAGTTGCAGATGACGTAACAATGCGCCTTTCTCTCGCCTGCGCTTGCCGTGCAGAACATAGAACTGTAGGTGCAGAACCCAACAAACGTGATGTGGAAAGATGGCGCCGACCGGCGGCCGTAGATTTGCTTTTGCTGTCATACTATTGTCTTCGACGGGGTTGTGGCAATGATGCTGTCCTCACACGCACGTACGCTTGCCTACCACACAGACTACTCAACTGACACGTATAAGTTGCTTTTTCTCGTAAAAAAAACGCTGTATGATCACGCGCCTGTTAAATGCTTCGCATAATATTGATTCGCGCAGTGCATGGGATTTGCACAATTTCCCACTTCCGCCTGCTACTCATACAGTGAAGCTGCTTTCTTTCTCCTTTAATGATGTAGCACAAGATTATAATGACGCTATTTTGCATGTGTTAATGCTAGAGCAGCACGATTGGATGCGGACCAGGTAGCAAAGGCCAGAGTTCCTAAACTTGCCGAAACTTTACGGCTTCAACAAGTGTCGCTCGTTTGGCGATATAGAACTGCGTTGCCTAATCTTCCATGGGCCCGCATTTCGCGCATTGTTTTCGATTTTGAGCGTAATCATGCAAAGTTGTGTAGCCCAAGATAATTAGATGTGGATGTTTATTCGCGCGCTTGCTGTTATGGCAGCGTGCTTCGTTTCAACTTGTACTGGTTGCGTGCGACGTGCCTGTTTTACTATTTTTACTTACGTTTGGTGACGGCGAGGTGGCTGTTTACGAGCCAGAGTCGCTCGCGCTTCTAATCTAATGAGGAGGTGGTCGGCACAACTGAAATATTGCGACCTTCGTGGGTGCCTGTCCATTCCTGGGTGATTGCATTGTAGGGCGCACGTCGCTTTCGCATCGTTTTCTTTGGCGCCACCCATTTGAGCCACAAATTGTGCTTGGCCTAGGTTCTCGAAAGCGGTCGTCTTATACGGGACGGAGGGAGGGATGGTTTCGTCGTTGGACAGGCATAGAAATGCTTGCGCATTTAAAAGAAGCGAATGGCTGCCTTTGCCTCTCTCGCACATTTCTGTTGTTGGCAGCGGTCGGTGTTCCACACGCAGAGATCGGACTTGCGATCAAGCTCGAAGCTCACTCACACTCGTAGCTGCTAATAACATACTCATACCGGAGCATATTTTTTTGAAATCGAAGTGACAAATTTATGAACATAATCGCTTTTCCGCATATGCAAACCCTTAATGAGTAAATGCGAGAGCCCGCACAATCATTATCATAGGAAAAAAGGCGAATTCTTGTTTTGTCGTCTTAGTACAACAACTTACGCAGAGATGCCATCGCGTTCTACGACACTGTGCAATGTTTCGGAGTATCATCTTTTCTTGTGTGTGTGAGTATGTAAACAAAGCCACAATATGCCTTATATGTGCTCTGAGTTGTCGCCTGCAGCCGAGAGCAGTAACACAAGCAGCCCAGATTCCCCTTTTGCGGTGATTCAGAAATTTCATTGCACTAGGATGGTGTCGAATCGTGGGAGTATACTTATAATATTGGGAGCATTTCCAAAGCAGCGTCTACTGTCTTTAGGGGATAACTATGATGATAGATGCCGAAGAGTTAGTGTTCAATACACAAATGTTAGTATAAAGCCTGCTCGTGTGACTGCTCTCACCCTATTGCCACTGATACATCTCTCTGCGCCATACAGCAGTATCACTACCAGGCAAGGTGCTCGGCCATAGCGACCGCGTTACGGTGCGCCCACCAATTGATTATCTGAAACTATTTTTTTTTTCTGACAGTGTCTTGCTTGTCGAGTTGTTCACACTTTTTCTGTATCAGGTACGTTTGTTTCAAACCCACTTACGTAGCTCGATCCCGAAGAAAGGGTGGTGTAACAATGTGGTATGATGCGAGAGGTGCTGCTGCCTGAAAAAAGTGAGCCGACCTGTAAAGTAGAGCAGTCCAAAAATTCGTGACGGGATAAAGTGCCGTGCGCCCCTCCTCAACCCCATAGAGGTAATCTTTCATTGACCTCAAGTCTCGAGAGCCTCCTAACTGTTTTCTTTGTTTTGAAATAGTGGTGGCGGAGCAGTCCGCGGTGTTTCTCCAACTGCAGTCATCCCAACAGACGAAACTAGAAAAATGATAACTACAACGCACCAATGGGAAACGGTACTGCTCAGTTCGGACGCCGAGACTCAGTCCAAGGCTCTCCAGATGGCCTAGGTGGCCGCCAAAGGAGCAGGGGCACCTGGCCGATGGCTAAAGGGAGTTTTAACTTTATCCACCCTTGACCGCATCGTGGACAATCAAAAAGGTTCCTCCCTCTCTCCCTTTCAGTTAAAAATTAAGGATAGCACTCATTGCAGACGTCACTGCCCCTCCTTACGCCTCATCGGCCACGTCCTGAGTTTCCCCAATCGTACAGATTGACAAAAAAATTCACAAAGTCACTGTGTTGATGCGAGGGCAATGATCAGTGTATGCTCATAAAATTCATGAACTTATGACACAAAGTTAACTCCCTCAAAATAACGTTTTACTCTACGCATTCTGTATCTTTCTCTGAGGCCTCCACGTTCGCTTACTTTCTCAACATGGTAAACAGCCGTACTCTACATCGCACGTTCACTTGAAACAACGACGTGATTCGGCAGCAGGTGGCGCATTCTTATACCCTAGTTACACGGGCAGCTGAAGCGCGGTTAAACTTAACCGTGGTTAATTCGCTCAACCATGGTTAACGCGAACCGTTGTCCGCCAGAGTCACACGGGCTATCCGATCATAGTTGATGGTCTAATGACTCGTAACGTGATCTCTTGCGTACAGGCTTCATTTTGAATAATTTTTCTTCCACATTTCATTACAGTGGTTTAAAGATGTTATTTTCGAGCAAAACAATTGCCATATTCGAGTTTTAACGTGTAAGACTGATTTTGCCCGTGTAGGTTATTTATTTTCGGCACTCCTGCTCTCAGTTGTGAGCATGGCTGGTGGGCATACAACTTCATACAAAGTCAGAATTAAGGGTCACAAATGGACAAATATAAAATAAAATTAGGTCCACTGAATGAAAAGGTAAAAAAAAAATAACCAACAAATTAATGTTTCAACTAACAAACATTGGTTACATAATTAAAGGGCGTACAACTTTAGGCGAATGTACTTTGGAACTATACGCTTGCACTTACAAAAAGAAAAGAATAAAGAAGGAAGAAAAGGCAGTGCTTTAAGGTGTTAATGTATATACACTGGGAATTCACATTGCACAAATAATCACACAAAGTACTTGTTAAAAATACTGAAGGTATACATTTAAAAGCAGCGCCATCAAACTGGACAAGAAAGTGAGGAGCCCACAAACACACAGCGTTTGCGTGTGTCTCACTTGTCCAGTTTGATTGCTGTGCTTAAATTTTGAAATTATGTGCGTAGCCGCCATCTCCGTTTAGGGACGCGCGTTTCGACTACTTGAGCGTAGAGCGGCCAGATTATCTTCCCAAATGTGTATCAGTGCCTCGGCTGTCGCGTCAGTCCAAAGGATACGCTTTTTGGAAGATATCGGGGAAGCGCCAGCGCTGCACTCGGGAGAAGTACCGTCCGCCATTTTGCCCGTTTCCGAAACGTTGGTCACACATAACCGAGGTAGCCAAGCTCTGTTGGCCGTAAAGCACGGTTAGCGGCCTAACCGCAGTTTCGCCTGCCGTGTAACCGCGCTAACCGCGTCTAGCGATAACCGCGGTTACGTTAACCGCAGTTAAGGTCAACCGTGTAACAGGGGTATTAGTGTGCTTAGATCGTCGAATCAAATCGCGCAATTTAATTGAACACTTAACGCCACATGCATTGCCGCGTCAATATATTTTCTTGCAGGCACCACGACAATACGTAAATGTGCTTTAATTATTGCCACGTGTATGCCGCCTAATAACGATGAGTCCATTCTCCTAGAAGATGCACGATTAACTTTGATGAAAGAAGTTGTGTCGCGATAATGTCAAGCGAAATTTTGAAACACAACTGACTCGACTTAGTAATGGCGTTCAGGCACTCTACCAGGGAAAACATATGTGCCGATGCCTTCTACAAAATCGAACGCAGGTTTCTCAAATTGCACGTGTTTGAATCTATAGAATAGACGATAGCCGTGACAGAACCTGCGTGCTTTGAAAATTCCCCCGGTGACATTATTGCCGCTCTTTCGAAGTGGTGAATCTCCGAAACTGCCTTATTGAATGCAAAAATATTGAAAGGGCGATCTAGTTGCCTGTTTATTTATTTATTTATTTATTTATTTATTTAGTTATTTATTTATTTATTTATCATACTTGAAATGTGCCGTCAAGTAGCGATTGGTACGAACGCTGTGACAGTACAGAAGCGTATTTGTTCAGACGTGCATGGACGAGCTCAGACGTTCCGATATTTATGCTTTTTTTACACACTCGAAACGTCTTATTCAAGTGTTGTGCTTTAAGAGGTAGCTCCAGCTCGGCCAGACTTCTACGTGGCTTATTCAAATACATGCAAAGCAGAAAAACGGTTTTGTGAGATAACCCCTGGACCGATTTTCATGAAATTTGTTGCATTTGAGAGAGAATGGTAAATTCTAGAGATTGTTTAAGCGAAATTTTGATTTAGAGCCTGAATTTTGATTAAGAGGTTTTTAAATTTGCCAAAGTTCGAAAACAATAAAAGCACGAAGTTTACAAATTATTAACTCTCCACCAACAGCAGATATCGCGGTTCTGTAAACGGCATCCACTTCATAATTGAAAGCGGACAAATGTGATATGTCATTTAGTATCTTACGTGAATTTTTTACGTTGTGTACAAGAGTTCTGCAAAAGCTCTATTTACACATTACTCTTTCCTTTAAATTCATGTGTAGCATACCACTTTTGTCCGCTTTATATGTACTATTAGATGCAATTGACATAATTGTGATATTGCTTTTAATTGTTGATTTACAGAGTTGTAAACATGATAGTTTCATCTTCTAAAATATGCGATTTTTCACAACCTTTAATAAAAAATTGAAGACGTAAATAAAATATTTGATACCAACAGTTACTAGAGTTTAAATTTTTATTTTAAATGCATCAAACCTCGTTATAAATTTGGTGAAGTGGTTGACGATAAAAAGAAATTCTCCTTTTATATGTAGTTAGGAGCACCCGAGTGAAAGCTTTCTCCTTAATCTGAACAAAAAAAAATTATTCTATTTCGTTTTCGTAAGTTAGCTCTCTGACACGCTTGCGCACGTCAACCGAATGAATATATTTGGTGACACCACTGAACCCGCATGAACCCGTTACGTTTAAATACATTCAAATGGGTTTCGTAAATAATAAAGTAACTTGAGTTTTCGGAGCACTACGATTGCTACGCTGACTACTGTGCTCTGAAGCACATCCACAGTGTCAAGGCTGCGAATGTAAAGGCAACCGTCGGTTCACCGTGATCACGGAGCCAATGCATCGCGCATCGAGTTTCGAGTGCTTAAACTACCTTCTTGAATGTTATAATGCCTTCTAGAAGGCTTCTTTTCAAGTAACCTTTCCTACATTGTAGGTCGGTAAAATATCGCCAAATATTCATTCAGAGCACTAAAGGAAGTCGCTGATTGCTAAATAGAAAACGGACAATGACGTTCTGCGCGCACAGTTTAGAACAACAAGGGTTAATTGCGATGATGTGAAGACCAAAAGGAATTTCACCGTTGCTATATTCGGTGCTTCATGCCACAACCTAGACAAACATGCTCTTTAGGTAGATATTTCCGGGGACAGCAAAGAAAAATCAATCGATGACACCATCGAACGTAAATTTGGTTCTCTTTCAGGAAAGCTAGTGGATGATTTCGAAACTCCTTTACTGGTGAAAAGCATGTAGCTCCTGCATGAACCTCAAGTATGACACCTTGTTCTGCTTTTTCTTCTTTCTTTCTGTTAGTCACCAAACTGGAGCTGCTTGCCATCGTTTTTCATAACCAACATTTATAGAAACTTCAGGGTGCTTGAACGCGTTTTTTTTTTCATTAAAGAAATCTTCGAGAGTCGCGCCTTTGTAGTTCGCTGAAGCGATCCTTGCAGCACCGCTTTACAAAAATGGCACTGAAAATCATCGTTTAATTTATGGCCCGATATGTATGCCGTCCTAAGCTTCCTAAATTTCGGGAAAACACATTTTGAATATCCCGGAATCTTCCGTAGAGAAGCGTATTGTACCGACCACTCACCAATACGGGTTTCTAGCTGACTCAGAAACTCAAGCGCTGTTAGCATCTCTTTCACATCCTTCTCATTTCACTCTCGAAAAGCATAAAGTTGCACATGGACTTTTATGTTGGATATAAGAAAGGCCTTCAACACAGTTATTCACTTCGTTTTGCGTGGAAAAACTAATTCTTATGGATTCCATTGTCCCTTCCCGCCAGTTATGCAGAATTGCCTTTCTGAGCCCACAACTCGTGTCATTGGGGTTTGTACAGAGTGTATTTGATAAGTGAAAGACCGAGGAACCGCAAGGTCACATATGAAAACGTCTCCTAATTAACTGCTTTTTTTACCTACCAGCCTCACATACACTTTGGGGAAATTGATCACTTATCAGCACGCCGACAAAACGTTACTTGTAAAAGATGCTGACTACTACCTTGGATTATATCGGCTTGAGTAACTGGCGATCAGTTTGTATCTATGGTTTAACGTAACCTGCTGAAAGGTAATGTCAGTAAATCTTGTCATGTTTGTTTTCTCAACCCTGCACATTGATAACGGCCGATAGAACTCCCTTTTAAACAGTTCAGCCTCGAGTTCACATATACTAGAGTAAAACAACGCTGTAACGAAGTTGTAAGGCAGCCGAAATTAATTTCGTCGTGCTAATGCTTCTTTATAGTATTAATTAATCCTTGCTCGAACATATACCGAATGGGTTGGGCGCGACTTAACAGAGGAATAAAGTGATTTGGATTGCATACGTCCGGCATTACCAAATATTTACAGGGAACTCACCACTGTTGTTGAAAAGTGTACAATTATTGCATTCTGCCGTGCTAATATATCGGAAAGGAACTTCGAGTGTAACAAAGACGCTCGAGAACAAGATAGGGACTGCGCAAAGAGCGATGGAACTACAAATGTTAGGCGTAACGTTAAGAGAGAGGATGACAGCGGTGTGGATCAGAGGGCAAAATGATCAAAAAATTACAGGCCTGCGCGGTACACGAAGGACAGTCGCAGCGTAAGCTGGAGGAGCACGTCCACATGAATTTCATTTTGGGGACCAGTTAATCGAGGGTCTTCGGAATGCGTCGTTTTCATGTGAACAATCTGAACAATCCGCCCGGCGTCAAGGGCGAGCTGCCGCTTTTGCTGTGGCTGACCATTCTCTCTGAACAGCGGGCTACTGAGCCCTACGTTGCCTGGTTGCAGCTTTGCCTGTAGCGCAATGATTCGCTTCTTTAGGAGCGGTTCGTAGTTTGGAGGAGGCACCATGACGTGCACCGAAGTGTAAATACAGGTATTCAGGCTACGTGGCGCACATATCACACCCATTGACCACCTGTCGCAAAGTACGTTGATATTGGTAATTATGATTACAATGATGGTTTTCTGGCATACCCTTTGAAACGTGGCGCGACATACCTTATCAACTTACCAGCCGACACCTTACCAGCTTTATTTAATCAAGTACTTTCTATATTTTTTTTTTCAAGCATTCATGTGTACATTTCTTTAAATTTCTTTTTCTGCCTCAAACCTAATTTTACTGGCTTGTACCGCTGTCTGTGCATCTGATAAATGGCATTCTGTCCACTGGAATAATATGCAACTATCGGGGCTACGCGGCGCACATGTCACATGGCGTGTTTTTTCGCGCGTTAGGACGTGTTTACAGGGCATTTTCTCGCTACATGCTAACAAGCGCTTACGTGGCTTAGTGGCAGAGTAGCCGACTCCCACGTAGCGGGACAGTGTTCGATCGCGGAGGGAACTGATATCTTTGTTCTAATTCCGGGCGATTGCTACTACAGGCACCTGCGGAGGAGGTGGGCGGCGCCCACCACCCCCAACCTAAACTACCACTGGTATGAGCCCATAACAGCCATACGCTGGGCGGCCATGTATTGCCTAGGGCAGACAACCGGTGGACCAATCAAGTTACAGAATGCGTGGCCAGATAAGGAAAGCGTCGTTGAGGACACCATAAAATTACGAATGGTGACAAAGTTGGGAAATTTGCAGGCACAATTGGAGATCGCTGAGACAGCTCTTTGTCCTGCAGTGGACATAGTAATGGTTGATCATGATCATGCCCGGTAGGGTGCACATCTTGAAACATGCGCAGGACCATCCAATTTTGCGGTCCGCGGAGCCGGTGCACGCCCACGCATGCAGTAAATGTTTATTCAGATGGCGAGACAAACCCCGGCGTGTACGACACACGACTTCTTAACGCCTGCTGCGATCCGCTTAACGATAGCCGCGTCCTACTGCAATGTGATAGTCCTTGGTTTGCGCCTTCCACTTGGTTTATCTGTACCTTCGCATCACCCGTGAAAGGGTGATGACACGGTTGAAGAAAACAGCTTGCACGTTGCGATGCGAACAAGTTCCGTTGTTGTCAAGCATCATGTGGCAAACAACCTCGCGCGCTTATTACGCCACTCATCCAGGGCAATCCGGCAATCTCACATGGTTTAACTATGTAGATCAGGAGGGAACTTAGCCTTGCCACACCGGCTCGGCTTAGCCGACTCGGGGTCTCCTAGATTTCACTGGCACCGAGGTGATCTCGGAGGCAACGTTTACCTATACTGGCCTCAGCTCGCATCAGTGACAGAAAAAAGTGTGTGTACTGGGATTTTGCAGTGACAGGCCCAAACAGCAGATTCATCATCGTGATCGCACACCTCTTTCTCCGAGTGGAGAGAAGACAGTGCAAAGGCGACATTACTAAAAAATGTTGTCGTAACCTAACATCGTGGAAGCTAGTGCAGGTTTATCGAGGCTAGGAGTGGCCTGCGAAATTGACTTGTACATTTATGTTGCGCCTATTGAACAATGGAAAGCAGTATCGGGAATTTTTCGAGATGGCACGCAATTTTCTCATTGAAACTTTTGCTCTGAATATATTATTTCAAAAGCTGATTCATTGCTAACAGGTAAAATTTCGTTATGCGAAATACGAAAAATTCTCTCATTTCGTCCAAGCGACGGTAAACATTACCTAATTCTGTCAAGCTACGTTGCACTTGCATATTTTTTTAAATTTTGGCTGAAGTTAAGCGGGAGACATCGTATTTCAGTAGCGTCTGGCATTGATGCCATAGAAAAGGCAAGGAAGGACACCACTGAGGGGCGTAAGCTTCACGAACTAGTTTCTCCCTCCTGTGCTTGTTGCTGTTAGAAGAGTGAATAAACAGGTCCGTATCTAACCGCTCTACTTATCGCTCTTCTGTAGATTTCTCTACCATAAGCGCCTATTTAAGGTATCAGACGAGCCTTTATTATTCATATATGTTTAATTACAAGTTCGCATACGCCAAAGAGCGATCATCTGTTCGCGTTTGAGCGTTCATTTATCTAAAGTAGCAAATATCTACCAAAAATGAAATTTCAAGATATACGAGGACCAAAAATTGCGACGCTTTCTACGACTATGCAGAGTGAAAAATAACAGACTGTGTTGTAAGTAAAAGACGCAAAAGGGGGTAGAACAAAAAAAGACATTCATCGCAAAAAAGAAAGTGTTACGGTCTCTTATGTTATCCCCAAGCCCATTTGAAGGCAAAAGCCCAAGTACATATGCATTGAAGACGGACACACGGAGTACACATCCCCCTTAATTCGCTTAGTCCATTTCGCTTAGTCATCCTCCTTCATTCGCTTACTCATTCTCTTATCCGCTTACTCGCCCACTTAATTCGCTAAGTCATATCCTTAATTTGCGTAGTGCACTTCGCTTAGTCATCCCTGTTAATCCCAAAACTGAAGGATTCGACTCCCACGGCAGGCGGCGGGTTCGAGTGTCTCAATTATTATTATCTTAATGAAAGATGGCTTCATTATTTCGGCTTGCATAACAGCAAAATCCTAGGCTTCGATTCCGAACAAAAGTCATGGGTTCGACACGCACCAAGGTTCCTGGATTCGAGTGGCCTAGTTTTGCCTTAATTAACTTGGCCTACGTTAGCACCAAAGGACTTGAGTTCGGCTGCCAGAAGTGGCCGTGGTTCGACTCCCACCAAAGCTCGTAGCCTTTTTGTACTTCTCGTATCATCGACGTGTGTTCTCTCAAGGTCAATTGACTGATGAGACATATAAGGCTTTAGCCTCAATAACACTTCTTGATTCCTCTCGAAAAACTCTTACTGGGAAAGAGTTTGAATAAATGACACTGTTTATACAATCAGGATTATGATAGCTGGACTGAACACAAAATTCCGAGGAGTTGAGCGCCATAACGAAGCGTAATAAAGTTTCAAAATTTTCTCCTTGGTAACATTCATCACTTGCCCCTCAAAGAGTATTTAATGGCACGAGCATGGAATCACACTCTCGTATCTTGCGCAGCACTTCCAGTTCAACTCCTGAGACGACTGGGGACGAAAATTTTAGATAATTCAAGAAAATATAGAAAGAAATAGTACGGTACAAAATTAGTTGGTTTTATTGGAGGTATGATACGAGAGCATAAGTTTACTTACAGATTCAGTTACTGAAGTCTCTGAAATAATTAGAAAAACGAGACATCACTGATTACCGCACACCAAAGCGCGCAGTTGTGGACTTTAGAGACGCGCCGACCCGCCGTGGTTGCTCAGTGGCTATGGTGTTAGGCTGCTGAGCACGAGGTCGCGGGATCGAATCCCGGCCACGGCGGCCGCATTTCGATGGGGGCGAAATGCGAAAACACCCGTCTGCTTAGATTTAGGTGCACGTTAAAGAACCCCAGGTGGTCGACATTCCCGGAGTCCTCCACTACGGCGTGCCTCATAATCAGAAAGTGGTTTTCGCACGTAAAACCCCATAATTTAATTTAGAGACGCGCCAGGTTAGCACGATTTCGGCGAGATTTCTGGTAACCCGGAAGCTGAAAGCGGAAGTAATGACGTCACTTATGAAGTCACACAGAGAGAGGTGGCATGATGTCTAACCGTCTAACAAATGGACAACAGTTGCCTAGCATACACTGAACATCTGCCTATTCTCGCTTCTCCGCTTCCGGCGCGCACCTGCTCACTCCCTCGCTCGCTTGCATGTGACAGTGCACGCGCGTGCTTGTTACATGCTCCGACGTCTGCACGGGAGAGGGCGCGTAAGGTGAGCTTCGTGCGCCGCTCGCTATGGGGCTATGCCCCGGCAGGTGGTGCGCGCTGCGCTTCTTCCTCGCCCTCCTTCGCTCCTAGCCCGCATGTCGCGCCAGGGGAAATAAGTTCGCTCGCTTAGCCTCAAGAGCACCAACGCCGAGGTGCGAGTGCCACTAAGATACACCTAAGTCAAACATTAGTGTCGCCTACCATTTCTTGTTCACACTGGGAAACACCTCGCCAACATGTAAATTGCTTCATCTGCAACTTGATTCTTCATTGCATGATAATCGACAAAGTGTCCTTATGATCTGTGTAATTGCATGCTCTTTATAATGTAAAATATTGAAGCTCCGTTCGCCAAAGCGTATTCTTCGGGCCTGTAAGGCATTCTGAATAAATCTGCATTATTTTCCTTTTGTGTATGTATTGCTTTCCAGTGGCACGCCGTTAAATTATTCCCTTGCGTTTGGTTTGTTGTCTTTTACTCATATAGTATAGCGTTACCCTCGCCTGCTATATACTCCTAAAGTGCAGTTGCAGCATATGTGAATAAATAAAGAATTGATGAATAACCACTATCGATTATGCAGCATACAGCAGTGAGTAGGCGTCCACAAGACATGCTGGAATGAAAACGAGCAATCAGGCATGTGCACAGTGTCACAGAAGCACGCAGTAATGTCACAACGACGAAGGCGCTGTACGATGATTGGCGAAGAAACAATCCTCATGAGAAGTGTGTTCAGACAAAAATACGAACTGTAGAAAGGGACATTTGCAGATTCTGTACTTCTTGCGCTATAGTGCGACATATGCATTCTACAGGATAGGCCAAGAATGGACGGACACTCAACGGCACATACTGAATAGCATAAAAAGGAACCATTCTACATATTCAGCTGTTTCATTGAAGCTGCGATGAGCTTATAGACACCAATGATCCTATAGTGTTTCTCTAAGATTTACTTAGGAACATAATATCTTTTATTAGACAGGACAGAGGTGCGCAACTGCCACTAACTTGTTTGGGAGCATGCAAGTGTTAGAAAAGCCATTTTGCTGTTACTAGCGTTTGACATTCAAAAATTTTTTAACCACAACTATATCGGGCGGGCCACTCACCTTTGGAGAAATTAGCAGCACACATTCCAAACAATACAGCCTAGGCGAACAAATCTCGCTTTAAAGTATTCACGATGCGAAAGCAGAATGAGCCCAGGAAAGGAGTCCGAACAAGTGCTGCTTAAAGAAGCTCGCCAACGAAGCTACCTCTACAATGAGTATACGCGAGCGCGTAGGCTACGTTCGCATTGTCAGTGGCGTGGAGGCTCGTGACACACTCGCTGCTGAAGCTATTCTTTCAGCGGTGAGAATTTACGATGAAACACAGCACCTGCCAAGCAAGTTGAAGTTGCCTTCCTCGATGACGCTCGCAAGGCCGGGTCGTTGTGTGAATGATTCTTGCGATATAACGAAATGCCCCATTCCGTGACGTATCTTCGTGCTTTCTCAATTGCCCTGTACGCGCGCTTTCTTGTAATGTGCTTACACCTTTGCGTCCCCACTTCCCTGCCCCTATCTGTGTTCACCTCGCTGCAAATGACTGCATCATCTGCTTAAACGCTCGCATGAAAACTATACATTGCATTTGAGGAACACTGCCATGAATTTGAACGTACTCTTGGTGCTCAATGCGCCCTTGATTACCAAGACCTAGGAATATGTTTATTGAGGATAGTGTCGGAGTACCAGTTCTGCAATCCAGTAATGCTAAACTATTTCGCCCAGTGCTTTCGAAGGTTGCGAAGCTTGGGCGCATGTCTTATCCTATGACGGCCCACTACGTTAGCAAGAAACTTAATCGCGAGTGGTATCATTGTGTGTGTTGACTGAAGCGAGTTACACTCTCAGAATTTCATTTCATTTATTTACTTGACCATTTGTACAAGAAATGCATGGACAAGTGGCCGTAGAATAAACTAAAAGAGTAAATAAGCATGTTCGACTAGATTAGGATAAGTGATAGCGATGACGAAACTAGGTATTCCAGTATTGCCTTGTTTTCTAAAAAAAATTGACCAGAAAAGTGTATGAGTTGCTATTGCACTGTGGCACACCGTTTTGAATTTGATGGCCAATGCGGCAATGCAAGTTTCTGTGGTCCAGAAAAAGGCACAACTTCCAATTGGTATCAGTGAAGTAAGTTATGTGAAACAAGAATAAGCAGTGAAGGTGACACCTAGTAGGGAGGTCGGGGATGTCAAGTTTGAGCGAAGTAATTTGCAGTTCCCACGTGATTTATGCATGCTTGATCTATGAAAGTACATATGTTTTATGTAGTGCCACATTCATTGAGGCTGGAGCGACAAGAAAGCTTCTGCGAAGAAAATTTAGCATGCTATTAGCTTTTGCATAACGTGCTACGCACACCTGTCACCATAGGGTGTTCTTTATTACAATGCCTATGTACTTATATTTTGTCAAAGGACACAAGAGAGCAACTTCTGGAGTTATAAATCTGGGAGTTGGAGGATTATTCTATTCTCAAGTACCCGAATTCCTCTATGTTTCGTTGTGCTAGGCTACATGAACAATGTGTTACACGAACGAAATCTATATATAAGTGCGACTGAAGCATGGGAACGTAGAACGCCTTGGAAATTTCTTGCTAGCAGAGCGGAATATCATGAAAAAAGCCGTAATATTGAAGCGATAGAGTAACCAAAGTGTTGTAACGAAAAAAAAAATTGCTCTACTGCAGATCCCTGAAAACAAGACATGTCACATCACATTTTCGGTGGTCATGATTTTTAGTGACACATATTGCGTCGTATTATAGAAAAAATAAGCTTTGGATCCATTTAAAAACCCATTAATAAATGCAGAGTGCGTTACGTTACAGTAAAAATAGCGGATGTATTGAAAGTCTGTGAAATCTTGAAAACTGAAATCAGTTTTGGACAATCGGCCTAAAGACGTCTTTATTAATAACAGTTCACTCCCACAAGAAATGGGCGAAAACAGTGTTTCTGAGTGTTCAATGGGACGTAGAATGCAGAAAACGAAACATTGCAGTAAATTATTTGTTGAAGTAATTTGTATGCAATGGTGAATAACGATACGGGGAATTAGATTAAACGTAGTAAGCGCATCAAAACTTTTGAAATTTAACCATACTGGCCACTTTCCTATCTTCTCAAACTTATGTTTATTTCTTATATATTTATATTTTACATGTTAGGCTAGACATGGGGCTTGGAATCTCGTTAACGAAAAAGGATGCACTACCACGTGCATGGGTAACTATATTTTTAATGGCGTATTTCTGTACCTGAGTGCATGTATTACTGTCTGCGTCATCTTTGTGTTGGTGAGCAGTGACCTTATGATAATGACGACGTCTTTCAGAACATCACTTTCCTTCTTTTTTGTTGCAACCAGTCCTTCGTTGCTGAATCAGTGCCGTGTCACTTTTAGTCTGCACACTATTGCTGCCTGTTGTTATCTGCTGTAACTTGTTGCGTCAGTTCCGCAGTGCGAGAACTATGCTCTGCAGCGTTCTCTCCGTACATTCCTTGACGATTTGGACTTCACAATGTGTGCGTCACGAAAACGTGGCCCAGCACACGCATTACGCCCTTCGTATACATTGAACCAAGTTATCTTGATTGTTACCTGTATTGTACGGTGCACCATCATCTTTACGTTGCAAGAAAGGAATGCGCAATGTTACTCAAAACCGCTAGTTGAATTGCATGAAACAGCTTTCGTTGCGCATGTTGAGCCATTCCTCAAAAGACGAGATGTCGACGAAACGTCTAAAAATATTTTTTTATGCTTCCAACTTGTATTTCTTTCAAGAAGTACACAGTGGCCAGGAATTATTACTTCTCCTATATATATATACATATATATATATATGTATATATATATATATATATATTATATATACATATATACATATATATATATATATATATATATATATATATATATATATATATATATACATATACATATACCTACGGATTCCGACTTCGAAGGCTCAGCGTTTCAAGCTACGTAAAAAAAATACAAATCTACGTCGTCATATATTAGCTCTATTGGAGCGAACAAAGTCAAGAGGAGTAAACATCTTCTTAAGCTTGGTTGGTGCTAGATAAGGCAGGGCTGCAGTAATAACAGCAAATATTATGATGATAGAGATAATATCACGTTAATAATCATAATATTCCACTCTGTGTTTCACCAGAAAGGAGAAGCTCTGTTAGGGATAGCAATGTTTTAGACAACAACAGTAATAAGATCGCATCTGTATCGGTGTTATAAATCGCAGTAAACATTAGCTCGCTAATAAATTATCAAACAGGGTGTCCCGCGCACGTAGCAAAATATGAACGCATCTCTATCGATTATCGCAAGCACTCGCTGTCACAACTCTGGCGTTGCAAAGGGTGCCGGCCTCGGTGAGCGAGCACTACGGGCTTCCTCTCGGTTGAATGCCTTTCGTACACGTGAGGTTAGGCGAGCTGGAGCACTAGGCACATAGAATGGCAGGGCACCTGGAGTGACCTATAATCGCGGCTCGCGAAAGCTTTGTGCTCTCCTTAGGGTATTTCTCAGTGTGCGTTGAGATACGGCGCCAGTGGTGTAGAAACAATTGTTAAAAGGCGGGGAGCAAGCCAGCCCTCTCTCTCTCTCTCTCTCTCTCTCTCTCTATATATATATATATATATATATATATATATATATATATATATATATATATATATATATATATATATATAAAGAATGATGTGTGTAACGTTAAGTGATAAAAAGACAGCAGATCGGGTTTTGCCAATATGTTATAAAGCATGGCGCTGAAGCGAGACGGCAAAGTCACTAAAAGTGTCGCTAAAACTGCGCAGATGATTTTAAGAACGTAGATGCTTTCAAGCACTCTAACATAAGTTGAAGTACGCCATATACCTAGACGTTTCATGTTAGTGTAATGTCCGTGTAGCTTAAGGGAAACGGTGATTGCATCAGCAGGGTACCGATGGCTTCAGCTTAACTACTGTAAATATATATAGCGTGGGCGAATATTCCAAGTTTCAAATACGCATATTTGGTGTGCAGAAGACAGCGACGACGGCGTTTGTATGCAGAATTGCTTTTACATGGTGGTGCAAACGTTTCTTTAAATGCATGTGCAATTGTGACACTGCTGATATCCCCTGTGCCTTACAATATGGTGTTAACAGGCTTGTGCTTACACGAAATACAATGGAGGCGCAAGTCACAAAACATGGACAGGAATCTATGTCTTATCCTGTCATAAAAAGGAGAAAGAATGATTGGAAGTATTTGCCGAAAAATACCACCGTATAACGAAAACGGCAATCGAAGTGCCTGCCGAGCTTTTTATCTCCAGAGCTTGGTATATGGTTGCGAGTTGATCTTAGCTTAAGGTCAATTGTCTTTGAGTCGGGTATTGGCATCGTAAATATTGGCATCGCAAGCTGCTGCACAAGAGACGCTCGGATGCCTGTAAAGAAACAATAAATAAACGTAAAGCAGAAGAAATTATGTTCTTTGTTTCTCATACTGCTTCGGAAGAACAACAGTACGGAAGAATTTTGACTATTTAGAAGCGTTCAGTCAGAAAGTTCGCCCTCTTCAAAATTGAATGTGCAGGTTTTAAGGTGCAATGAACTACCGCTGAACTATTGCAAATTATACTGAACTTAAGGAGCATAGTTAGCATCTTTCTTTCATGTCTGAAACATTCAAGCCTATTGTATATACTTAGAAGGGAATGACCCTTCAGTTCATGCACTCCGTACGAAACCAAGCTCAGAGAAAGTGATCGTTCCGAACAGGTTCAAGTATTCTCATGTCGTCGTGGTATCATATCTAAAATTGAAACATTAGGTGGAACATGTCGATGGTCGCAGACGCTATTATAAACCCCTGCCGTAAGACGTAGCGCTCAATAGAGAGTTTTAGCAGAGCGTTTACGGTCCGCTCCGCTCAGACCGGAATATCACAACAATTGGCACGCAGCCGCTCAGCAAAACGCTACTGGGAACACTGACGCGCGTGCGCACAGCAAACATAGCGGCAGCGGAACGTGGGACGCTGACCACGTTCCGCTAGGAAAATGATTTAGCGGTGCGTCAGGGAGCGTGTAGTTGCTTTCGTAATCGTTTTACCGCCAAGCTGAGAGCACGTCAGTGGCATCTCTGGAAGACGCTCTTCTTAGATAAGCGAAATCAATGCATTCTGTGCAGCCACCGGTGCGCGTGAAACGTGTGCGGAGCGGAGCGCAAGCAAACGCTCTGCTAAAACTGTCTAATGTTTCATTTAAGGTTATTGCACAGATTTTTTTTTCAGTAATTCTTCGTATTTTCTCCATCAATGAAGGCGAGATTTTCAGAATTTATGCGGTATTTACTGCATTGCATGAAAAACGCTAGCGATTTCCTGTGCTAAAGCTTGTACGAAACATTCACGCAGAAGGCTAAGCCACTGGTCAATGATTTCGCTATGCATATTTAATGCGATGCGCTCCTTCGCGTATGCTACCCATCACACGAAAAAATGAACGTTTTCGAAAGCAATGTTTAAGATGTTTTTTTGTACGAAATTATTAGCAGTCGCATTTTCCCCTTATGTAGAAGGTGCGGTGACGGCTGACATAACGAAATAAGCGAATTACAACGCGTCCAATGAATGAATCAGAAAAGCCTTCTATAGAAGTTTCCGTCTAACCAGGGACATTATGTGGGGTATACGTCCGTCCTGGCCTATTGTCCTGTTATATTTGTTCGAACGGACACATAATCTGCGGGCTTCCTTAACAAGTACTTTGGAGATGGGAGGATCACGCATTGAGAAACTAAAGAGAACAGCGTTGTATATCTCTGAGGTCATGCAATCGACTAATACTAATTACCACATTCCGCTTTATTGCCCTAGTGAACAGGACGTGTGTCGTATTTTGTTCATTTAACAGTAGTCTGCGGAACTAACTTCATTGACAAAAAATGCATTTCACGTTCTCTAAGACTACATTTAGTATTACCCCTGAAAAATATCTCGTGTTGAAAAAGGGTAAGGTCATATTGCAACTTTATAGTGGACATTACAATGCGACCTTAGTAACTTGCGATTCGCTGATGATTATGCCTTGCTTAGAACTCAGGGGACCAATTGCAATGCACGCTCACTGACTTGGACAGGCAAAACAATAGGGTGGATGTAAAAATTAATCTGCCGAAAACTAATGTAATGATTACCAGTCTCGGAAGAGAACAGCAGTAAATGATAGGTAGCGAGGCACTGGAAGTGGTAAGGGAATACATCTACTAAGGGCAGGCAGTGACCGCGCATCCGAATCATGAGATTGAAATAATCAGAAGAATAAAAATGGGCTGGGGAGGCATTCTCAGATCATGAACAGCAGGTTGCCATTATTCCTCAAGAGAAAAGTGTATAACAGCTGTGTCTTATTAGTACTCACCTACGGGGTAGAGACTTGGAGGCTTACGAAGAGGGTTCTACTTAAATTGAGGACGACGCAACGAGTTATGTAAAAAAAGAATCATGGGTGTAACGTTAAGGAATAAGAAAAGAGCAGATTGGGTGAGGGAGCAAACACAAGTTAATGACATCTTAATTGAAATCAAGAAAAAGAAATGGGCATGGGCAGAGCATTTAATGAGGAGGGAAGATAAGCGATGGTCATTAAGGGTTACAGTCTGGATTCCAAGAGAAGGCAAGCGTAGCAGGTGGCGTCAGAAAATTAGGCGGGCGGATGAGATTAGGAAGTTTGCAGGGACAACATGGCCACAATTAGCACATGACCGGGGTAGTTGGAGAAGTATGGGAGAGGCCTTCGCCCTGCAGTAGGCGTAGCCAGGATGATGATGATGATGATGATGATGATGATGACGGCTATGCGACAAATTGTTGCGCCTGAACACCTTCGACTGGGTATAACCAGAATCAATGCAGAGAGTAATATCTTGTTGATATTAAGAAAAGGATGTTCGTAAAATAGTAGAGATGATTGCTGATTCCGCGAGAGTCAAGCCATATTCCTAGTTTGCGCGCAGGGTCTAGCTTGTGACTTATTCTTAAGAATAAATTTAAACAGGTGATTTTTCCTTCTAATGACATTCCACTGGCCGGTTGTGGTGCGCGAAAGCTCGTGGAGGAAGACAAAAGAAAGCATTGTGTATCGAATTCTGGACGTCGACAGTCAGCCCACATACAAGGCACTCGTTAATATTTCAAACTTAACAACCATTAAAAGTCTTGTTTCGAGTAGATAGAGAGCGGTAGTACCCGAGGTAATCGATTATTTGTGAGGGTTTTTCGTCACACTTCCTGATCAAGGCCGCAAGCTCCCTTAAAAAGCATTTCTAGGAAGCTTCTATGAGCGACACTAAATTGAAAGTGCAGGTGTTGTGCGTATTAGGCGGCCAACATTTCAAACGTTAAGTATGTTGGGATACCTAAGGGCTCTATGCTCGAGCTACGCTCTTAAGCAAAATTACACCCTTTGGCAAACAACAATAATCGTAATCTGCCTTGTCTGAATTTACTTTCTTTAAGCGGCGAGACCGGTACTTCCCAATAACGAACGGCATGCGCATTATCAGCATGACATAGCATTCCCGACAGGAAAGTAGCGGGCGCGGCGTTTTCAAGAAAAGAAACGCAAGCAATGCAGATTGCGATTATTGTTGTGTGGCAGATATACACCAAGGGTGTACTTTTTGCGTAAGAGTGTAGTCTGCAATCTTAGGCTAAGGGATACACTCTAAAAACAGTTGCACCCTATGGGGTGTACATTTGTCCCAAAACAATAATCGTCATCTCTCTTGCTACCTTACCTTTCTTGAAATCGCCGCGCCCGCTCTTTTCTTGTCGATAATGCTCTGTCACGTTTATAATGCGCACGCCATTCGTGACTTACAAGTACCGGGCTCGCAGCGTTAAAAAAGTAAATGCGGACAAGACACATGACTGTTATTGTTGTGTAGCAAGATACGAGCCAAAGGGTGCAATTTTGTTTAGGTGTGTAGGCACAACTAAAAAACAAGAACTTCGATCTAAGGTGAGTCTCTAGCGAAATGGAGCCTGTGGGTACATGTTTGCCTTTCCTATTTAAGTGGTCATGGTGAAGTTACTCCGGGCATGTTACGCCCAGAATTGGGTACGTATAAGTGCCAAAATAGCTGACGTGTATCACTCGTGGGCACGCGACAAGCTTATGTGGAGTGTCAAACAGCACTTTACTCTGCAAAGGTACAACGTAATAATAAATAAAATGCGCGCACACATCGAAGCCTGCCAGTCGCTTCGCCACGCTGTCGCATTAGGGGGGGGGGAAGAGGAAGGGGGGAGGCAACTTTCAAGAATACATTTCTACGGCATATGCTATGTTCTTTACTGTCATATCTTTAGTACAGCATTAGTTTAGCAGTAGAATCGTAAACAAGTATATGGCTAGAGTGGTTTATATACGCAGGATTTTCAATGATCAACTGTGATTTCAAGAAAACACTGAGCGATATATATGGGGCAAACCATGTAGAAATCGTGTATGAATGCTGGAAAGGCAAATAACTTGTTGCAATTAACTGATAACTGAAGCAACTATTCCCTTTGTCTTTGCTGTTCATACTTTATGTCTTACATCAATAATGAGCAAAGGTGCAATGGAGGGTCTTTCGATAGACGTATGCAGATGACATATAGCTACTAGTGGACGATGCAAATGATTTGCCGAGAAATATATTATTGTTAGCAATGAATCGAATTATCTAGCCCTTAACTTCAGCACAGAAAAATCCGTAATTATCTACAATATATAAAATTATCTCGTTTAACTGTCAAAACAACGACGTTATTATCAGGGAAGCCGTAGTGGGGGACACTAGAATATTTTTACCGTCTGTTGACCACCTGTGCCCAATAGGCGGTTCACAGGTGTTTTTCGAATTTCACGTTCGCTGCCTAGGCCGCTGAGTGCCTTTCGGCACCAGGGCATGGCGCTCGCCTCAGTGCATCCACGTCAGTGGTGGCGCCGGCTGTGGACGAATGAAACAAAGAGAACCAGAAAGCTCGCCTTCGCGCGTAGCATTCGCCGCACGCATTTCTCGCTAAAGATTACGGCTGCATGACCTGCAGTCGACCGGAAGTGGCCACTACAGCATACGCAGCAGGGATTGACGTAACTACACTTTAATTCGTAATAGGAGAACCCATCTAGACCAACAGTGGTTGCTTAGTGGTACTGGTGTTGGCCTACAAAGCACGAGGACGCGGGCTCGTATCCTGGCCACGGCCGCCGAATTTCGATGGCGGCAGAATGCGAAAACCTCATGTGCTTTGATTTAGGTGCAGGTTATATAAATCCAGGTGGTCCCAATTTCCGGTGTCTTCCACTACCGCGTGCCTAATAATCAGATCGTGGTTTCGACCCATAAAGCCCCAAAATTAAAAACACATCTAGTACATCAATTCATTTTTGTTCGGACAGCGCTATGGAAAGGCCACGCACATTTGGGACACCTCAAAAGCAGCGCGAACACAAAGAGGGAAGAAATGAACAGCCACGTAGGTCAGTATTCATAACGGCGGCTTCCTCAGGCTGGGTAGCACGCAGCGGTTCCTGCCCAAAGCAAGCCACAATCAGAATAACTTAAGAGCAGCGCGAATACGATCAGGGCGAATTTGACGGCGTCGTGCTCGGGCTGTACAGGACCCGCCTCAAGGCTACTTAACATTGGTCTATGGGATCAAGTGATACCGCTGCTTCGCTGGCCAATCACTACCACAGCGTTGGTTGGAGCCCATGTTCTTTCAATTAACCCTGGTCATTGAGTGAGAAACAAGCTATTAAACGAACAAAGCTGCATGCCGATGCTATTCTGCACCTCCACCTTTGCTAAGCTTCCCAATACCTTAAACTAGGCAGCTGCCTCCATGAACAAACGCACTCAAACTTTCCTTATGCTCTGCAGATGTTTGCATTTTCGAGAGGAACTGAAATTCGCGATGGGGCAATAATCTAGGCTATATAACTCTACACTACTATCTGCGCTTAGTTTCTTCGCATATTTGCGGTTTATTTATTATCAACTTGTATATTAAACGATGCAGAGGTCAACCCATCCCAGAGAATTTTTCAGCATGAACAAAAGTGGTATGCACTGCACTGTGCATTTTTTTTCACTGAACAATGAATATTCTTTTATTGTTTTTCGGTCATTGACATTTCTCATGAGCGTTAGAGCAGTACAAAGTTCAAAGCTAAAAGAATTCGGAAATCCGCAGGCTTTTATTTTAGGTGCTCGGATAGGAAACTGTACTGGTTTGTTCTTTAGTTTTGTGCATGCATCAAGTATGTATACAAAGAAAAAATTTCACACGGGCCGTGTATATAAGATGCCACTTATACCTGACTGTACGACAGCAAACTTTTAACGCACTAACTCGGCAGACTATCGGAAGCTGCGAAGATGAAGACCAAGCCTACTATTTTGGTTGCTATACTTGGTAAGCTACAATTTCACCATTTATTTGTGGAAAATATGCCTGAATCATTCTCTTGACATCATATATGAAAAAAGGTATTAATTTCTAAGCTTCTACTGCATATAAACGGAAACGTAACAGCGTATAGACTGGGGGATGTAGTCTTTTGTTACGAGATTGCAATTTTACCAAAAGATTTAAAGAGTGAAAAGGTAAAGGTAACTGAACGCTAGTCTACGGATATTCCGCAATAGAAAATGATATCATTCATGGTTAGACTGCGCTTATATCTCATATGAATTGGTCAATACTGCTGCATTATACAAAAGCAGGCTACGACAGCTAGGTATATTATGTGTTAAGCGCCTGTACCAAATATTCTGGAAATTTTGGGCGCGTTCAATTCATAATGCTGGTAAGTTCAATAGTGTGCCAAACACAGTTAGCTCATATAAAATTTGTAGCACCATTAAACAGGATGCCTGCATACAAGAGGCCCCACGAAGGAGTCGATCAGTGAGCTAGCATCGTATCACCAGACAGCGGACGACGAGGGGTTCCCTGTATACGCGGCTACGGCAGGCGTGTACCTACCACAAATGACTCTCAGTGAAAACACTACAGTAGTTTTTCATGTGAAGATTCAAATAATATAGTCCACAATCGTCGTACTTAATGCTTAATGTGGGTGCTTTGCGAAATTTAGACCGCATAGCTATGCGAATCACCTGAAATTTAGGAATTTATTCGCCATACATTTCGCGCATATTATTTCAAATATCTGATGAATGACGTCTAAGCATGACCCTTGTTCAGAGAAAACAGGCTTTGCGGAACTTCCTTGTTTCATTTTCGTGACGCAAAGGCGGAACCGCTGTTTATTGTGGACTGCATGTAAAAAATAGAAGAGGAACTGAGGAGCACGATTTCTGTTTGCCACAGCCCTTTGACATCAACACAGAATAAATCAAAGGAAAGCTCAGGGGAAATCAAGTTTGCTATTTATAAAAAATGTAGGATTATTTTGGAATAAGGAAGTTGAAGGGGACATGTAGACAACTCGTCTCCGGAGGAAGCCAAACTACATCGTCCGCATTACAACGCAGCGCTCTACAATTGACATACAGTGAGACTTGTTCTGTCTTCCACACTATTAGGTAATTGTGCATCTGAACTAGATAAAGTCCAAGGTGTATATGCTTGCTCCAATTATGGCCACAGCGACTAATGTAACGCTACTTTTGAACTGCTGCATCACGTAGTGTGCGTGAACTTAAGGATCAGCAAGCTGGATAATAAAGCTTTATATGCTACGTGATGGCATCCAAACTGCCACTGCGGAGACCATCTCAATGAACAAACTAATAAACGCCCTCCGCCCACTACAGGGCTTTGTTTGTTGCTTCTATGGAGATCAGAAATTGATAGCGGCTATTTTCTTTGAAAGCGCATGTACAACAGGATCACTAATTTCATTTTTTTCAGTGATCAATGCGATTACCGGTTGTAACGGCGCCAGTCCAGGAAATGGAGAGAGCGAACCGACAATTGAAACGAAAAGAGGTGGCTGTTCTTTTTTATTACGGCACAGTGGCTTCAAGCATAGAGAAAAGCTCGCTGTGATCACACTCTAACTCTAGGTGTCCTTTACATTCAAGACCGAAGGAAGTGTTCGCGCGTGATCTTCCAATTTATCTAGAAATATTTTGGTTTCTGTAAACCGAATAGCTGCATGACATGAATGGAATCAGGAACTATTAGTTTTAAGCCTCTAAGCGCAAACGAACATACGCAATGAATTCATCTGAGGTTCGTTTGGCAGTAAATAGAATTTTCATGACTGCACTGGAACTACTACTCAAAAGAATTAGGTTTCTTTCTTTCGTAGTTCCACATGGTTCACTATTCGCACGCTTAGATCAACACAGGAAAATGTACACTATACAATCATACATAGGCTTCAAATATTATAACACATTAATTATTTCATTGCTGCTTTAAATGTTTACAGTTCTACACCACCACACCCCTCGCGTCCTGCAAATCGCACCACCACATCTGGGTTTTTGTCCTCATCCCCGTGGGGGTGAACGCAATTATTTTAAGAAAAAAAAAAAACAACTATGCGAAACGAGGTGGTGGTGTTCACTGTGGGATAATCCGTCAGTCGCAGTAAAAGGATGCAGTACCGAAATAATCATTAAAGCGGACTCTATTTTCTTCTTACAGCACATATACCGTATTTGGTGCAGAGAACGTTCCCCGCTTCGTGTCGCCCCTACAAAAGAGTTATGGACAGCATAATAAACTTTGCTGAATAAGTGCGCCTTGCACACATCATATATTACCATCGTATCCATCTTCTTGCGAGCCAACTCCGCGATGTGATCAATCTGTTGTTTGTCCTCGTCCACTTCGACCAGACTATGTTACATATTCCGCTGCAGCACTTCTCTTAGTTTAAGGCAGACGTATTGACACCGTAACGTGAGCATGACTGTACAAAACAGTGCATGACAAATGCAAAATTCTGCAGTCTATTAGAAAACAATCCCTCTTTCACAACCATATGCCTGGGTGGTATAAGGATCCTTAAATAAAAACACGTTTATTTACTTTCTTAGATGATCAGCGCACAGACGCCGTAATGGCGGAAGCAAGAGCATCAGAGATAGTGTTCGAACAGACATCTCTACAGACGCGGCCGGAAAAGGAACCTGTAATTGTTGAAGCACGTGAAATCCTTAAGGAAGCGCATCCCCGATGGCCTGGTTCCAAGGAGAACCCATACGCACCGGAAGGTGTACGCCGTCATAAGGGAAGTGCGAGGAAAACTACAAAGAAGCCTAAAAAAAAAAGACACCAAAGAAGTCATCAAAGAACTAAAGATATGTCTCAGCAGCCGATCTCCCACTGTTGTGAGCACCCTTGATTTGTTAATGATTTCGATGTTTATAATAAACAAATATGCTCTGTTCGACATAATAAATGCACAATCTAAACATTTCTTCTTTGTGCCAATACAAATTGCTTGTACAAACGGATTTACCTCGGCGCTACGCGTGCCGTAGGGCGTGATTAGCGTAAGTCACCGAAGCTATTATTTTAGTGGCTATCGTTCCCATGCGCATGAGGTCTCTTACTGAATAGTCATACCGTGAAGCGGCGAGACAAGTGACTGACGACTGTTACAAGCGCCTAGTAGCCTTTCCTTCGAATGCATTCTGAACATTTGCAATAAGCAGTCAATCCAGCGCGTTCAAAACATCCAGCTTTGTGCAAATATTTACCAGGTACCCTTCAAAAAGAGCGACAGCTAATAGCCATAATCGAAGCGCCCGGTTTTATTTTAGAATAGTCATAAACTGAATTTTAAGCTTTGAAGATTTGACTCAATACTCAACAACAAGACACTGTGCTCATCAACTAGGGAACATTTAAAGGTTGAAATATATGTTCGTTATTAGAGCGGCTCCAAGATAAGTGAATGGCTCCTCTAGTCATTACGTTCGCAATGTTTAGGCGATTCATGAAATTTTACTCGCATGCATATTCTAGTCTACCTATGCTAATCTTTCGGGTACAGCCTACCAATGCAGCATGGCAGTCGTAGCACCTATAAAACGAAGCGTAAGGTAAAACCGTGTAGCGCAAGACAGGACAAATATACGGGCCACAACTCTTGTGATAAATGCTTGCGATGACGTAGACGTAGAGCATCCGCCTTGCGTTCAAGAGGACCGTGGCCCGAATCCCGGTGCCGCGGGATTTTCCACCGGATTAAAAAAATTCCGAGTTATGATAAAACTGCATAAACAGGCCTGAAGTGGGGCCTGATTCCGGGGACTAGAACCCATAACGCACATCCTCAGCGAAGCAGGATTGGCCACCCTGGTGTAGTATTTGACCACAACCTCCTACATCAACACAACAATCAAACACCGGCCATCTGTACCCAGCTGCTGCGAAGCAACTGACCACGACAGCGGTCAGACCTGTGACACAGCAGAGGGTGCTAAGAATCTCTGGATCCGGACATGCTGCCATTGGAGGATGAACCTGGCAATGTTTAACGCTAGAACGTTATGTAGTGTGGCGAGTCTAGCAGTGCTATTGGAGGAATTAGAGGGCAGTAAGTGGGATATAATAGGGCTCAGTGAAGTTAGGAGGTCAAATGAAGCGTATACAGTGCTAAAAAGCGGGCACGTCCTGTACTACCGGGGCTTAGCGGAGAGACGAGAACTAGGAGGGGGATTTCTGATTAATAAGGATATAGCTGGTAACATACAGGAATTTTATAGCATTAACAAGAGGGTGGCAGGTGTTGTTGTGAACCTTAATAAGAGGTACAAATTCAAGATGGTACAGGTCTACGCGCCTACTTCCAGTCATGATGACCAGGAAGTCGAAAGTTTCTATGAAGAAGTGGAATCGGCAACGGGTAAAGTCAAAACAAAATACACTATACTGGTGGGCACCTTCAATGGCAGGGTAGGCACGAAGCTGGCTGGAGACAAGTGAGGGGGTGAAGATGGCAAAGGTTCTGGGAGTAGCAGGGGAGAGTTATTAGTAGAGTTTGCAGAACAAAATAATTTGCGGATAATGAATACCTTCTTCCGCAAGCGGGATAACCGAAAGTGGACGTGGAGAAGCCCGAATGGCGACTAGACTGATCAGCTTGCTGTCCGTTGCCTACAAAGTATTTACTAAGGTAATCGCAAATAAAATCAGGAACGCCTTAGACTAATGTCAATCAAAGGACCAGGTATGATTATGTAAAGGCTACTCAACAATAGACCATGATCATCGAGTCTCGCGGAACCAACACCCAAACGGTGCAGAAGCTCAAGACCAAGACGGAGAACGCAATACGACTCGTATACGTAGTGTCTAACTGTCACCACGGCCTCAAAGAAGACAACCCGCTACCTCTCATACACGTGTTTGTTCTCTGCCACCTCACCTACATCGCTACGATGTACAATTGGCTACGCGCTGAGCACAATAAATTCCACGCACTAATTCAAAAGGTAGTGAAACAGGCTCTCGGCCTTCCGATCTCCACCTCCCCAGAGAAACTCCGCGAGCTCATCGTGCTAAACACGCTAAAGGAGATCGCCGAGGCTCAGGAGCGAACGCAGGTGACCCGACATACGACCACCAAGACGGGCCGCCACATTTTGAGCGGGTTCGGCTTCTTTTCCGCAAATACAAGGGATACAGCCAAGCTGGCGCCGGTTCCCCGCGAGATCCGAGACTTCATCATGATGGCTCCTATTCCGCGACACGTACAGTGCAATATGAGCTGCAGTATGCTGCACGTGCTGAAAAGGGCCTCAAGGTTGAACGCAGGAGCCTACATACAAAAACTTCGTGTAATAAATACCAGTAATTGTAAGAGTGTGTAATCCTCCAGTTATTCGTATGTCGGCGCCGCCGTACGGTCTTGGTGTCCTTTTGTACATGGGCACCGTGTTGCAGCTCATATTGCACTCGACTCTACATCCTGACCACAACAAAGGCAGGCGCCTTGCCTGGGGGACCGCCCTTCTCCAGCGCATAGACAAAAAAGTGGACGATGTGACACGTTCATGGACGCAGTCGCCTACCGCAAAACCGAGGCTTCGCCGCGGTCATGGTTTCATCCGCGCAGCGCACCCTTAACCCCACTACGGTCCTCATCCGAGGCCCCGAGGGGGCGCAACATGTAGCCATAGCCCTGGCCGTGCTAGACAGCAAACGGGAAGTGATCGACAGCGACGCCAGACCGGCCATCAAAGCCTTCGAAGGGGGCGTCGTCTCCGACCACGCGTTACGCATCCTCCGTAGCGCGGATCTGAGCTCTGTCACCGGGCTCCCCGCCCATCTCCGTCGGATGCCGGGCACCCCGCCCAACCTCAACGAGATCGCCCATGACGCAGCGTGCGCGCTTAATGACCGCGCCTCCCCTAGACAAACCCATCTTTCGAGCTAGAGGACAACCAGGACGCCCTCATTAAGTACAGCGAAATCACTAAACACCTGGGGCGCCGCAGCTTTCCGCCACCACACCCTAAACTTAACAGGCCGCAGGTGCTAACGTACACTACGCTTACTGCAGACGCACATGTACCTAAACCCTGCCAAATTATACGTTTTCTATCCCGACGCCTACACTAGCGACACGTGCCCCTCATGCGCAGACAGGGTGACACTTGCACACATGCTCTGGGAGTGTAGAAACGCTCTTTCAGACTCTACCTCGGACAAGTGGGAGAAGTCTTTTAAAAGCTCACTACTCGCCGACCAGCAATGGGCCGTCCAGCAGGCCCGTGAATCGGCTGCCAGGTAGCCCCTGTTGGTCCCTACGTGGGAGACGCCCGCTGCACGCAAAGCTTATCCTGCAGGATCAGAATAATGTATTCCAGTCAAATCATATTTCGTGTAAGGAGAGGCCTGTTAAATCCACATCGTAATACATAGGAGATATCAACAGTGTCACTAATGCTGTTGTATAACAAAATGCTTGCGCCAACATGTAAGAGCATTTGTGCATATAAACTCCGTCGTCGCTGTCTTCTCGGGATAAGTAGCTAAATATAACTAGGCAGTGGCTGAAGAGCAGTAGTTAGTATCTCGATAAAATGGAACAATATCCTGGGTAGAATAAAAATAGTTGGTAGTAATAGATCATATTTATAATAACAAAAACGGCTAACATTATGGATATATGTAAATGCGACTTACTATAATCATGATTATTGAAAAAGCTATTGTCGCTAACGAAGCCTCAATGCTCACTGAAAACACAGTTTCGCTAGAATAATGTGTTCATCGTCATTTTAACACGATTGCGTTAGCGGCCCCGTCTCGCTGAAAATCCGGCGTCGGAGTCTCGCGTCCCGGGTCTGCGGTCTTGTGAGCGATAAATCATTCTGAACAAGGCGTACCCAACCACGCAGGTCCTCCATGTAGCGCAAATACGTTGCTGAAGTAAAGCAATTTCTCAAAGTAGAATGCGTGAGAAAAATTGTAAAGTACGACATTAAGCCTACAGATGTGCTACCACCGCATTGCAAATTGTATACATGCGAAAACACATTTCTGTTTAACTGTAACTCAAAGAGAACAGTTGCTAAGAGAAGAGAAGCGCAGTAGTGGAAGGCATAAGACTAGGTGGTGCGATGACATAAGGAAATTCGCGGGTGCGAGTTATAATCGGTTGGCGCAGGACAGGGGTAATTGGAGATCGCAGGGAGAGGCCTTCGTCCTGCAGTGTATATAAAATAGGTTGATGATGATGATAATAACGATGATGATGATAATAACGTAACTCAAACGTAAACACGTTTCTCCGCGTTTCACCCATTCATATAGCGGCAAGCATGGTTCCTTGCAACACTATCCAGACTGCATCAAAACGGCAAGTTGGGCCAGATGGTTGGGATTCATAGCAAGCTTGTTACAGCGCAACACAAGACAAGGACAAAAGAAGGTATGAACAAATCAATGGAATAAACAATCAGTGCCGTGTCGTCGTTTTATACCTTTTTTGTCCTTGTCTTGTGTGGCGCTGTAAAAAACTTACTACCTATCCAGAATGCGCTCGCTTCCGCGCATCCACAGCCCACGCAAGTGATCGCACTTCTACCGGAAAGCTCGCCTTCGTGCACTCCATTCGCTGCCGGCATTTCTCGGCAAACATTATGGTTACATAAGCTGCGTAACCGCGTAAGCGTAAGCTGCGTAACAGCGTTATAGCGTAAGCTGTTATATGCACATTCCAACAGCCGTTTCAGGTGGCGATGGTGACCACCGCCGCGCGTCCGGTGTCCGTAGCAGCTGTCGCGTGATTGGGGGAAAAAATACCCAATTGCCACCGGAAACGAACTCGGGCCCGTTGCGTTGAAATAAGGTACTCTACCAATGAGGCACGCCAGCGCTTTCTTGAATGCTGCGGGAAAATTCCTACAAATACGTCCAATTGCGCTGGAGACGAGCGATTTGACATGCGCGCTGCCTGGCATCAATACGTTTACGTTTTGCATTGCACTTGCATATTCTTTCACCAGGTTGAACGTCCTGTAGCAGATGCACAGGAAGCGGTACAAGGCAGTTAAAGAAGATTTCAGGAAGCAAAACAATGTTATAGAGATGTACAAATTTTAGTGTTGTGAAAACCATCTATGACATACCTGAATAATTCAAGAAGGCTAGGTGACTCTTTTTCACCACCCCGTTTCAAAGGCAACGTCTTTAACTCATCATCAACACTGCCATCGTATCGTGCCATTTGACATGCGCGCCGCATAGCGTCGATATGTACAAACAGTGCATTGCGGTTCCGTTATATTCCATCAGGTGTCCCGATACGTAGCAGTTGGATATAGCGGTTGCACGCTGCATTTCGTTGGATCTGGTAAACCCAAACAGGCTATGTGACTATTTGTTACCTGCATGTTTCGATGCTGGTAACATGCTGGATGCTGGATGCCAACCATTCATCATTACCATCATCATAACAACAACATACTGTCCCACGGGTCAAGGTAGATGACATGTGCACCACGTAGTCTGGATACATATCTCTTTCATTCCTCATCATCATTACTACCGTATCGTGCCATTTGACATGGCTAGCCAATGAAATGTTGTGCGTTTTGTGTCCGAGCTGTGGGGTGTCACCACCATAAAAACGACAACAGCGCGCCGCCCGCAGCGGTAAGCGAAACCAAGGCTAAGGCTTTTTAATCGAATTCTATTGTAAAATAAATAAACCTCACAAATCACAATAATTAACTTTAAACTGAAGTTATCAGCAGACATAGTGTAGCTTATCTGAAATCTGTAAGTGTTAGTCCATGTGATGGAGTCGTCAGTGACGAACAAGCAGCCGGGAGCAGATGACCCGAAATATTTTACAGTACCGGTGGGAGCGAGCGCATACAAGGGTGCACACCGTTTCTTCAAATTTCCTGCAGCAAACAGGTAAGTGCGTCCACACGCGCTTCTATGAATGCTGCGTAAGTTATGTCAAGTAAAAGCAAGCGCGCCCTTACGCAACGAAACCGTTACTTGTGGCGGTTACAGCATGTGTGTCGTGTCAACGAGTGTAGCGATAATTATTTAATTTATTTCTAATTTTAGTCTGCTTGTCGTTAAATATGCAGGAGATGGTTGAAAGCAAATTAAATCCCAATATGCTGACTCGGACGTCCCAAAAGGTCTGCACACCGTTCTTCAGATGACGGAAATGAATTTTGTGCAAGACGTTTGGTCGCTCCTCAGACTTCTACCCGTACTCTTAGTAAGAGGCAGCTTTGGGCATAAGGTGCACTTCGGGATACTCCCTTTAGGTGTAGTGCTCCTGCAGTCTATAAACAAGCGGATATGTTACACGCGTAGCTGCATTAGAAGGCCTGGTTTTACCACCCCTTTGTGAAAGCCGTGACCAATTCTCAGTCTGTTTACTGGCTGACACGCTGGATGTATTCTAGAGTTCTCTTTTGATGTATCGCGTACACATAGAGAGGACAGTTAATCCTATGTGACGAAATGATCGGTTCCCGGGGCGGGGTTGCGTTGCCGCGAAGGCACTAAACCCCATTGCTCGAGTCCGCAAAATTTATTCGCGTGCGTGGCACGTTGATTTTAGTGATACGTATAGTGAGCTTGCAGGCGTGACGGTGGTCCTTAACTGTGCGAGCCGATGTTGTAAAAGAACAAAGATCTAGTAGGTAAATAGTTGCAGGAAAATCCTGCAAAGCGGCGAAGGCAGCGCTTAGCGGAAGAACGGTGTGCAGTCTGGCCCACGTTTTATGGTCACAAAATTTTTGTTACTAGTAGTTATTAGCATGTTTATGAAGTTATTGCACAATCAGGTTGTTCTCATTTCTTTTTTATAGGGAAATTATAGGGAAAGCATACTAAATGGACCATTGTGCATGTTTGGCTAATGAATATATTACCAGATAGATATCACATTCTTATAGGTAGTCATTAGCACAGATTTTTCCTACATTAAACGTTCATACGAATCACATACGAAGCTGTAGCTTTTCTGTTATAAGTAGCATGGCATGCAAATATGCATTGCAGAAATGCTAAACAGAAAAAAAAATGATCAGCTTAGTTTCCTATCATTTCAGATTGGAAGCCAGGCTTCAGTATGCGAACAGGCGAGACCATTAGATCAAATGAATGGGCCAAATACATGGCACGTATGCGCTGTGCTGCAAACTTTTCGCAGGGGATCGCTTCGCAAGAGAGAGAGAGAGAGAGAAAACATTTATTCGGACCATCGAGGTGGTTGCTCTTGAGGTCGAGTGGGTGGTGTATTCATTGCAGGACACCACTGGCCATGGCTGCTCGACGTACTTGCTGGACGAGAGCTTCTTGTCCCGCTAGGGTATCGCCGGTCAGCTGTACCTCCCACCGCTCAAATGAATTGCTAGGCGTCTTTAAGTGTTGAAATTTGCCCCCGCACCCCCACGAGACGTGAAAGAGTGTAGGGCGTGTGTCGCCGCACCAGGGGCAGATGCCGCGATATGTACGCGGGAGCATTTTACTGTATCTGTGTAGGTTTGGAAATGTGTTGGTCTGAATAAGTCGGAGAGCTACGGCATCTTCAGTGCTGAGCTTTCTGTGAGGCGGAGGATAAATCCTGCGGTTGAGTCTCTGGATCTCGAGTCGGTCGCAGTAATTGGACGGCAGGGGCATGAATGTAAAGGGTGGGGATTGATGAGACGATTGGTCTTGCCCCGCTCTAACCCTAGCTCGAGCGCTAATCGCTTCACAAGCGATGCCTGCACAAGGCTTACACGAGGAGCAGACCCCTCTGTGAAGGTGTGTGATGTTGAACCGAGGCCCTTTGTGCACCCAGCTCAATAACATTTATCATTCAATAAGTATACCTATAGAGTCGTTTGGTAACGCTGATATAAGTGTGTGTGATTCGAGTACGTGAATGTGCGTATCTTTTGCAGAAAATTTCATCCTAAGCACGGTGATCTATCTTTATTGCGATAGCAATTATACTGACACTCCAAGTTCTTTCTACTAATAAAGTTTTGTTCTTCTTCTTCTTCAAAGCGGAATTTTGCCGTCGACGTTGGTGTCGCCGTCACCGTGAGGTTCCGTATTAGTCAAAACGTCTAAGGGTGAGCCGACGAACGCTGTTCAATCTCGCGTGCGCGAGTGAGGAACAGGGCCCCAAAGCGTGCCCTCTCGTGTGGTGCGCGTGGGAGGAGCGGCGTTCTTCTCCGGCTGCTTCTACGATAGCTCGATGTCCACCTCGCCCGGCGCTCCGTACAGAGTTGACACAACCGCGGCGTCTACTACGGTGTTGGCCATGCGATTCTGTGGACGCCGTAGCAGACGCCTTTGGCGGACGCCGTAGGGACGCATTAGCCGCATTTACATGAATGCGACAGTGTCACATCGCATCCCGTTGCTAGCGCATCGCAGTCATGTAAACAGCGGTAATGCACTAGGAAGGCGCTAGGAAGGCGCATCGCAATTATGCACCAGGCGAGGGTAGATTTACGGGCGCGAGTCGACTCTCGCGGAGTATGTAAACGCAAGGTCGTCGCATTAGGAATTACTGGAAGGAATTAGCTGCGGCACTGCCACGCTGGTGAAGCTACAAGACAGCAACGCCCGAAGCAGAAGGAAAATGGCGTCCCCACGGTAACTTCGCTCGCCGCAGCATGCTCTACGCGAACCTATTTCTGCGCAGAGGAAACCATTGCTTTCCTTGTCATCATATCTGAATTAAATATTGGTGAGCTATTAGATTGTAGAGACGGAACGCTGCATTCCCAAGCCTTTTGCACAAGCGACAGGCTCTCGGTAGTGGGTACAGTCGGCACTCAGCCGCCAACGTGCACTCAGCCCACTACCGGAAACCAGTTACACCGGAAGTCGGCTGCACTTCCCTTATACGACACCATGTGGCGCTACGTTCTCGCGAGAGTTAATGCGCTACATGTAAAGGCATCGCATCGCCTTTCCCAAATGCGCTTGGAAATGCAATGCGCCTCTGTCGCCCTCATGTAAACGGGGCCAATGCCGGCACTCATGTGTCTTGAAAACTGTGCTACGTGGCTATAATCCGTGCCAGCGCGGGCTTCATCTTCAAAGCAACTTGCGGTGTTACGCGTTAAAGCCACATATGCACAAGGATCACTTGGCTTGCGGCTGCTGCAGCGATTCCTAACTGCTGCCTTTTTTTCACAGACAGTTTCCGCTGTCCTCCAGCGATGTGTGTTCACGTTTGCCGGTGCACGCGTGACACCGTGCTGGTTAATTTAGTTAAAACACTTTGACTGGCTGGTTGGTTTGAATCCATAGTAGAATACGTAAGCGCGACTGAACAAGGACGTAGAAAGAAGCAGACAACCCATATACACAGCTGTCTCCGTGCGTCTGTATCTTTCTACGTTTTCATTGAGTCAAGCTTAAGTATTCTATCATTGTTAATTTAGTTAGCACGCGAATGTTTAGAAATATATACGGCCGATATAACTACTATCGTTACTTCGTACAGCCATCTACTAACGTGCTATCGCGATCGGTGATTCGCCTTTCAGGCGGAACTGCGAATTTTCTTCCGAAGGAGACAACGTGCTTCTTGAAGAACTCAGTTTTTCTGCAGTTGATCTTAAATTTTTGTTTCCTTTAGCCTACGAGCTCATATGAAAAGGTTTCCTGGTTTTTCTCTGTCGTGTGGGAATGATTAATTATATCGTTAATGCAGATGTTGCAGAAGTTTCCAAGGAAGTCACTGAACAGAGTTTATCAATTTCTGGAGCCACTGACTCCTGAAGTGGTTTCCTAGTGGGGGGGGGGGGGGGGGCTGACGCATGGAAAGCGCACGGGAAGAAACAGCTGCATCTTAAATTGCACATTGTATCTTTATTTGTTTTAGAAAGAGAAAGAGAAACATGCTTTGGACGCTATATTTTATTTGTAAAATACTTCCTTGAGATGAGACGCTGATATAATTCCAGGAATATTTTGCAGCCGCGCATCTCTTGAACTTTCGTACAATTAGCCTACACGTCTTTTGCAGGTAATTCCAATATAAAACCTCATAAATATAATGTTCAGCGACAGTCCCTGGCATCTGTTCTAGCGCACCTTGACAGTAGGCCATTGTCCCTCGACACGATTTTCACATGTCGCCGACAGAAGACATCGCAGGTGAAGGCGACAAAGGGACTACTTCGGTTTTTGAAAGAGACTAGATTGGACAAGCGGCTGTGAGAGTGATGTCACGTACCATGCCAGATTGATGGACTCCAACGGACGATGTGTGTGTGCTGTGCTATGTGCTCTCTCTCCCTCTCCCCTTCCCCATCTTTATCTCCCCCATCCCTCTCCCATGTGTAGGGTAGCAAACCAGTTAAGCTAAGCTGGTTAACCTCCCTACCTTTCCTTCTCCACTTTTTCCTTCCTTTCCTCATAAATACAATAATAATGTGCGCGCTTCATCTCTTAGTTTTCGAAAACGCGACCAAACAAAAAACAAGCTGCACATCTGGTTAAATACTCAGTGAGTCACATCTTTTGGTACATTTCTGCACATAATTATTCAGAAGATTGCTTATACCAAGTTCTGGACCACATATCCAAGAATGGTACCCGGGCTGTCCTGGGCCTTGATCTTACAAAGGCCTTTGACAACGTAGCGCATCATGCTATACTGGAGAATCTGCAGTAACTAGGTGTGGGCCAGAGGACCTGCAACTACATCAAAGATTTCCTCAACCACCGCACAGCGGAACTAAAAATAGGAGAACTAGAATCGGACAAGATCCCTCTCGGAAGTCGTGGCACACCGCAGGGATCAGTGTTATCCCCCTTCCTCTTTAATTTAGCAATGATCCGATTATCAGAACAACTTAATCAGATTCCAGACCTACACCAAAGTCTGTATGCCGACGACATCACCCTGTGGGTGGTTAAAGGTAGCGATAGAGATATAGAAACCACGCTACAACAAGCTGTAGACACGGGTGAAAAGTACGTGACCGACAAAGCCTCGCCTGCTCCCCGCAAAAATCAGAACTCTTCCTTCTCAGAGCCCCTGCAGACCGCAAATACGACACTGCACCACCCCCAGAAATCACTGTGCGAGCCGGAGGAGGCGCGATCTCGGTGGTGAACACCATCCGTGTACTAGGCCTCTTCATGCAACCTCACGGGTGCAACGGCAACACAATTCATAAACTTGAAGCGTGCGTTCAGCAGACGATGCGACACATTTCAAGAATTGCCAACCGACACTCTGGCATGAAAGAAGCCAACCTCATAAGGTTTGTACAAGCCTTCGTTCTCAGGAAGACGAAGTGATTCTTTGATAGAACTCTTGTACTTTTGTCTGCGCTTTTTCGCTTTGTTTCCGTGCATTTCTGGGAGCTGCCGCTCCCTCCTTGCGGCAATGGATGAAGAAATCTCCGAGGACTTTCCTGATGTGCAGCCGTCAGGTCGGCTAGCGTCCAGGAAACGTGGAAGTGCGTCAAGCGATACAGACAGCGAGGCCACTGAGATATGTTCGAACAGCTACGACTCGTCGGACGATGACTTCCAGGTCGTGATGAGTAGATCAGCGAAAAGAAGACTACTGCAGGCATCTTCGTCGCCAAGTGCTTCTACCGTGAAGAGTGCACCGCTGCGCTGGCCGTACACTGTGCTCTTTATGCCCGTGGACCCGGCGACCAATTTGCGGCTCGTCAACAGGCAGGTCCTCTCTTCCTTACTCGAGAGAATCGCACCAAATGAGATTAAAGACGTGTGAATAAACTCGCGGAAAAATGTCCTGGCAGTTGATGTGTTACATCGCAGCGCCCTACAACACCTACTTAATATAACTGATATCGACAAGGTAAAGGTGCGATCAATGATCCCTACAGGCGGCGATGGTACTGCGGGCGTCATTTACGACGTCGACGTTGCCATTCCTAATGACGACTTAGCAACGCTGATAAAGCCAACGACAGAAGGCAATTTCATTACAAGCATTTCCAGATTGGGAAACACACGCTGTGTGAAGATTTTGTTTGAAGGAGACAGCCTTCCTTCCCACGTCAAAGTAGGACATGTCCGCCATCCAGTACGACCATTCGTGCCGAAGCCCCTCCAGTGTTTCAAGTGTTGCAAGATTGGCCACGTGAAGGGTGTCTGCGTGAACAACGTAGTGTTCCCGCGGTGCTCTGAGTCCCATTCAGAAGACGCCTGCAGCGCACATGTTCTGAAGTGCCCTAACTGCAGTGGTCCTCACAAGGCCTCATCAAAGGATTGCACGCGGATGCGGAAGGAATTCACGATTCTAAAACGAATGGTGCGGGACAATTCAACGCATCGAGAGGCTGCTACCGCTGTTCGGCGACGTCGGCATCAACACCGAAAACGTTCACAAAATTCCGCAACTGCAGATAGGTACACGCCAGCTACAGTCAGAAGGGCTGCCGCATCACCACACTGCGCCACCAAGACAGATACAAGGAAAGCAAACAAAGCGGAGAGGCTCGCCCGTCCTGAAGAATAGCCTGAGCTACCGAGGGCACAACTCCCTGCTAAGTTACCTCAAAACGCACCGACTTCGACGGCTTCTGCAACTGTTGAAGCGACGGTGGCTGATGATATCCAGGTCATCAACATTCTGCGGTCGCTCATGAGTGCCATTCGCGTTATACTTACCAACATGAAGTCTTCGTCTGCGCAAAGCGCACTACAGGTGCTGGACACTTTGAGTCCAGTACTTGCAGCTCTTGGTTAAAATCATGGCTCTCCAGAAGCCGTCGTTTCGTGACGAATTCCGGAACACGTCGATATTTCAGTGGAACGCCAGAGGACTGAAGTCACGCATGTCGGACTTTCGACAGTTTGTGTTCACGAATAAGTTCCCGGTCATCGTCATCTGCGAGCTCCTATCTGATAACATCAGACTGTCCGGATATGAGTGTTTCATGTCCGCCACCCACAGAGAATGCAGCAAGATCATCGTATTCATGCGATGTGATCTTACGTATGTCCATCACCCAGTGTCGCCTGACCAAGAAAACCAATACGTCTGTCTGACAGTGAAGGAAGGCAAGCTCACTTTCACTTTAATTGGAGCCTACATATCGCCCTCAAGTCGGTTGGACTGCGAGAGATTACGGCGAATCACGACAGCGACTCCGCAGCCTTTGGTGATTACTGGAGATTTTAATGCCCACCACCATCTCTGGGGAAGTTCGAAGATAAACTCGAGAGGCAGAAGATTAGTGTCATTTGCCTCCGAACAAGAACTGTGCTTGTTAAATGATGGAAGCCCCACCTTTCTACGTGGAACTGCCTACTGTAGCTGCCTGGACCTGACCTTTGTTTCACGCTCCTTCACTAAAAAGGTCAGGTGGTTTCCAGATATTGAAACGCGGGGAAGTGACCACCTACCCACTTATATTAGGGTTGAAGGGTTGACGGACTCCAGGTTAACCGCCGTCACACAATGTATCGACTGGCCAATGTTCCAGTCAATTGTCGAAGACGGCTGTCGTGATGACTTGTCCTCTAACCTAGAGGACATCATAAAAGGTGCCTTAGAGGCTGCGAAACATTCGCTTCTGAGAACGTCTACACGCACCGAATACGACATTGAGCTAGAGAAGCTTCGTGCTATTCGTCGTCGTGCAGAGCGAAGATACAGGCGCACGAAGTCTGTACATGACTTGAGGTTGGCCAGAAGAACTCAATAGAAAATTCAGCGTCGCATGGACAAACTTGCATCGCAAAGATGGAAATCATTCTGCGAATCTTTGGATCCACGAAAACCTTTGTCTCACATATGGAGAACTGTTCGTGGTCTCCGTGGAACCCCTCAGCAGCGCCACCCTTTTAAGTCTTTGGCCCTTCACCAACAATGCAGCGAGCGAGATTGACGTAGCGGAAGCGTTCTGCAGGAGGAATTCGGGCGAAACTAGTTCCGCTGGAACATCGACGCTCCGCCACTCACCGATTTCACGCGACTCCCGCATGGATAGTCCTTTCTCCATGGACGAGCTCGAAGCTGCACTGGCCTTGTGCAAGCGTTCATCTTCACCAGGACCCGACGGCATAACTTACCGTGCCCTGTGTAATCTTGGCGATGAGGCTCGAAAAGTGCTCCTGCTCTTGTTCAACAGCTCCTGGCAGACAGGTACGGTTCCCCAGGAATGGAAGACCAGTCGCCTAATTACACTGCTCAAGCCTGGCAAGTCGCCTGTAGACATTGCATCATACCGACCAATTGCGCTTGCCAGTTGCATCGGAAAACTAATGGAGAGGATGGTTCTAGCACGGCTAGAATGGTACCTCGAACTTTACGAGGTATATCCAGATGCAGTGGCCGGTTTCAGGCGTGGCCGTTCTTCTATAGACAACGTTATCGACTCGGTGACGTACGTCGAGCACCAGAAGTCCTGCAAAAGATTATCTGCTGCCCTGTTTCTTGATGTTAAAGGAGCGTACGATAACGTAACGCACGAAGCGATTTTCAACGCGTTAGAGGCAGTAGGACTTGGCGGCAACGTATATTTTTGGATAAGTAGCTATCTACATAAGAGATCCTTTTTCGTACTTACCGAGGATGGCCCGACCTCCCAGCATTACAGTAACCGTGGGGTGCCTCAGGGCGGAGTACTCAGCCCAACGCTCTTCAGTCTAACACTCATTGGACTCACCGACATCCTGCCAGGCACCGTTAGGCTCTACATCTATGCTGACGACATTTACATTTGGACGTCGGCTGTGACGCGACTGCAACTTCGCGCGCGGCTTCAAAAGTCAGCTACTTTAACATCATCCTACCTTCGAGAACAAGGACTTCGTATATCATACGAAAAGTGCGCAGCGGTGGCATTTACCAGGAAATCAATGTCTTCATACGTGATATCCGTCGACAGACACATGATCTCGTACAGCGCGAGTCACAGATTTTTGGGGGTGGTCCTTGACAAAAATCTCTCCTGGACCCCTCATGTGAATTATGTGAAAAAACGCCTGACAGGAATTTGCCGTATGTTTAAGTTCCTTGCAGGAAAGACCTGGGGAGCGCCAATACACTCTATGTTGCAACTGTACAGGGTCCTCTTTATTGGATTCCTGCGGTACAGCCTACCGGTCATGCCCAACACCTGCAGAACTAAATTGAACATAATCCAAAACATCCAAGCCCAAGCACTCAAGATATGTCTCGGTCTACCGCGGAGTGCGTCAACGACTGAAGTTATCGCAGTCGCACAAGATTTCACTATTAGAACGCAAATTAGCATTGAAACAATGCGTGGGCACATAAGACACTTCGCCCGGACCCCTACCCACCACCTAGCAAGTATCCCAGTAGATAGGCCCCACACGACATTCAGTGCGACTGTCTTCGCGCACCGTGCCTCTTTCAGGTCAGGTTACGCACCTGCGGCAAGGCCTTCTATTCCTTCATGGTGTATGCGCCGTACTCAAGTGAACCTTACAATCCCAGGACTTCAGAAAAAGTCGGACTTACCATCATCAGCGCTCAAGCAACTAACTTTACTAATACAGCGACTACACACACGTCTACACTCATGGATCAACTACATCAACCAGTTCCGGCAGCGCTGTAGTTGTACCAGCAATGAGAATAACCAAGCGGTTCAAGACTTCCCATGTCACTACGTCTACAGCTACAGAGCTCGCGGCTCTCCGCGACGCGCTTCAAGTGATAAATACTGAAAGTCCTAGAAACTGGGCAGTCTTCTGCGATTCAAGGCCGGCCTCAATGTGTGCAGTCATTTCTCCGACATGGAACTCACGATCAGCTCACGTGCGAAATCGCGGAACTTGTCCATCACTTAAGAGAAAAGGCCATGATATCTCTTTTCAGTGGATACTAGGTCATTGCGGTATCATTGGAAATGACGCCGATAAGGCAGCTCGGACATCAAACCAAGAAGACCGCTGTGTCCCCATTCCGCTCTCAAGGACCGACGCCGCGAGACAACTTGGCATTCTGGCACGCACGATCTCCTTAGCAGAGTGGAATACCGTACATACAAGGCGCACAAGACTGCACAGACTAAACCCGTCACTTCAACTCAGACCTCCAGCCAGTGTGCACCGGCGTGAAGCGTCTCTTCTGTGTCGGTTGTGGCTTGGAGTGGCCTTCACCAATGCCTACTAAGCACTAATTGGAATAGCTGATAGTCCTGCATGTGATGTTTGCGGATGCGAGGAGAACATTGACCACTTATTGTGCCATTGTCCTCAATTTCAATCACAAAGACAGTATTTGTCCGACACTTTAAGGAAACTAGATGATCGTCCTCTCAGTGAACAGACAATATTAGAGCACCGTCCCGACCGATCATCGGCTCAGAAGGCAGTGAAGGCACTTTTGTGTTTTCTCAGCACTTCTGGTTTGCTCGAGCGACTTTAACTGAAGTGCTGTCCGTACACGTACCAACACCTTCTCTCTCCCTTCTTTCTCTTCCCCTTCTCCCATTCCCCAGTGTAGGGTAGCCAACCAGACTATTGACTGGTTAACATCCCTGCCTTCCTATATTCTTCTCTCTCTCTCTCTCGTTCTCAGCCGCATCACCTACATCACCTCGTACCTCTGCCTCAAAGCGGCTGAGAGAGAGAAAATAGAGGGAATTATCCGGAGGGCCTATAAACAGGTTCTTGGGCTACCTATAAGAACGGCCAACGCTAAATTGCTAGCCCTAGGTGTGCACAACACGCTCGATGAAATTGTGGAAGCGCACCTTATATCTCAATACGAAACGCTTGCTCAGAGTGCCGCTGGGCGAAACATCCTCCAGAATATCGGCATCAACTACGAGTCGATGCAAAGCATTAAAGTAGACATTCCTCTCGATCAGAGGCGCCATCTCAAAATTAATCCACTCCCTAAAAACATGCATCCAGAATTCCACAAGGAAAGGAGGGCCAAGCGGTCTAAAGCCCTAGATCACGAAATGCACGCCTTCAAAGACGTAGTCTATGTCGACGCAGCAGAATACATAGAACGCAACTGTGTGTCCCTTGCAGTGGTGGACTCCTCAAGTCAAATACGCGCTGGTGGTTCAATTCGCACCAGAAGCTCCGAAACAGCGGAAGAGGCAGCTATCGCTCTGGCAATTGCCTCCACACATTGTCATTACATTATTAGCGATTTCAGAGCAGCACTACGCAATATTGCAAAAGGTCGGGTCTCGGCTCCCGTAAAACACATAGTAGACACCAACCAACACCCACGACCAATTCAGATCATTTGGGCACCAGCACACTCCTCTCTACCCGGCAACGATGCCGCCCACATCGCCGCTCGAGGACTCGCCAACCGAGCACCCGGACGGCTCACGCTAGGATCAGAGAGGGATCGCATGGTCAGTTACCACGAAATAACTCAGCACTACAGGTTAGCCAGGGCAGTGTATCCGCAAGCACACAAATCGCTTAACAAGCGACAAGCAGTAGCTTGGAGATGACTTCAGACGAACACCTACCCCAGCCCCGTAGCCTATCACTACTACTACCCGGACCAATACCTTAATACATGTAAGCATTGTAAGAAAGAAGCGGATCTGTTCCATAATATGTGGTCGTGCCCAGCCGAAAATCACACAAATCACGAAATAAGTAATACTGAGCAGTGGGAAGCCGTATTGCTCAGCTCCGACCCTGACCTGCAGGCCAAGGTCATCAAGGGAGCTGTAGAAGCCGCCCGGGCCCAGGGGCTCGTGGGTGCCTAACAACAAGGTCATCCGTAAATATCTTGTTTTCAAATAAAATCTTTACTCACTCACTATGCGGCAAGTTCTCTTTAAACTAGCGTGCAAGGAAAGTACGTGATTAAAGTATAACGTAAGATACAAACAAAGGAATAACATTTCTCTATTTCCATGTTTTACCCTCACCTACACATTGAGTGTACGAGAAAGTTGAAACAATCTAACAGGAATCTCGAAAACAATACCAACTGTATATCCCCCGCTCTTGGCGCCTGCTTTTAATGTAGCGTCACGTGAAAAGCGAGCGGTTTGATCTAGACGCTGTACACAGAATGAAAAAAAATGTGAATACACGTTTATTTATCCTTCATAACATTTACAACAGATATGCGTAATTACCGGTCTACATCTTTAATTGCGAGAGGTAAGGAGATCTTTGCTTCGCAGGCCGAATTATAGCGCTTACATAGCTTGGAAGCGTCGATTACGCCGTACATTCATTTACAAGCGCAAGCTTTGTTTTATCAAACCTCCTTGTCGTCAAGTTAAGCTCAAAAGAGTACTCCTTATTTTAAATTTCTGTTCGAAAATGCGCTTACAACGTGTGTTCCCATGAGCTCTGTGCGTTAAAACGAAGAACGCTCGAAAGAACACGGGGAAGCTGTGTGCACAGAACAGCATTGTGTGTACTCCTCTTCGCAGAGTGATCCTTCGTGAGCACAAGCTTATTCGCGGCAGTGACGCTTCATCATACGGCTCTGAACAGCCCCACTATCGACGCAAGTCCGATAATTCAAAGCAGAGAGAACGAGCACAGGGAGAGAGAGCAAAGGAGAGAGATGGATAGCTGCAGATTTGTAGTGCTCGCACACTGCAGCAGATTTCAAACATAGAATGAGAAATGCATGCATTATTGATCGACTAAGAGCTCAGAAGTTGGTGTTTGCTCATCAGTCATTGTGAAAAATTTCTTCAAGGCTTGTTCTAAGTTGAGCTTGGTGGTGCTTTCGCTGTGAACATGCAAAGTGATGAGATGTCTTAGGCTCGCCTACGTCGCGTGGTTCCAAAAGTAAGTTTTAATTCGGCGTCAAGGGCAGAATGAGTTTTCTGCCAACGCCACAGGTGCAGGTATAAAATAAAGTGGGATGTACCTGAATACTTCGTATAGCAGCTCATCAGCTTATTCAGATTCTGCCTCCAGAGTCTGCGAAATGTTTTTGTTGATCGAGGCCCTACATTGGACAAAATAGCAAGAAAATGTCAGAACTGCGCCGAGAGACGGCTTAGATCAAAATGAGGCTGCGAGCACCCGTACTATTGCCTATAATTTGTCAGCCGACAATTGCCTTCCTCTAGTGCCGTCAGTCAACATGCCTTGTAAATATATATAGGAAAAATAATATATAGGAAAAAATCTGGAATAAAAAAAATATGCGCATTCACATACTCAAATACATTACACACATTTATATAAGCGTTACCAAAGGACTCTATAGGTGTACTTTCTGAATGATAAATTTTATTCACCTGGGCGCACAAACGGCCTCCGTTCACCATGACACACCTTCAATGAGCGGTCTGCTCCTCATGTGAGCCTTGTGTACGCATCACTTGTGAAGCAATCCCGTGCGAATTGTTTGGAGCAGAGCGCATGCGTTCTATGTATTTGCCTCCTTGATTTGATCAAATTGTCTCGCCTGTTCGCATAGTGAGGCCAGGCTTCCAATCCTAAATGGTAAGAAACTAAGCTGATCATTAGTTCTGTTTAACACTTATACATTGCATTTCTGGATTTTATACCACTTATGCAAGAAGAGCTGCAGCTTGGAATGTGGATCGCATGAACGTGTACTCCAGAAAACTTATGTGTGCTAATGACTACCTACAATTACGGGATATCTATCTAATAAATCTTCATTGGCTAAGCATGCACAATTTTTCATTTATTATGCTTGCCCTATACCTTAATGGGTTGAAAACAAAATGAAAAAAAATATCTGATCATACTATCCCTTAATAAACGTGCTAATAGCTACAAGTAACGAAAATGTTTTGACCATAACACATGGGCCGCACTACACACCGTTCTCCCGCTAAGCGCTGCCGCCACCGCTTAGCAGGGTTCTTCTTCACGAAACCGCGTGTTAAGACATTTACCTACCATAATTTGCGTGCTTTTACAACGTCGGCTCGCACAGTGAAGGAAAACCATCGGGCCGGAAGCTCACTATACGTATCTATACAATCAACGTGCGCGCACGCGAGTAAATTTTGCGGCTTCGAGCAATGCAGTTTTGGCGCCTTCGCGGCAACATAACCCCGTCCACGGAACCGATCATTTCGTCGCATACAATTAATTGTCCTCCCTATCTGTACAACATACAGCAAAAGAGAATTCTAGAATTAGCGCATACATCTACCGCGGCAGTGAGTAAACAGACTCGGAAAGTTTCAGAGCTTTCACTAAAGATGCGTTAAAACCAAGTCCGCTAATGTAGCTACGCGTGTAACATATCCGCTTTTTTAGACTGCAGGAGCGCCCAATCTAAAGCGAGTAACTTGAAATGCACCTTATGCAGAAAGCTGCCTCTTACAAAGAATACGGGTAGAAGTGTGACGGATGACCAAACGTCTTGCACAAAATTCATTTTCGCCATCAGAATAATGGTGCGCAGACCCTTTGGCACGCGCGAATCAGCACATTCAGATTTATTTTCCTTTCAACCGACTCATGTATATTTAATGAAAATCAGACTAAAATTACGAATACATTAAATAAATATCGCTACACACGCTGACACGACACACAGCCCGTCACCGTTTCAAATAGCGGTTTGGTTCCGTAATGGCGCGCTTGCTATGACTTCGCATAAGTTACGCGGCATTCATTGAAACGGATTTTGACGCACGCATCTGTTGCCAGCAGGAAATTTGAAGAAACGGTTCGCACCCTTGTAGCCGGAATTCTTGCAGCATTTTGCACAGCAGTGCGCATGATTTCTGGGCGGCATCGGCAGGCATGCAGCTCGCTTCCACCGGTTCTGCCAAAACCTCCAGGTCGTTCTCCCGCCGCATGTTCGTCACTGATGGCTCCATCACGGGGACAAACACTTAGAGATTTCAGGTTAGAGCACTATATCTGCTAATAACTTAATATGAAAGCTAATAACTGTAATTTGTAAGATTTATATGTTTTACAATAGCATTGATAAAAAGTCTCGGTTTCGTTTACCGCTGTAGGCATTGCGCTGTTGCCGTTTCCAAGGTGGCTACCCCCCCCCCCCCCCCCGGCTTGGACGTGAAACGCGCAACATGCCACAAGGTTTGCCATGTCAAATGGCACGACACAAAGGTAATGATGATGATGAGTTAAAGAGAGATGTATCCAGACTACGTGGCGCACATGTTATTACCTCACCCGCCGTGGTTGCTTAGTGGCTATGGTGTTGGGCTGCTAAGCACGAGGTCGCGGGATCGAATCCGGGCCACGGCGGCCGGATTTCGATGGGGGCGAAATGCGAAACCACCCGTGTACTTAGATTTAGGTGCACGTTAAAGAACCCCGAGTGGTCGAAATTTCCGGAGTCCCTCACTACGGCGTGCCTCATAATCAGAAAATGGTTTTGGCGCGTAAAACCCGATAATTTCATGTTATTGCCTTGACCCGTGGCCTAGTACGTTGTTGTTGAGTATGACGGTGATAATGATGAATTCTTGGCATACCATTCGAAACAGTTGGCAACAAATATACACATAGCCTGTTTGAGTTTACCAGGTGCAGCTAAATGCAGCTTGCAACTGCTATATATAAATTCTACATATCGGGACACCTGAAGGAATATAACGGAACTGCAATGCACCGTTTTTACATATCGACACAACCCTACCCGTATGTCAAACAGCACGATACGATGGCAATGATGTTGATGAGTTACAGACGTTCCTTCTGAATCTGAAGCAATCACCAACCCTGTTGCAACTCTTCAGGTATGACATAGTTGGTTTCCACAACATTAAACTTTATACATCTATATAAACTTCTTATGCTTCCTCAAACCTTTCTCTGCCGTGCACTTCTACCTGTACCTATGCTACATGGCGTTGAACCTCGTGTAATAATCTGCAAGTGCAATGCAACATGTGCACGTATTTATGCTAGGCGTCGCTCATGTCACATCGCGTGTCTCCAGCGGAATAAGACATCTTTATAGGATATTTTTCCTGTGCACGCATGCAAGCGCTGGCGTGGATCAGTGGTAGAGTAGTTTCTTCCAACGCAACTGGCCGGGTTTAATTCCGTCGGGAACTGGATATCTTTTTCTCATTCCAGGCGATCGCTGGTACAGACACCGGATACCGGCGGCGGCGGCGGACACAATGGCCACCCGAAACGGCTCCTGGAATGTGTATATCCTCACGTAGTAATGACGGTGAAGAAGGCAGCAAAACTGTGATTAACGAAACTAGCGTTTTATTAGGTGAACTTTTCCCCTCAAAAGCAGGGTACACTCAAAGAACAACGATAGCGGCGAACGCAGTCGGCGATCGTCGGAAATCTGATCAGTGGGTCAAGCGTGTCGGCTTTTATGCATCAGTCATCGAAGGTTCCAGCGCAATCACTTGGCCCCGCTTATCTTCCAGAAAGCTCTACACTGTTCGAGTCGCGCGATGAAATCAGATTACACAAGGCTCGGTGGCAACAGATAGCGGATATAACTATCGATAACTTTTGAGAAACTTCCGGTACATGCAAGCGCGGCCTGCGCTATGCAATTACCTTTGTTAGGCGGTGAAACGTGGTCCCCCGACGAAGATAAACAAGTACAAGTGTCGATATAACAGCTCATGCTGTAACGCTGTTACGCAGCTTATGCTTACGCTGTTACGCAGCTTATGTAACTGTAATATTTACCAAGAAGCGGTGGCAGGGAAGGCAATGCACGAAGGGGGGCGGGGGCGAGGTTTCTGGTAGAAGTTCGGTCACTTGCGTGGGCCGCGCACGCGCGGAGCCGAGCCCCATCTGGATAGTGCTGCAAAAAAAAAAGGGGGGGGGGGGGGCGCCACTCTATGAATGGTTGAAACGTGGGAAAACTGTTTTGTTTTTGAGTATCAGTCAAACAGAATTATGTTTTCTCGTATGTACAAACTAAAATGTGGGGCTAATGCATCTGTTGGTTTAAAGTCGTAGTTTACAATTTTTCTGACGCAATTTACTTTGAGAAATTTACTTACTTCAGTAACGTATTTGCGCTACATGGAGCGCCTGCGTGGTTGGGCACGCAATGTTCAGAATGATTTATCGCTCACAAGATCGTAGAGGCGGGACGGGGGACTCTGACCATAGAGAAAGAAATTTCAACAAGCGCGGACACTCCCATAGAACCCAGTGGCCGAATTGACTGTATCACACCAAGCGGATGGTATTAACACCTTCCGGTTTCGGTTCTGGGCGCGCGCGTTTTCAACACCAGTTGGTACACGCCGCGCTGGCTCCGCTGATCGGCGAGGCATTTATTCTCTTTTTTTCGCTTCTGCTGAACCCCGCGTGGCCTTGGCGAGGAATCCGCTGAACCGCGCGTGGCCTTGGCGGGACGGAGGACTTTGACCATACAGAAAGATATTCTCTGACGCCGAATTTTCGGCGACACGGGGCCCTTAACGTCATCGCTTTAAAATGACAATGCAGAGCGAAGCTGTCGTTTCAGCGAGCATTCAGCCTTCACTAGCAACAATTATGATTTCAATCATCATGATAATTGTAAATCGTATTGATACACAGGCATAATGCCAGCCCGTTGTCTTATCAAAAAAATGATCTGCTGCTACCAACTCTTTTTAATTCTACCCAAGAGATTCTTCAATTTTATTGAGATACTAATAGTACTGCTCTTCAGCCACTGCCTAGTATTATTCCGCTACTTATCCCGAGAAGACAGCAATGATTCAATCTGTATGCGCAAATGCCCTCACACGGTGATGCAAACGTTTTATTATACAACTGCATTAGCGGCACTGGTGATATACCCTATGCATCAAAGTATGTAGTTAACACGGCTATGCTTACACGAAATACGACTGGACTGGAATACTTTATTCTGATATTGGACGACGCACTTAACGCGTAGCGGGCGTCTTCCACGTAGGGACTGACAGGGACTACCTGGCGGCCGCTTCGTGGGCCTGCTGGACGGCCCATTGCTGGTTGGCGAGTAGTCAGCTTCTGAGGGACTTCTACAACTTGTCCGAGGTAGAATCGGCAAAAGCGTTTCTACACACCCAGAGCATATGTGCGAGTGTCACCGTGTCTTCGCATCAAGGGCACGTGTCGCCGGGGTAAGCGTCGGGATAGAAAACGTGCAATTTGGCCGGGTTTGGGTATATCTGCGTCTGTCGTAAGCGTAGTGTTAGCGCCTGCGGCCTGTCAAGTTTGGGTGTGCCGGCAGACTGATGCGGCACCCCAGGTAGAAGTGTTTCGCGATTTCTCTGTACCTAATCAGTGCATCTCGATTGTCCTCTATCTCGAAGAGATGAGTTTGAGTCGTGACGGCGCGGTCGGTAACCACGCACGCTACGTCGTGGGTGATCTCATTGAGGTTGGGCGGGGCGCGCGGCACCCAACCGAGACGGGGAGAGGGGGGCGGGACCAGAAGAAAGCGTGCTGCTTGAGGGTGCTCGGATACGCGCCACGGAGGATGCGTAATGCCTGGTCGGAGACGACGCCAGGTTCCAAGGCTTTGATGGGTGGTCTGGAGTTACTGTAGATCACTTCCCGTTTGCCGTCGAGCACGGCCAGGGTTATGTCTACATATTTCGACAACCCAGGGTCTCGCATTAGGACCGTATCGGACACTGCGATCGCGGCAAAGGCTCGGTTTTTGCGGCAGGCGGCGGTGTCGACGAATGTGACGTCGTCCGCTGTCATGTCTACGCGCTGGAAAAGGGCGGTTACCTGGGCAAGGCGCCTGCCTCTGCTGTGGTTAGGATTTACGTCTCACGGAATAGGAGCAATCCTCATGCAGTCTCGGAGCTCGTGTGAACCGGCGTCAACTTCCGCGGATCCCTGGTAGTCGAGGAGAAGAAGCCGAGCTCTAGCAGAATGTGGCGGCCCGAGTTGGTGGTCGTGAGTCGGGTCAGCTGCGTTCACTCCTGAGCCTCGGCCATCTCTTCTAGCGTGTTGTGCACGCTGAGATCGAGGAGCTTTTCTATGGAAGTAGAGATCGGAAGGCCGCGATGCCGTTTCACAACCTATCGAATGAGGGCGTTGAATTTATTGCGCTCAGCGCATAGCCAATTGTGCATGGCAGCGACGTAGGTGAAGTGGCAGAGAACAAACTCGTGTACGAGAGGTAGCAGGTTGTCTTCTTTGAGGCCGTGGTGAGAGACACTGCGTACGAGTCGTATGGCGTTCTCCGTCTTGGTCTTGGGCTTCTGCAACGCTTGGGTGTTGCTTCCGCGGTACTCGATGATCAGGCCCAAGGTACTAATGGAGTCTACCTTAAGGACGGTAATCACGTTCCTGGTGCGGAGCGCGATGTAGCATTCGGCAAAGCGTTTGCACACTCTGAGATTGGCATCCCAGCGTTTGGGCGAGTACAGCAACAGTTCCGACTTGGTGGGGTAGCACTAAAGACCAGTGTGTTCGAGGTGGGACCTGTCTGTTTCGACCGCCTCCTGCATTGAGGATACAATGAAGCCATTCGACCCTGCGGACCGCCAGATCGTTGTGTCATCCGCGTAAATGGTTTGGTTTAGCCCGTCGATCTTCGAGAGTTGTTCGGAGAACCCGATCATCACGAGATTGAAAGACGCTAGGATGGATAGTTGGGCGTGTTGGTTAAGCATGATTTCTGAAGTGAAGGCGCTAAAAAGACGGAGGATCGGCCATACCCTACATGCACCGCATGTCACATAATTTGAAAAAGATTGCAAAGCGAGCTAACGTAAATGTCGTGTTTTCTGCCCCGTGCAAGCTCTCTAAGCTCTGTCGAATGACCAACCCTTATTCCCGCAAGGCACCGGCCTGTGCTACTAAACACGATAACAAATACGTAGAATGTCAGGCAGGAGTTGTTTATGAGATTCCTTTAGATTGTGGTAAAAAAGTACGTGGGCCAAACAGAGCAGTGCCTGAATGACAGGCTGAGGCAACACAATAACAAAGTGAACAATGGGAGGGAGGGCCACCTGGCAATTCATTGTAGAAATTGCAGATGTAAGCCAGACTTCCACGCCTGCGCTGTGGTCGCCAGAAGCCGTGACAAATGGGTTAGAATAATAATTGAGGCCAAAAGAATCATTGAAGCAGCTGATAACTGCGTAAGTGTTGCATCCATATCACTGTCACGCAAAGAACTGTTCTACCTAAACGCGAATGCGCCCTGAGAAACTGTGATTACGCTCCTAGTATAAATCAGTGGCGTTTTTTCCTGAATAAACATTGTTGGAAGTGGCGCCCTGTGTGTGTGTGTTTCTTCTTTGTCCTCCGTCTTTTTAGCGCCTTCACTTCAGAGATTGAAAGGTGTTGGCGAGAGGACTAATCCCGGGGGGGTTCACCGCTGTTCGAGCTCAACTGCTTCCGATACTAGGTTTCCTGCGCGTAGCACAGCGTGCACAGGTAAGGAAGGAGCGGGAAAAGTAATAAAAAGACGCCCGAGCCCAAGGTTTTTGATTGCCTTCAGGATGAGCGAGTGCGCGACGCTATCAAACGCCTTTTCCAAATCGAGGTCGAGTATTGCACGAGTTTCCCGAGTGTTTCCTCCGTTCTGAATCATATGATTTAGGAGTAACATGGCGTCTTGTGCAGATAACCCGGGTCGGAAGCCGATCGTGTGGCGCGGGAGGCATTCGGGTATTCGCGGGAGGTCCTCGAGGTATCGACGGGTCATGTTGAGGAAGACGTGTTCGGGCGCCTTACCCATGCACGGCTTGAGCGAGATGAAGCGATAGTCATCTATGCTAGGCGCCTTGCCGATTTGGGAATGAAGATTGCGTGGCGCGAGTTTAGAGGCGTTAGATAGCCCGCCTTTCTTCAACACTTCGTTGGTGGTGTTGGTGAGGTAAAGGACGGAAGGGTAGTCCAAGTTGCGCAGGAGCTTGGTGGTGATGCCATCGGGACCGGAGATGCAGCGGCCGCTGAGTTCTTCGGCAGAAAATTTGGCGTCGTGGAGGGTGTAGACGGGACGGGTGTATTCAGGATGAGTACTCAACGGACCCGTGGGAAGCGGCCGATATTTCTGTATAAGGATCTTGGTGACGTCTTCCGTTTATGCGGCCCGTTCGACTTGATGGAATATTTTCTCGAGCGAATGGCACTGGTTAGTACAGGTGTCGGTGTCGTCGAGCAGGTGCTTAAAAAGGTTCCACGTCTTACCGTTACGGACTTGCCCGTCGATCGAGTTACAGGTTTCGTCCCACTGCTGTTTGGAAAGGTAGTGGCGGTGATTCGCTGTGCTTTTGTCTAACTCGGACATGCACTTGCGAAGCCTGCGATTTAGGCGCAGGCCATTCCAGCGGGCCAGGACGGACTGTTTGGCCTTCAACAGGTGGGCGAGGAGACTGTCGAATTTCTCGGTGGCGTGGTCCGTACTGATGGTTTTTGTGGCCTTAGCGACTTCGGCGTTGAGCTGAGCTGTCCATGTCTCGAGTTACGGCGCGCAGTCGTGTGGTAGCCATTCTGCGCGAGTCCTACGGAAGGGGTCCCAATCGACCCACGTGTACGACTTGGTCTTCCTGCCGACGGTTGGGAAGTGCATGGCCAGTAGGTAGTGGTCGCTACCGACATCTACCGCAAGGCTAGACCAGTGGGCATCAGCTATGTTCTTGACGAAGGAGAGATCCGGGGTGGTCTCTCCCTGCATGGACGTGCAGGTGTGGGTGGGAAAAGCCTCGTCTCTAGTTAGGGTAAGGTCCATGTCGTTCTCGTTCTACGGGAGCTCGTTACGCTTGGGGGTGCCTTACGCGTAGCCCCAGGTGCGATGCGCGGCGTTAAAGTTGCCTGCGATCACTAGTCGGTGGAACCGGTGAGGCTGACGGCTTTTTAGAAAAGGCGTTTCAACCGTTGTGTATGGTTCTGGGGGCTAGTGTACACGTGAAGCATGAGCAAGTTTCGTCAAGACACCTTCTCAGTGAGAATCTCTGCAATGACGTATACTATTTAGGGCCTGTCGAGGTCGTGCGCTAGGCTGGAGATCTTAGAGACCAGCGTGGCGGTACCGCGTCCTTCCGAGGGTCCGGGTAACCACTGGTATCGAGAGAACGTGGTAGTGGATATTACTGTTTTTTGTCACAGGATGACGTGAAATTTGGCTTTGTGGCTGCGGAGGTATTGCTGCAGGGAGGCTTTCTTCAAGCCGAAGCTCCTGCAGTGCGACTGCCAGATGCGAAATGCGTCATTTCGCCTGGCCATCTTGAATCATGTGAGGGTCGGCCCGGGCACCTGGTGCGTGGAAAGGCGCCGCGTGAGAGGGTGGACTCGGCGTGGGAGTGCGTTGCAAAACTGGCCTACCCTTTTCGAAGGCGGGAGTGATGACGTCTTCGAAGTAGTGTTCTACTTGGCCTAGCTTATTACCGTGTGCCGATAGTGGGATGCACGAGGTCTATGCTCTCGCCGAGGGAGCAGATGCTCTCCTTAATAGCCGAGAGGGTGTTTTTATTATCGTCTAATTCATGCTTTAGATTAGGCTAGGCGCGCGCGACCGGGCGTTTTGTAGATGCGCTCTCACCATCGTTGTTACGGACGCCTGCGGGTTGCGGCATCCACGGGCGACTGTACTGGCAGCATTGGCGGCGGCGGGTGTATCGGCGTACGCGCAACTGTCATTTTTCAGTTCAGCGATGGCTGCCGTGAGTTCATGTATCCTTTCTTTAATGATTGCATTTTCGCATTTTAGGAATGCTATCTCAGATGTGGTGTGCCTGTCGTGCTTTGGGAGTGAACCCGACCCTGCCTGTGATGTAGCGTTTCCTCTTCCCCGAACGGTGTCCGCCCAAGTGAGGGTATCTTACTTATTCTTATTGGAGTTACTTGCAGATGGTGAGGCAAGCTAGCTCAGCGATCGTTGGAAGCTGGAGCGGGACCCGGGGCGGGAGCTCGAAAGCGACCTGGGATGGCCTCGCGATGCAGGCCCACTGGGGGCCCCGCATGGCGCGCTGCCGGAGCGGGGCCGATGACTACTTCGGGATCTCGATGCACGCGTGGAGCAGCTCTCGCAAAGGCCCCTGGACCGGGACCCGGATCGTCTACCAACGGATAGGCTATCTCTACGAAGTTGCGTGATTCATCGTCGCCGGCGGTGGACTTGGACGTTGTAGCTCGATCGTCTTCCACTCGCGTCGAACGTGCTCGCTCACATCGTCGTCGTCGCACTACGTAGTGAATGTGATAGCGTTCTTTAGCTGCCTTGCCAGCAGTGATGTCGGCGCCGCCACACATCTTACACTCTGGTGCACACTGATGCTCCCTATCGGAGGTCGCGGCACCACATCCTCGGCATATAGCGTCAGGGTTGAGGCCAACGTCCGCGCGATGGCCGATCCAACCGCAGGCGGAGATCTCTATCCGCCTGCGGTACAGCGTGCATTGCACCAGCACCGACCCATATAGTACGAAATTGGGCACGCGATGTCTGTCGAAGGCCATGATTACTGCGGTGGTACTGCCGATGCACTTGGTGGCCAGGGCTAGTGGATTTATGTCGCTGACGGTAGTTTCATCAATGTCCGCCGATCCGTCTTGCACGGGGATCCCATGGATGACGCCTTTACACGTAGAGTGCGGTGCCGCTTCGTAGGTACTAACCTCGCAGATCTTCTCATCGATGCACATTTGTTTAACCCCTACGTAGGTGTTCGCGTTTTCTATTTTTGGCGCGCTCGTGTTCTGTTTGTTGTTAGGGCAAAGCGTGCTCGTTTGTTGTTCCCCAAGGGTTGGTACTAGCTGAGGCGGAAATGGCGTTGGCGACGACCGTTGGGCTTGGCGATATTATTTCCCGCTCTGGATGTGACAATGATATGGGTATCGTCTTTTGGTAGTTGCGGAATTCTGCTCGCTCGGACGTTGTTCTAAACATTTTCTCGACCGTATGGTGTATTCTCGCCGCGTTTCAGCGCGCCATATGTCTGAGTTGGGTTAGCGCGTATATTTTGAGATATTGATTGGCGAGACGCGGCGTTGCCATCTGTCGTGATTCCCTCCGAGGCAATGTCCTCGCCCGACACTTGATATTCCATTGTTTAGCGAGAAAATGCAGCCGAAGCGGCGGCGACGGCGTGGAAGAGAGCACCGTGCCAGCTGCAGGGCCGCGCCTGCGAGTGCGCGCCACGTCGGTGTTTGCACTCGCTACTGCTAGCGAGGCGGCGGTCGAGCGATGATGGTAAAGTCCTTGAAAAACGTGAAAACAAACACTCACTGTGTCCAATATTGGGTCCACAGAGTCATTATGTGTTTACGATGCCATTGGGCACAAATCAAGTGTTAAAATCCTAAGAAAGCGTCGCAAGAAGGTTGAGAAAGCGAAAGCCGAAGTTGTTGTTGTTGTTGTCCTGAGTGGTTGTCGAACATAAGCACAGTGGGGGATTGGCCATGAATCGGGGGGGTAATTAAGTGTATGAAACAAGGGAGTCAACAATTTGAACTTTGGAGCGTAAAAAGTAAACGATTTGTCTGTGGAGAAAAAAATAATCCGAAGAAAACCGTGTATAAAGACAATCTAATGATAGATAAGAAATAAAAGCTATGGTGGGGAGGGAGAATTATCAGTCTAAGATGGTAATCGATTGGTATGTTAATGAGCAACGGCTCTAGTGTCGTCGTTTTTCACACGAAATGCGATGGAGAAGGTAAAGAGAAAACATACATAGTAAACCATGTCTCATTCTGTCTTTAAAGTAAGAAAGAATGAATAGAATTATTTGCCCAGAAATATGACCGATCAACGCAAATGGTAGCCGAAGCGGGTGCCAAGGCTTTGATCACTAGAGCTTGGTATGAGGTTTGAGAATCGATTTATTGAGACCTTAATTTACGCACACAGAGAACTTGCGAATATTATAAAATAAGTAAATTCTATGAATTTAAATGGCTGAACAAAGACATGATAATGAGGCGCACCGTAGTAGGAGACTTTAGGGCCGGCTTGCACGAAGATTTATTGATGAAAATAATGAATTTAACTCTTTCGTTAAACAACACCTATTGAATTGTATCACCGATCAACGATCCTTTAGATCGGCAATTTTGACATATTGTAACCCATTCCTTATCCATATAAGGCCTTCCAGTAGTTAGTGCAGGCACTGCGCTTGCAGAATCAGTTTAAGTTTTCGCACTCCGGCGATGTGGTGATTTTGACGGACCTTCTTGCGAACTAATGTGCGTGTGTTGTAGCGAAAAGAGGCGTGGCTATCACCTCTTGCCGCGCTAGAGGAAAAAGCATGCCGCTAAAGATTACGCCTCACTAGCATAAAAATTTTGTAATCACATGACCCCAGCATGGCAAAACTAATTTATATCGCCGGATTTGCTGTCCAGCAGTCTTGAGCGGTGATAACCGAAAACGACACCACCCGTTCGCTAGTGAGCTTTGGTTTGGAGTCGAAGTCGTTTTATGTCAAGTGTATTTCTGAAAGTCTGCCGCATGACCAACGTCTGGACCGGGCTTCTTCATCCAGTTTGCAAGAGTTTCGCCAACGCTTCTCTCTTAAAATTCCGGCAAGGGGCGCTGCCGGTGTCACTGCGTGAGGAAAGCGTCCTGCTCGAAACTATGCTGCATCCGTACTTGAATTTATTGATGAGGACTCAAGCTATGATTTCGAACATGACAGTAAAGCAGATTCAAGCTCTGATGGCGACGATGTTTTGAGTCAGCATGAGACATCCGCAGCTGTTCACCGGCGAGTTTCCTTTACGGCCTTCAGCGGTCTCCTTCCTTGTGCGCGCTTATCTGCCGATCTTTTTTCACTACTTGAGAGCTCTGCTGATTACCTTCAGGGTGCATACTTTGCTTGGTTATGATGTGCTGCTATCGGCAGCAAAGAAACATCCGTTCACGCCACGAAAGCCGCCCGTAGCACATCTGGGCTTAGCACTACGGATCACCACAAGACAGTTTACAACGGCGTGAGATTTCTTTCCATTGTTCCCTGCAGAAGTGATAAAGAGAATCTGCAAGAATACAGACAGATGTGCTTCGATGTTTAATCTTGTAGTTGCTCAGCTACACTGAAAGCAATCGGTCCTGGAAGATATGGATTACTCTAGACGAACTGGTGAAGTACATGCTTTGTACTCATCGGGCCATCCTCAGACGATGCCGAAAAAGCGGTACTGCAAAATGTGTTACGAGGACCTAAATTTCAACAAGAGCCATGCATATTGTGGAAAATTGTGGAGTGCACCGATGCTTCACAAGCTATAGGTACTGCTTCAGCAGCTGGCATGAGCGATGAACTGGCCTTAGTTTCTTTTTTTGGTATCTGAAGAACGGCGGTGTACTGAACATTAGTTTTTCAGACACTATTACTGGGTTATTTCTCTTTGAAATGTATATTCTGAATTTTCTTTGCTATTATTATTTTTGCAAATATCATGTTTGCTTTGTTGTCTTTAGCAACTCGCAACAGAAATGGCGCTTTATAGAACTTTCATACTTCACCTATAAAATTATTTTGTTTAGCAACGTATGTTTTAGGAAAGGGCATTTCAATATGCCCAACATGCTGCCTGCAATGTGTGTTGGAATACTATTTGTAGCCGTAAATTATTTCTTTTCGAGACTTTTAAAAAACGATCGCTTTCTCGCAGTAGCGAAAAAGTTCACTACTTGTTGTTGTGCGCACTAGGCGTTGTCTATAGAACATTTAGGAACGCGTTGTTAGGATCATTATTATTTTGCTTAATTAATGTCCGCACAAGCCGCCCCTGATTTGTTGTAAGGTTGAAGAGAAAGATGACACGAGCGGACGTTCTTGAGGGGTCGAGGATGAAGAAGAGAGAATAAATAGAAATGGTGATTATATGACTAGTTGTTCTTATTGTCGTTACAAAATGGGCGCAGTCTACTTCAATATCCTATGTTATTTGCTTGATGGACCACTCCGATTTCCAAAGGACAATGTGTGTCAATGTCACGGCCGCCGATATGCATGGTGTCCAGCTGGTGAGCGGTGCACACTGCGTCTATGATCGAAAGTCGGCCTGTTAGCGCGAACATTGACAGTTTGTTTTCTTAAAACGTGCATGCTTGCTTTCGGCGACCAAGCGATGATCAATACTCGCAAGATAAATAGCAGCGAGCACGAACATGAAGCGGCCGTCGCACATATTCATAGGGAGCATCGCGACGCGAAAGTGCAGGGAAATTTGCTCACGATTGCAGAAAGAGATTCCTGCGAAAAAGACAAAGATGTTTCCAGAACAAAATATATTTTGCGAGATGTGCTTGATTTGCAAGAAGAAAAAAACGCCAGAGGCAACAGCAGCTGCTGGAACTCTTAGGGCTAACGGGCATCCAGTGGTCTCTGAGGACACGAATGGAATTTATTAAACCAGATATCTTCGACGGGGCACTGACAAAGGGTGCTCAGGCTTGGCTTGATGTCTATGAATACGCATGTTACCATAATTGTTGACCGGATGATGTTGACAAGGTTATGAGCATGCGGTTGTACCTCAGAGGCGTCCCAAGGACTTGGTATGAGATCCGAGTAACCGAAAAGGCAAGACATACTAACAGGAAGACATACATAAGGGCGTACTGGAGGAAAAACTTTTGTCAACATTTCCTGTGCGTAGGCTTGAAAGTTGGGAGAGGCAAATAGCTTTCAAGTACGCTTCTGCCCCTGTTCATAACTATATATTTTTTTAAAGCGAAGCCTATTGAATTTAGCAGATCCTGCACTGTCAGACTCGTCGCTAATGCCCCTCATCATACTGGGACTTCCTTAGCGAATACAGCATCAAATTCAACTTGGGGCACCACAAACACTAGAAGACCTACTGCCAATTATGAAGCAATTGGTTCAGGAGCGACAACATGCGGCGACAGACGGTAATGCCATTCAAATATTTGTATTACTGGGGTTCCGAAGTGACACTTATGGGCAGGCAGGCGGTAAGTCTGGTTCATTTGTGAAATACTTTTCTAAGCAGAAGAGAAACAAAATATTTAAAATGATGCCTGACGACCTCTCGCCACCTCTACAGGAAACAATTTTCCTCACTGATTGTGCCAAACTGATATATGTTCCCGCACAAGTCAATGGAAAGGATGTGAACGCACTCGTGGTCAGCGGAGCGTCAATCACTGTGGAGAACAAGAAGGAGATCCCAAAGCAAAATATAATCAATGCTTATCCGGTCATCGTCTACGGGTATGATTGAAATAAACAAGTGCACAATGAATGGACGGATGTGCTCATTACGTGTCAGGGCAAGAGCACCACCGTAAAAGCCCTAGTTCTTAGCGTTGTGAATCACCAGATGCTTTTGTCCCGTCCAGTAATGGAAGAAGTCCGTTTGGACCTCTTCTGCAATTTTGGCTTCTTTTTTACTCTTTTGCTTCTCCGATCACGATTACACCTAAAGATAATGGAAGATTTTGCGTCCGCACCGACTACAGGCAGATAAACAAACAGACCGACCTGTTCCCTTTTCCTGTGCCACATATTGACGACACAATCAATGAGACTGGAGACTGCAAAGCTTTTTCTAGTCGCAAACTTTGCAAGGGCTTCAGCAAGTGCCTCTATGAGAAAAAACAAAAGTTCTAAGCATTCATCACACCGTTTGATGTTAATGAATACAACAGACTCCCATTTAGCTGAACAAATTCTCCAGCCTGGTTTCAAAAGATGATGAACGGCGTTCTGATTTCAAATGATTATGAACGGTGATTTGAAGCCGCACTTGGAACTCTTCTGCAACGTTTTCATTGGGGACATCCTAGTGTTCTCACGGTAAGGAGGGAAAGGTGACGCGAGTGGACGGTCGTGAGGGGTTGAGGAAGAAGGGATAATAAGCAATAATGGCGACCTTATGACTAGTTGTTCTTGGTGTCGTTACAATTTTCGTTGCATGACATTTCTTTAACGCATTTCGAATGCATGGTACACGTGTGGTTATGAATTTCGTCCCCATCGAAATGTGGCTGCGATGGATTTACATACTTTACAAAATAATGCAAGGAATTTACAGAAACTTGCGAATATTCCTGGCAATGAATCAATTTACCTAAGCTTTATGCTATGGACACATAAATCACCAATTATTGAAAATAAGATAATTTTTAGAATGTTACGTGTCAAAACAACTACATAATTAGGAGGAAAGCCGTAGTAGGGGACTCTAGATTAGTCTCGACCGCCTGGGGTCTTTAGCGTGCCCTAAGTGCAAGGTACCCGGGTATTCTTGCATTTCACGTGCGCCGACTGCACCGCTGGGTTCGTTTGAGCACCAGCACATGACACCCGCCTTCTCGCATTTGTGCTTAGCTTTCGCCGCAGGAGCTTCTCAGTAAAAATAACGGTTGCACAAGATGCCGTTGCCGGGAAGCGGCCACTTTAGCATAGGAAGCAGGGAGTACCGTAACTACACTTTCATATGTAAAATAAGAACCTGCCAAGCAACTGATTTCATTTAGATTCGGATAGCGCTATGGAAAAGCAACACATAGTTAGTACTCCCGAAGAATAGCGTGAGCACTATGAGCGGCGACGGGAACGGCAACGTCAATGTGCGCACCGGCTTAGTGCTTAGGCTAGGCAGCATGTCACGGTTCTAACCCAAAGCAAGCCACGCTCAGTTATGGGCACCATAAGAGCAGCGCTAATACAATCAATGCGAATGCGATGTCGTCGTGCTCAGACTCGACAGGACCCACCTCAAAGCTACGCCTCATTGGCCTATGGGATCAGGTGATGCCATAGTTTCCCTGGCCAATCACCATCACAGCGAGGGTTGAGCCCATGTTTTGTCATTTCGCTCTGCTCATTGAGTGAGAAAAAAGATATCAAGCTAACAAAGCTGCATGTGGATGTTATTCTGAACCTCCACCATTGTTGAGTTTCCCAATAGCATGAACTAAGCAGCTGTCTCTGTCAACAACCCGCACCCAAACTTTCACAAGGCTCCCGAGATATCCGCATTTTCTAGAACAGCAATTCGTGACGGGCCAATACTCTAGGCTATATGACACTGCAATTTCATCTGTGCTTATTTTCTTCGCGTATTTGGGATTTAGTTGTTATGGACTTTTATTTTAAACGATAAAGAGGTCAATCCATCCGAGAAAATATTGCAACACAATCAAAGGTTCTATGAGCTGCACCTTTATTGTTTTTTTCACTGGAACAAGGCTTATTCTTTCATTGTTTTTCAGTCATTGACATCTCACATGATTGTTAGTGTAGTTCACAGTTCAAAGCCAAAGCAACATTTCTGAACAGCGCACGTTTTTGTAAGTGGTGCTCGGAGAGGAAGCTATAAACGTTTGTCGTTCAGTTTTGTGTACGTATTTTGCGTATGTACACAAAGAATACATTTCAGACAGGCCGTGTATATAAGATGCTACGTTATACCTGCCTCTACGACACCGAACTTCAAGCCCACTAACTCGACAGGCTCTCCCAAGCTTCGAACATGAAAACCAAGCCTACTATTTTGGTTGCATTACTTGGTAAGCTACAATTTCATTATCTTTTGTGGGAAATACACCTGAAGTATACCTTTGAGAACATATATGAACTAAGTATTGTTTACTGAGTCTACTGAATTTAAACGGAAATCTAACAGCGTATACACTGTGGGAAGTAGTGCTTTGTTACGTGATCACGATTTTACCAAAACATGTAAAACGTGCAAGGTAAAGATAACTGAACGCAACAGTCTACGGCTCGGGCACTCCGCAATAGAAAACGATATCACTCGTCGTTCATCTCCTGTGAATTGGTCGATACGGCTGCATTATACAAAAGCAAGCTACAAAGTCTAGCTACAATATGTGTTCACCACCTCTACCAAATATTCTGGCAAGTTTAGGTGCGTTGAACTGATAATACCAATAAGTTCAATAGTGTGCCCCCACGCAGTTAGCTCACATAAAATTTGCAGCATCATTAAATAGGATGCCTGCCCACAAGAGACCTTATCAGCGGGTCCAGCAGTGAGCTACCATCGTATCACCAGACAGCGAACGACGAGGGCTTCTCTATAAATGTGGCTATGGCAGGAGTGTGCTTAATATCTATAAATGACTCTAAGGGAACACAGTACAGCATTCTTGCATGCGAAGAGGAAATTATTATAGTTCACCAACGCTGTACTTTACGCTTGACATGGAGCGCGAAATGAAGACCTTAAAGCTATGCCAATCCCATAGACATACAAACGTATTCACAATAAACCTTGCACCATTTTTTGCAAAATTCTGATAATGAGTGAAGTGTAAGGATCACTCTTGTTCAGAGAAACTATTTTTGCGCAATTTTCTTGTTTCATCTTTTGACAGAATCGATGATGTTGCGTCTAATGCGGACCCCATGCCAAAAAGATAAGAATAATCGTGGGACACGATTTCTGTTTGCCACAGCCGTATGAGAGAAACAGAGAATAACTCAAAAGAAACCTGAGGAAAAATCAAGTTTTTTGTTCATAAAAACCTAGGATGATAATCAAAAAGGAAAATGAAAGTGGAGAAAGAGACAACTCACCACTGGTGGGAGTCAAGCTGCATCGTCCGCCTTTATTCACGCGGCGCTCTACCAGTTAAGCTACCGCCGCGGTTATCATGTCTTCCACTTTATTAGATATTTGTGCATCTGTACTAGATGCAGCCGAAGGTGTATATGCTCTTCCTTTCATGGCCACAGCAAATGATGTAGCCCCGTTTTTGAACCGCCTGCATCATGTTGTATGCATGAATGTTAGTATCAGCATAATTAAACTTGGTATGTCACGTGACGGCTTCAAAACTGCCAGAGTGGAGACCCTTGCAGTTAACCCTCGTTCCCTCCATGAGAGCCTTGTTCGTTTCACAGCGAGGGTTCTCTTTCCTCCTTTCATGGAGATCCCAACTAATAGCGCCTATTCACTTCGAAAGTGTATGTGTAATAGTATAATTTCTTTCATTGCTTCCACTCATCCCATAAGCTGTTGTAATGGCGTCAATGCTGTACATGAAGGCAGCGAATGCACAATAGACACAAAACAACGTAGCTGTTCTTTTTTATTAGAAAACAGTGGCTTTCAGCATTGAGAAAAACTCGCTAAGCGGCCATTCATACTCTCCGCATCGTTTACATGCAAGACCGAATGTTAAGGTACTTTTGCATAGATAAGAGGAGTTAGAAAAGAGATACAGGCATTTTATAGTGTTCTATATGCCGTGAAAATACGTTCGGAGAAGCACATAGTTTCCAGAACGTCTCATTTGTTCTGCGATATACATAATGCACAAGATGATTTAATACATTGTTCAGGCTTCAATAATTTGCCTTTAGTTACTAGGCACATGAAACCATTATATAAAAAAGGTTTTCGTTACTGAAAATCAAGGAATTCTGTAAATTATTGCTCACAAAGTGCACTTTTGAGTGAACAAGAAAAGAGACATTTGTTTTGTATGCAGTTCAATTCAAAATTATATTTCTTCACATTGTCATCACCATGTAAGATTAACAAGGAAGAAAGTTTTTATTGTAAAATATCTATCTAAGGAGACATAATTGTTTTAATTCAGTAGATGCGTAAGTCAAATTATAACAATCGGGGGAAATTGGGCACTAAAAAGTTTGTTAGGTGGGGGTATAATATTATTTTCGTGAGCAAGAATATCCACAAAACGCGTTTAGGCACCCACCTGTGAAATATCAAGCCCGAAATTAATCAGGGACATAATTTCCCCCCCCATTAACCCATCATTTCTTTGCACAATTGTTGCAAATTCTTGAAGCATTTCTCTTTGTTTTGCTAGTGAGTAATTCAACGACACACCGGTGATGTTCATGGCACTCGAATTATGAGAGCTGCTCGACAGAGTTCATGACGCAGGGTTGCATACCGGTTTCCGCGGAATTTACTATCTTCCTTCAAGTTTGTTATATAATGACCCATTTCTATTTACTGAGTATTGCTTTTGAGCACGAGAGCCCTGTTTATATAAAGTTTTAGAGAACACAAAGCGCGATGAACGAAATCGCCAATGTACAAACAAGCAGGGCCCTCAATGGTCAGTACTGCCATTTTCGGTGAATGCTTAAAAATCTGAAAAGGTAATATCAGTTATAAAGGCACACAAATCAGTTGTAAAACAAACTGCACTTTGCATGTTTGTACCTTTTCGAATGAAAGGTTTGTGCCAAATCGCTATGAATTCAAACCGAAAACATAGAGGGGAAGTTCATTGTTGGCCCGATTTAAGTATTTGTTGTGCTTGTTGTAATAGCAAAATGGAGGACAAATTTTCAATAAATGAAGCATTTTATGTTAGCAAAAATACACGAATGTTTTTAGATTCGAATTATCTAACCATTGAATTTTCAATATGAAACCGTCCTTATGATGTGGCATCCTGTTGAAACTCGTTTTAACAACCTGAATAATCCAATCTAACCAGTAACCGGGATACAAAAAGCATAAAATTTGTTTTCAGGGTATACTTTGTTTTTATGCTGTCATACATTCATCGAAAACATTTTGTACTTATTTTCACAATAAACTGTTTAGAAAAATTAATGTGAGGTTATGAGAATATTTCACCAAACACAAAGCGCGGAAAGAAGTTCTAAAAAATATGAGGAGAAAGCCTTGATAGTATTGCTGCTGTAGTGGTCAGAAACAGTAAGACTGCTGATGTGTACACTCGTCAACCCTTCTGTAAAGACTGGTTAGCGAATCGTTGCCCCATATATGAGCGCGAAGGAAAACACGATTGCAACTCTTCGCGTGGGAATTCATCGATTTTTTGTGGCAGTACTATACACGGTGCCCACCAGGCATCTGTTCGCGGACATTGGTTATTGTGGTGAAGTATTTGAACAGGTGCGCTTATCGGTTCATTCTACTACGCGGGTACACTGTACATATCACGAAATTTGAATGGCCCGCCCCCAGAGAACTCTGAACTCACAGGCAAGTGAGTGGTTGCTGTAGAGTACGAACACTATTACAGCTTTGTCTGTTATTGAAAGCTACGGAGCACAGCCGCTGACTACGGGGGGCTCCGGGGCCCGAGCGCCCTCCGGGGCTTAAGGGGGGGGGGGAGGGCTGCCCCCCGGCGATGCCGAAGCCTACCACCTCACGCCACCTAACGTTCCATCACTAGAGTTTTGTCACCCACATCATTTGAGGTTTCTTTTGACGTTCTTCGACTTTTCCCTTAATATTTCATTGTGGCTAATTGGCTGATAGCTTATTGCATTATTAGTGGCGCGGACACGCAAGAATTTTAATTCATAATTTGTCCCATTTCTCCAAATCCTGACAGTAGGAGAACAAGCGCATTAGAAGTACCAGCGGCAACTTCAACATTGTTTTGAATTTCCACTGGAAACACAATGCAAATATACAATATATTTCCATTCCAGAAGTACCAGCGGCAACTTCAACATTGTTTTGAATTTCCACTGGAAACACAATGCACATATACAATATATTTAAATATATGCAAAAGACAAATTTTATTATATTTTTAAAGAGAAGGAAGTAGCCAATTAACAATTATGTTTAAAGGTATGGATAGCTTATGCGTAGAGAATGAATATATTCCTGCATGTTCACCTCGTTTCCAAATGCTCTCCGTGATTTTTTGATCCCGAAAAAAACCTGTAGTCTTAAGTGACCCCTTTGGCTGAGTCTTTTATCAACGGGGTGTAAAATGCATGTGAATGATATCTGTCTCAGTATCAGTTCTCTTTCCAGTAAGCAACGCTAACAACTTCTTAATAAACACTTCTAATAACTTACAACATTTATTAGAAATGGAAACATCGTCACTTGCATGTAGAGGTCATAAATCTATACAGAGTGCCTCATTTAACTATCATGCACCACAATTTTAAAAAACAAGCAATGCGTTACTCAAAGAAAACCTAGTGCATATTGTTTCGAGTACAGTGGAGTAGCTGCCAGTAAATTTCAGACAACGAAACTGTATTAAGTATTTTATTGAACTATCTAACTCGAGAAGTACTATGCTAATTATCGAAGTCTCAATGAGGCATTTGTAGGCACAGCCAAGGGACATCTAACAGCGTTCTTTTCAGCGACGTACTAATTGCGTAGTCATTTTTTCCGAATAATAAACAAACCTTACGAATTATGGCGAATACCACGTGACCGCACTCCCACCCGCATCATAAATGAGTGCCCTCTAACAGGCTCCTTCTGTGTTAGCAAGAACAGAATGAAGGAAATAAGGAAAATATAACCGCCCAAGCACTCCGTCAGATTGTTAACCAGCGAAGCTGAAAGGTGCGGCCGCGATGTTTATCATTGGGTTAATCCCGAAAGCTGATTAAACGACGGCTTGGTAGGCTGCCGGATTTTCGGTACGCAGTTGCCGCCTGCGCTTGGCTGCACGAGCTTGTCATTGTGTCCGGGCGGCACCATCGGCACGATGTAGACGAGCTCGTTCCCGGTTCTGCTCGCGGCGTTGCTGATTGAAGGCTGCCTGCTCCTCAGGAGTACGTAAGACGCATGGCCTACTCATTTCGGAGCCGGAGAGAAACTGCTGCGCGCCCACTCAGCTGTGACGGAGAGCATCGACGTCACTACTGGCGCAGCCATTCGCGTGTCTGTCTTTCACTTTTTCTTTTCTTGCATTCACATGGGGTTGCGCCGGAGGAGTTTTCGGCGTTTAGGCGACAGGCGGATGGACTGACGAATCGGCTAGCCATATACAGCTTCGCCGTAAAACATCGTGATCGAGCTTGTGCCTTATCTGCCTCGCCTCCGCTGAAGTAACACGTCGCGTTTGGTGGTAGCTGGAAACAAGCTTGGATAGCTGTTGTCTAAGCGTAGATAAAGAGCGCAGATGGTTTTTTTTCTTGTTGTTTACCAAAAAACCTGTCACTACAAAAGCGAATTGACAACGTCAGCCAAAATGTTTAAAGGTGTGTTTTGTTTCATCCCAGTCACCATGTCTTTCTCTGATGAGCCGAAGGTAACAGAAGGTGCTTTTAGGCTGACGCTGCAAGTGCACGCATCTGCGGCCTGCTGCGTAGCAAAGACACCGCGGCCGTCGCGCTGTGCCGCGACGAGTCCACTGGCCGGGAGCACGGCGGCTCGTTGAGGACGACCGCGTTTTTAAAGTTTAGCGCCTCGCAGTTGTCGGAATCGGAAATAGTTGCTTCTACGGGAACAATAAAAATAAAATTGAAACTTCATGCCTGACGTTCAGTTGTGGCACACGCAGCTCCGCGATAGTTTGCACAATGTAAATCAATGAAGTAGGAGGGGAATCACCGCGAACGGTGTGTTTGACTACAAATAACTTAGCTTCGGCTCAACGCATCGCAGAATATCTTGCGGCAAAGTATTTCGGAAATAGTGTACTTTAACTTCTAATGCCTTTGTGGACTTCGATAAGAGGTTTTTCAGATCACGTCTAGGGCAAAAAACGGACATATATGTCGCATTCCTCGTCATAACTTGCCATTCCCACCTCTGCACAAAGGTTGAAACATTTTTGCGACTAATGAAGGCTCAGAAACGCTTTATTTTTAAATTGTGCTTTATGGACAATACCTTCAACTTCCTTTTTCTTCCTACCTGTTCTTTTTCCCTTACGTCCATGTAAAGGTGAGAAAACCGAACGTTTCTCTTGTTGGTTTCCCATTCCTCTTCACTCCCAAGAACGCAATTTTGGTGCAGTATGTTTCAAACTTGTTTATTTGACACTTCTATATCAAAATGAGCACAGGAAAAAAAAATATTCTCAAACGATGAAGAAAAATAGCCAAATTTGGTCGTCCTCTACCAGGGACTGTGGGACTCAAGGGGTGTGAATGTTCACAAAGCAGTTGCGGTTTTGCAGACCAGGAAATATTCCGCACTTCATGCATTTTACCCTTGATTTACCACTTCAACCGAACTTTCGGCATCTGTGCCATGATCACAGATTTTCGTGCTACGGAAAGTGCCCAGTCATGTCACCCTTCATCAGGAGGAAGAGATACGATTTTGCACCTGTGTGTTACACCTGGTTGCATCTCTTCAACATCGCTTTTGGCTTCGGACTTCATTAATCTTTTTGACTATTGACCTTCAATTTTGATTAACTTTAAATTCCTTGTCGCGCAATCGTGTCGCCCCCACGTATCCTTAAAACCCTTTTTCAAGAGCTTTACCACGCCGCTTAAGTTCGCTGTGGCCTTGAATGATTTGTCCATCAAGAGAAGTTGCCGTTTTCTCTTTCTTTCTCTCTCTCTCTCTATCTGCTTCGTCGTGTGAATCCTGGCCTAGTAAAGAATGGGGACGCATACACTTTCCCGTGGTGTCTGTGCCACAACTTCTGCTCCCCGGCTGGCATCGCAAAGCTTCCTTAAGGCACGTTCTCAGGTTCCATAAAAAACCAGTGCTGGCGATCAAATAAATTGGCATTAAGTTTGTGGTTGCCTTCCCCGATTTCTTGACTGTCTGTAAAACTGATTATCACAATTCACAGCGTTTGCGCCGCTCAACTCATCTCACTGTGACTTAACGTAATGTTTTCCATCTTTCAGTTCTTTGCGCACTAACATGCACCGATGGAGTCAACGAAGGTGACGGGCCTCAAAATCTTTTGAAAGGTTTGTAAAAAAAAATTCATTGTTAGTGACTCTAAGAGAAGTAAAGAAGTAAAGCTATGCTTAACAGAAGTAAAGGCAACTTTTTATTTTTAAAGAAAAATTGTAGACCCATAGGCGCCCACATTTCTCAACGATGTGAATATAAGGCATAAAGTCATAAATGTGCTTACAGGAGGTACACCGCATAAACTTCGGTTCACCTCTTTCCCATGAACTCACTTGCCCTACAAAGCAGGTAGAGTAATTTTGAAGAGATAAACTCAAGTGCTTTCGGCTCTTTTGACAGTTATCAAGACACCTTCCAACGTTGCGAAGAATCACATTCCGGATTAGCGAAGTTACTTTCTTCTAGCGATCACAACTATTTTGCAAGTTTTCGAGGCATATAATTGGTTGGTGTGAAAATCCTCTCGCAAATAATTATGTATATAACGTGAAAACGAAGCCTCCGCAAGGTTTCTTAGAACAGTTCCCTGAAGTAGAGAACAAAATTTCAGAGACATGGGCATCCACAAACCGAAACTGTCAACGATGACTGTGCATATAGGCAAATAGCCCGGATGAGCGAGCGAGAAGGCGAACAAGATAAAAACCGATTGTTTTTCTTGCTGAGTCACACCACAGTCCAATCAAGAAAACAGCCGGTAGATCCTAAGAAAGCACATCGCTTTAAAACTGTTACTGAATAGGGAGAGGCAGGTTATCCGACATGGTTTTATCTTGCATGCCTTCGCTACAAATAAAAATATTCCTGCGGCACCTTCGCTCTTCAAAATGTGAAATAGAATTCATATACAAAAAAAAATGCAGTGCGTATCTTGGTTGAATACATTAGTATAAAAAAATTCTAGAAGCAGTCAGATTTTTTTCGTTCATAAAACCTACATTTCAGTGTTGAGACGTTGTACTCACTTGAAAAATAATTGTTGTAAAATATACTTCTTTCTCATTACTCATCGTCCAGAGCTTCCCTTGCCAGTCTTTCTTTTCAAAACTTGTAAGGTCGTCATTTGGTGTTGTCCTCCTTAGCCTGACACTACGTCACCCTACCACAGCTGCAGATATGCTTACTGTTAAGTATCTATTCAAGTCTGCAGCACAGAAGTGCGCGCGTGATCGCGCATGCTCGGAAACACTTCGTGTGTAGCATTTATACTAAAATGTGTCAATAGCTATGAAATGCATCAATTCTTTCAACATGTAGGGCCATATTCTCATTTCGGGCTGCACTGAAGGCTTGCACTGCTTTATTTTCTAGATGCAGAAGCAATGAATGACGAACAGTTTGAATCAAGGATGGCGCACTTTCCCAGTGTGTACCTAAAAGAGCAGCCAATGAAGGAGCTTGTGGTGATGGAACGGGGTGGGCCAGCCTGGCAGCCACACGCCAAACGACCAGGTGCATCGCCAAACCCATATGCCCCACCCCACTTAGTCCCCGGAAAGAAACCACGGAAAAAGAAAACGAAGAAGCCAAAGCGCACAAAAAGTACCACGATGCCTACAGCGGTTTAATTGTAGGCGCTTTTATGGGCCAGATGGATTTTTTAGTAGTTTACTTAGGCATAAGTGAAATGGCATTTCTCACAAAGAATAAATATTTTTCTTGTATGTGTATTTATTTTATGCATTCGCACAGAAAGCGTTAGCATAACGTTTATATAACGGGACAGACACACTATCAACGGCTGGTTCCTGCAACGCACTTGTTACACGTACCATGGTTAAACTGGAACAAGAATATTAGGCTGTCGATGCCTTTCGAATTGAAGATGGTATTTCTTTACTAAATGAACGTTTTATGACCTTTAGAAAGAGACGCCTGGCTTTACTGTCTAGCCGCTGTCGGTTTCACCTGCGAACATACACAAAACCGAAAGCCAGCACGAAACGACAAAAACCTTTGACAACTTGCCTAACATCAACAGAGTCCACATCTATATCGACAGCCTCGGCGCTGTTCAGCATCTCAAAGAAGTGACGAAAACGTTGCGTATTTGTGAGCAGATACACAAATTTCCCAACTGTACACGTGTGAACGAGTATAGTTCACTGGGTGCGGCCATATAATCATGCCCACAAAAATGACCTTGTGGACGGCACTGCGCACACGTGTGCCGTCGTCCCCACACGTGTCGGCTCCTCTCCCCACAATCTTTCTGGAGAGGAGGTAGACTCTCTCCGGAGAGGTCCAGCCGAGGCGGCCCTTAAACCAACGACCACTTGTGCTTGGGGTAAGCCATACGCAGACAATGTCCCGTGTCCGAAGTTCTGTGCTCCTAGGTTTGCAGCACATTGCCGCTATCTACTTTAGACGTGCTCCGGATCCAAGACAATTGGCTAAGTTGCCCTGAATGGTGCGAAATTGAACGGTAATGAAGCTGAAGTGTATGAAAAGTGGATGGTGGACAACATATGTTATTAGTCAATGTTGCAGTATTTCTATGAAACGGGGCTGCATGCTCATATTAAGCCCCATTCGAATGTTATGCCGCCTGACAACCCAAACAAAAAAGGCAAGCAACTATGCAAAAATTTAGAGTCGGCACACCTAAGAAAGATGCCCTGTGAGAATAAAGACGGAAATGCTGAAACTGGTTCTGATATGCAAGCAATACCTCATATTGCATTCCTACTTGTGCGCAGAATTAAGTAGTCAATCGTTTCGCGTTCGCGGTGAACATATTCGCATTTCTGTAATGTTGGGACGAATGAAATCTAATATGCGTGTCGTGGTGGTTCATCAACATACAAGGCGCTGTGCATAGTGTCCGCCGCATCCAAGTTTTATACAAAGTGTTATATTGCGCACATGATAGCGTCTTCTCAATATGCACAAGCTGCCACAGAAAGCTGTCCGCGAGTATTTTACACTAGAGACAGCAACAGACAGCCTAACATAAGTTTGAAGAACAGAAACTTAATGTTATACAGCTACTGCTGGCAAACACACCCGAGCATTCATTTTATGCAGTGATGTCGTTGAGGTGTATGATATGCAGTGCAGTGCCTCGGCGCGTCCACTGCTGAACATATCCTTCCCTACGTTGCTTTTACCATATTCCTTCATTAGTAAGCGCAAGCTGTAGAACAGTTAAGCCGTAAACGTTCATTTTTCTCTGCACATCATCCCTAGCATGACCATAGTGTTTCATTTATCGTGAACTCGGTGTAACGCACAGTTCTCTCCGAGCAAGAATAAACATAGCATATAATATCCGGGTGGCGCTTTCAAGAACTTGGTTATGATTTTTTAGCGAAATTTATAAATACCCGACTAGTAGCACACAAGATACACCCTATATTTAAAGGGCAATCTTCTGATTCGTGTACTCGTTTCTAGAGATTGCGCACAAGTTTTAATCACTCCGCAAAGTTCTCTAATACTGCAGAATTCTTGTAAAAGCAATTTACTGTATAGGCTATAATTATTTCACTGAATTCAAACTTTGCCTAGTCAATATTCCTAAGAGGTGTTTTTTCTCGGAGTGTGGAACTTCTGCCAAATGCTCTTTTTCAGTGGAAGCGGTAAAGCTGTCAACGTTTCTTCAAATGCCTCCAAAAAAGCAGAGCATTAGGGTTTGGCAGTTTTCATTTAACTCCTAAATGACTTCAAAATTTACCAGCACATCGCATATAAAGTGCCCAACTTCGTTCCTAAATTCAAACTTTGTGATTGATTTAGTTTGCTCAAAGCATTAGAAAACATCAAAAGCGCATGCACTGATACTCGATGATATTCGAGTCAAAATTTCGCGTTCAGAAGGTACCTTATAAAACATATTTTTTCATCAAGAACACAGCTTCATCCAAGAGAGTATATGTTACCACACATAAATATTTTTACGCTAAAAATCGCATTTCGCCATGTCGCATTGATGTAATCATGGTATATCCGACACGCATAACGCAGAGGAAAATGAATGGAAACGGGACTGTTTGATAAAGCTCTTTATTCCATGACGTCGTTCTCAAATTTATATACCTAATGTCTGCATGCGCAGCCTCTTCATCAAAAAAGATCGGGAAAACAACAGCTTTCACCAACTCTTGGTGATGTACGCGAAAACGACTGGCATAGCTTTCGCGTAAAACGCAAGAGGAGTCATTGATGCCACCCATATGCCCAATATTTTGAGCAAAATGTTTGAGTAAAAAGCGGGCGTAATCGTTCTAGTTTTTCGGAAGAGTGCTTGCTTCTAAATACAACAGCCCATACTACTTTAGGTTACACGCTCTCCTTAATGTGTGCATTCATTCTTATATCGAAGGTTAACAGTCGCATTTAACTGTTCGCATTCATTTCGGCAGATTGCCTGATCAGGCTCTTTCCGCATTAGAAAACAGCATGTCATACTCAAATAATCCAGCAAGTGTGCTATTTACAGAAGGGAAACGTTCTTTTTTGGCGTCATCGCTTATTTTATTGCCTCGACCCGAGAACACAAACAGGAGGGCAAATACGACTGAGCTTGTTATGTGCAGCAAATATCATGTTAACGCCGTGTCTACTCGCAACAATCCTAAGGTTATCTAAATCTCTCTTCATAAGGGCACCTATACAATGCCGTGCTTCTCGCTCGCGGGTTCGTCATTGTTCTAGCTGCGACATTGCCTATGCTTCTGAATGAAGCCTTCAGCCACCCTTTGATCCCTTTGTTTAGAAACTTCAAAAGTATTGACACCGACATGCCAAAACAACCTTGTCTCTTCCAAGGTGCGTCGATGAACGATTCAGATTGATGCAGATGGTCGATGCCTTGAATATACTAAGGAAAGACTGCACAGCATTTCGTAGAGCATTTTCACGCTGCGCATGCAATTTCGGCAGAAAGCTGGTGTGAGCACTGCCTATTGTTATTGAAAGAATGTTGCCTATAAAAGATGTGGGAGGAGGGGGGGGGGGCTGTTTAAGTGGCACTTCTAATTCTTGCCATGTGAAATTGATGTCGTTCCTTATGGCGTGTATCTCCAAGACATTCAAGGATTTCGTTTTCTTTTTTTAGTATAAACGTACCTGTGCATTGGCATATCAGTTACATACGTTTTATCGCGATAGCGTTAAGGGTCCCCTGTCGCAGAAATTCTGGCGTCGGCACCGACAACGTTTTTCCGTACGACAAAAATCATCCCGAACCAACCGCCCCGATTCAGGCATGCCCTCCGCATGGTGCAGATGCGTTACTGAAATAATCGAATTTTTCAAAGCAAACTGCGTCAGAAAATATGTAAAGTACCAGCTACACACAACATCCAGACGTGACAGCATGGAATTGTATTTTAGATATGCGAGAAAAATATTTGTATTACCCGCAACCTCAAACACTAAGCCCTTTTCCAGCTGCCGTTAGTGCTCTGTCCTAATAGCAGCGGCGCGCACCAGAAAGCACGCCTTCGCGCATTACGTTCGCTCCCAGCGTTTCCAGAAAAGCATTATGGTTGCATAAGCTGCACATGCCGGGAAGCATGAGAAGCAGTAGGGCTCTTTGAATGCTGTCGCGTTCCACTCTTAAGGCCGAAGCTTAAGCGCCCTCCAAATTTTTTTGCTGACCTTATGGATTATAGTTTGCAGTAGTACTTGGTCTATGTTCATTTCGTTTCTTATATGGTATGTACGCGCTTCCGTGCTGTGTCATCTAGACACTTAGTAGATGGTTTGATGAAATGGGATATACAGAGTGTCCCACGTAACTTTATCCAAACTATAAAAAAATACGCGAATATGCGAAGTAGCTGCACAGAACCAAGGTAATGTTGTTCGCCGTTGCTTGAAGATAACCAAGTTATTTTTTTTTTCATTCCGCCGAAATATATAACTGGTCTTGATTAATTATTCCACTTCTCAAATATTATAATTAGATGAAGACTGTCGATTAGAAACTTCTAGAGCAATATGATAAACTCCCCGTAGAGCTTTCTGTTGCTCAGTAGGTGCTACATAAAAGATTTTTTTCCGAGCGTGAAAAAAAGCCAGCGAATACACGCAAACTGCCTTGAGCGGCCGGTAGCGCGGTGATTTCGCGCGCATTTGCGGGCTTCTTTCACTCTCGCAAAAAATACGTTTATGAAGCACGCTTCATTCGGGCCTATGTGTCCTCAACGCTGAGCGTACGCTTTGGAGCCATTTTGCTGGCGCGTGCTTCGTGATCCTTCTGCATGCGTGGCCAGCATGTTGTAGAAACGCCAGCTCCAACGCTTTCATCAGGCCATGGACGATTGTAATATTTACACTATCCCAGCCAAGCAGGTGACCTCCACCACCCAGCACCTGCATTTTTGTCACAGGAAAGCTAGCACAACACGTGCACTTCGCAGAAAACACGCATTCCAGCGGCGCCGGCCGGGATGCGCGGAGGCGAGCGCCATCTGGTAGCGTTGCCAGAAACCCAGCAGTGCATGCGTGCACGACCTGCGTGGATGAATGGATGTTATGAGCGTCCCCTTTCGAACGGGGCGGTGGGTTGCACCACCAAGCTTTAGCTATTATACTGCCTAATGTCCTACGTAGGTTAAACAATGAAAAAAGAAAAAAAAACACTATGAACTACCACGCCCAAATTTTTTGATTCCCTATTGCAAACTGTGCTTTTGTACGTCTCCGTCTTTTGTCGTTTCCCTAATTTTCTTCCACCAATCCGCCCATCGCCTCTTACTAATGCCTATTGCGGACATGTTTGCTTTACCACGGCTCCCGCTGAACCCAAGGGCTTCAAGGAGGCCAGTTGTGCCTAAATCGACCGCTGGGTCGACGTCTTCACATTCTAATAAAACATGCTCCGTCGTTTCCCTAGCTTTACCGCAGCAAGCACATGCTTCTTCTTCCTTCTAATATCTCGCTATATAGGTGCGTGTTCTAAGGCATCCCGATCTGGCTTCGAAAAGTAATGAGCTTCCCTTTGAGTTATCATAAATGGTTTCTTTCCTGATTTCGTTTTTTCCTCTTAAGTAGTTAGTCATGGCGGGTTTCTTTTCCGTTGCCGCCACCCATGAGATTATTTCAGCCTCTCTGACTTTCCGCTTAACCTTCTTTGTTGCTGTGTTGCCCACCCTACAGGCCGCATACTTGCTGGTAAGCTTCCTAGTTCTTTTCCGCCACTGTGAATCAATGTTTTTCCTGTACAGATACCTGAACACTCTCCCAGCCCATTTGCTTTTCTCCATATTCCTCTCTTCATACTCAATTTTACTGGGAGCTTCCCTCACTTCAAAACTAGTCCAGCCCATATCACCCTGCACGGCTTCATTTGTAGTCTTGCCGTGAGCGCCCAATGTGAGGCGACCCCCTGACCTTTGGTTCCATCGAGTCCTGGTTCTACCCCTGATTTAAAAGCAAACAGCCGCATTTCCAAAAGTAAGTCTTGGAACCATTACACCTTTCCACGTACCTCGGAGGACCTCGTACCTATTGTATCCCCATAGCGCTCTGTCCTTCATTATGGCTGCGTTTCTCTTCCCCTTTACTTTTATGTTTTTTCCTGTGTTTCCATATATCTATTGCCTTCGTTTATCCATATACCAAGGTATTTATATTCTGTTACCCGAGGTATTTCTTGGCCCTGTATCTCCACTGCCTGTCCACTGTTTTCACTGAATACCATAACACCTGATTTTCTAACACTAAATATCACACCTAAATTGTTGCCTTCCTGTCTACAGATATTAGCCAGACGTTGCAAATCACATTGCTTGTTAGCTAACAACACAATGTCGTCCGCATAAAATAAACCTGGGAGTTGCTGCTCTACCACTGTACCCACCTGTTTGTATGAGAGATTTAATCCGATATTACCTCCTTCTAGCACCCTCTCTATCCTCACCATGTACATCATAAACAGCAGCAGGGATGAAGGCCACCCCTGCCTCAGTCCCTTGTTGATATGGACTTTCTCCTCGCTCCTCATCCCTTCCCATTCAATGCAAACGGTATTTTCTAGGTAAATCTCTCTCAAAAGCTGTAGACAATCGTTACCTAAGCCTTTCCCTTCCAGAATATCCCACAAAATCTTGCGGTCTACGTTGTCGTAGGCTCCTGTAATGTCTAAAAAGGCCACATACAACGGTCTACTTTCTGCTTTTGATATTTCAATACACTGAGTAAGAACAAACAAATTATAATCCAAACGCCTACCTATTCTGAAGCCATTGTGAAGCTCTCCCAAAATGCCATTATTCTCTGCCCATGCTTGAAGCCGTAATTTGATTGCATGCATTGCTGGTGTGTATATTACCGATGTAATGGTCAATGGTCTATACGAGTGAATTCTGTCTTTCTCCCCCTTACCTTTATAAATTAAATTCATTCTACTTTGTCGCCAACTGTCTGGTATTTGTCTAAATTTAAAAGCTTTTTCCACTGCTTTCACCAGAGCTTCGTTGCCTTTTAGTCCTAGTTCATTTATCAGCCTAACAGGAACCTCGTCTAGGCCTGTGGCTCTGCGCTTTCGAATTTTCTCTTCCGCTTTCTTCCAGTTTAAATTTGGCAGCACAAGCTCCTTTCCCTCTTGGGTCTCTTCCATGCTCTTTTTTCCTTCAAATACAACCTCGTCATCGCCTTGGAAAGATAAGGCTGTTACTTTTCGTATGTAATTTATTGCCGCTTCTCCTTCCAGTCGGTTTTCATCTTCGTCTAGGATATGTTGTTGTATTGTTATTGACTTCCTGCCTAATAATTTTATGTGGGTCTAAAATATTCTAGTTACGGCCTTCTTTTTCTCACGTATTTCTGACAACCAACGTTCACTTTCACCTTTTAATTTTGCCTGCACCAGTATTTGAACCATAGACTATTTCTCCCGGTATATTTCCCATTTACTGGTTACTTCATCCTGCGGCCACTGCGCCTTCTTTGCGTGCCTCTGCTCTCGAGGTGCTTTCTGTCAATTGGCGATCATTTCTCGTATCTCCTTGTTCCACCAGCTTTTCGGCTTCATTTTTTCCTTGCCAACGAACATGTTGTTTCTCTTTCCGTATTTCTGTCGTTATTACACTTACAAGCTCACCATATTCCCACTCTTTACTTGGTCATTTGCCAAATTGTTCCTGAACTCCAGTGGCTATATTTGCTATTTGTACAGCGTTCAAATTTGGACTGGCCATTCTTTTCTCCTTGCTCTCGTTCCCACTACATATCCATATCCATATCCATAACTGCATATCCCATTTTCAAAATGATGCGTTTATGGTCACTCCCTATGCTGCTAAACCCTTCCTCATCGATGACCATTTCTCTCAACTTATTATGAATTCCTTCTGTCATCAGACAGTAATCAATGGTCGATTGCCGGTTTCCCAATTCCAACGTGATCTGTCCTTCACACTCAGATCCTGTATTCACGATAACGAGGTTATGCTGCTCACAAAGGTCTAGTGTTGACTTCCCGTTATTGTCGGTATAGCCATCTAAATACTGTATGTGGGCATTCATGTCACCTAATAGGACAATTTCAGAACCATTCCCGAAACCCTTAATGTCAGCGCTTATGCATTCTACTAACTCTTTATTCTTCTCTGTGCGATTTTTTTCCGGTCCACAAATACGTAACGCACAGCCAAGTTTCTTTCCCACTCATTGTACCTGATAACCAAAGATGCTCTTGACATTGTGAATTTACTCTTTTCCATTTGGCTCCCGGATGGATCAGGGAGCCAAATGGAAAGGGAGGAGGAAAGGGAGGAGGAGTCATTCCTCCTCCCTTTCTTTCCGACTTAGTTCTGTTGCACCTTCCCAAACATAATTCTCAATAACTGGCGGCTCGTCTGAGTCACTAAGGAGCGTTTCTGTTACCGTATACACCCCTATTTGTTCTCTATAAAGCTGTTCCTCAATCTCTACCCACTTTTCCATTCTTCTGCCGCCCTCATGCTTATGTAGCATTTTGCATGGCGAGCTCGTTTTCTTGCTATCCTCCTCCTTCTGTTATCGACTGCGATTCTCTTCTGATGTTCCCCTAGGGGACCTTCTTCATTACTCTCTATTCTGACCTCCTGAGCGCCCGCGGGCCCCCTAAAGAAGCAACAGCGCGACCATGAAGTCACCAGCCCACTTCTCGTGCCAGCCTGTAATTGAAGTGGATCCCGTCTCGTTTAAAACCGCCACAACTTCTCACTTCCCTGTTTACTTCGACAACCTCGAAGCCGTTCTCTCGGGTCATTTTCCATATTGCCTCATTAGCGGCCACTACGGCTCTTCGTACGTGAGTGTCACGTACAGGCACCTCCGGCACCGTGCACACCACGATCTGCACCTGAGGGGATAGCTCGCGCAAGTCGTCCCCCCCCCCCCCCTTCGCCAAGCGCTGGGCTAGTCCTGGACCTTTTCTGTTTAGGACGTCATTTAGGCCACGTGCTACTATGACAAGGTTGCGCACGTGGGTATTTTCCGCGAGCTTTTCTTTTGCTCGCTCCATGACAGAACCCAATGTCCGCCCTGGAAATGTCCCTACCGCCACTCTTTTATCGCCTTTCACCCTCTCCACAATTGCTTTTGAGCAGCCAGCCAGGTTCGAGTCGCCAGCGATAATCAGCCTCTCACTCTCTCCTACCTCGCCCTGCTTCCCTTTGTCCTTTTCCGCGTGATTCGGACTCGACAAGGCGCACTGTCCCCTGAGCTCCTGCTTTTTCCGCGTGGCGGCCTCAAGGTAGGTGCCGCTCTTTCCAGCTAACCCTTCCTCACGCTGCATGCACTTTACGTATTTCGCGGACCCTCCCTCGCCTGTCGCTTCGGGTGGCTGCGTTCCATTGTCCCGCACATTCTCGTTCACAATGGCGGCGCTGTAAAGCTTTTCCTCGGCTGCTTCAAGTCTCTTTTCAACTACCTTCCATACATCACGCTCCCTGTTTAGGTCATTTTTTAGCTCTTGCACCTGTTTGAGAAGCCCTTCCATGACAGCCTCTATTTTCTGCAGCCTAGTATCGACATCACATTATGTGCCGGTTGATTCGAATGCCGCTCCATTCTCATCCGTCTCCTCATCTGTCTTGAGGGACCCCCCGCGCACTGCTTGCTTTCCCGTCTTTCTCGCCATGTATTGAACGGCTTTTTGCAAATGCTACAATACTATAATAATGCTACTACTAATGCAGATACTATAATACTATATCAATGCAGAGCGCGTGCTTTTAGCAAAGACCGATAGGCACAAGATCCAAATCCTCAAAATGTCGCTAAGCAACTCTCACCACTGTTTCAAAAACAATCAATGCCGCGGAGACCGAAGGTACGACACGCCCTCGCACGCGCTCAGCCACGCGGCCACGCTCTCACTTTCCTACCAAAACACGCACAGTAAAACCACTACGAGCTATTTGTCTTGCCACTTCGAAGCTACCATTTAAAGTCTACAAACACTCAACGTCCCTCCCGGCTGCACGTGTTGGAGCACGTGGCATGAAAGGATGCTCTAACCATCCTGCAAAACAAATGTACACGAAGCACACCCGCACACCCGAAATACTAGAGACAGAAAAATGAAAGAAAAAGGAAACCTCCAATTACTATTTAAAGGCAAAAAAGCTGCAAATAAAACAGAAGCAAGCTCAAAGTATGCACAAACACTTATGATTTCGTCGCTGCCACGGAGCCCCGAAAAGCACGTCCATTCGCCACAAAATCCAAACAAGATCACGACCAGGAGGCGAGCGCTATCTGCCGGTGTTGCACGAAACCCAGCGGCACGCATGGCAGGGCCATGGCAGCAGCAGCGCCTGGAAAGTTGGGGGAAAAGGGGAAAGAAAGCTTCGCTTTAAAAGAATTGTGGGGTTAAAAGACGAAGGCGCTTCTATGCGCACGTATGCGAAACGGGGTCCGCTATCTTGTGTTGTTTCGCCAGGTTCCCTTGGTCCTAGGAAGGAACCGATTGCATCCTCACGTTCAACAAGTCAAGCGGCATCGACGGACACCGCTCCCACCTCGGTACGTTGAATTTTGACCGCTTTCTCGCCTGAAAACCGCCGTTAGGCATAGCTCCTGTCTGAAGTGGTCGGGGCCGGACCGGCCCACGACGCCACGCCAACATGGAAGTCGTCGTGGAGGGGACGCCAATCACCCCCGAAGACCTCGCAGATAAAGGATGGCGCACGCTGCAGCGCGACAAACGTACCCAATGCAAGTCAGCGATAAGTTCGCCCCGCGAGAAGGCGAGCACGGCCGGAGTCGTTGTTAGGCCTAACCCGGCGCGACGTCCCAAGCACCCGAGGGAGCCCCCTATCCCTCCGCACTACTTCAAGGTGGTGTTGCGAATCAGCGGTGGCTTTAATGTGTCCGGACAACGCCCATCAGCCATCATGGAGGCATTGTGTGTTTCCACGGGACTGTCAAAGCAAGCTTGCGGCAAGGACATGGTATGTTTGGACGCCGTCGGCAACTTCGTTGTCGTGGGTACCGAGGATGGGGACCGAGCCGACAGTTACGCGACGCTATCGACGCTAAAGGTGGGAAGTCAAACCTATCCGATTAATGCTTACTTCCCAACTGAAGATCAAGGGAAAGGCATTATTCGCCAAATTCCTCCGCACCACACCCAACAGCAAATTCAGGAGAATCTGTCCGAGAGCGGCATGAATCCCGACATAGTGGGGTTCCGCCGTCTAGGCGAGTCCGAAACCGTCCTGCTGGTCTTCAGGAGGCAGGACGTTCCTCATTACGTCATGTACGGCGGGGCATGGCACCGATGCAATTTATTCCGGCGCAGAGTACAAGCCTGCTTGATTTGCTACCAGACCGGGCATCGAGAAGACGTCTGTCCGAATCGAGGCACGACCAAAAAGTGTAGAGAATGCGGAGCACCCGACACGACCGACGGGCACGAGTGCACGCCACATTGCCTATTGTGCGGCAAGAGCCACGTCACGGGAAGCCGGGAGTGCCGGAAGAAGTTTGAGACCCCTTTCATCATCCGCCAGCGCCGACGCCAGCGCCGCGATCGGCAGGCTCGAGAGCGGGAAGAGCAGCTTCAATCACCGCAGCCACGGGGCGACGACCACCGCAGCCGGTCTAGGGAGAGGCGCTCGTCGTCAGTCTCCTTCGCGGACGGGGAGTCGACCGGTGACGGCGGCGCCACGACCGGAAGACGTCGGTCTACCAGCCGGGGTCGGAGCCGGAGCCGAGGTCGGAGCCGGAGCCGCTGCGGCCGGTCGAGATCGCGGAACGCCCCGAGGCAGCAGCCGGGGGGCCAAGCCAACCGTGGAGGCCGGGGCCAACAGCAGCATCAGCAACGAAACCAACAAGGAGCCCAATCACAGGTGACGTCCCAAAGAAACTGGGCCAGCATAGTGGCAGGGAGGGGGAGCGAGGTGCATCCCGAAACAGTTACACTTGACACAGTTAAGACTCTACAGCAAACCATCCAAAACATGCAGACAAAGATCGCACAACAGGATACAAAGATCCGCGCCTACGAGAGTGGTTGCTTCCCACAACCAATGGACAGGGACCGACACCCTAGCACGGCAACCAGCGCGCTATCAGTTCCCTCACCGACTTCGGTGCCTATTAGCATATCAACAACTACCGAAAGTGAACAATCCGATATGGACTCCCAGGGTCCACCGAACAAACGAAAAGCCAGTCTCATTCATAGGACTCCCACTACAGCCCCAATTGAGGACGCAGACCTAATGAAACGCGTAGAGCAACACGTTGAACGCGCGGTCAAGGCGGCCATGGACGCCATCCTCCCTGCGATTTTTGAACGCTTCCAGCAGTTAGAGAACCGCATGACGGCACTCGAACAGAACCACAACACGCTAGCCGCACAAGTCGCACAAATCGCGCAATACATCCCAAAATTAGCGCCCGTCCCGCCGGAGCAGACTCTCCCTCACCCCGCGGTCGTTCCTCAGGTGGCACCCGTCAGCGCAGCGGCGGTCCTCCGCCCTTCCCGCCTGGACCTGGCCGTCCACACACTCCCCAACAATCAACATGGCTGTAACAACCAATAACACCTATCACGTTTGGCAGTGGAACTGCCGCGGATTCAAAAAGAAGAAGGCCAACCTTCACCAGCATCTTAATAACACGGCACAGCAAGAATCCTACAAACCTGATATCATAGCGCTACAAGAAGTCAACGTGGAAGCCGGCCTCTCCTTTTACCGGGCTTTCCATTGCCGTAACAACTCCAAGAAAGTCACTACGCTGGTTCGCCGAGAACAGGTGACGGCGATCCACGACATCGAAACTTCTCCCCCCTCCGGCATCCCCCACGTTTTCGTGGAGATCATCCCGACGCGCACGTCAGATCCCAGCTTATTCATCCTCAACGTATACGTCGCCCCGCATTCAGACCCGAAGCTCGATGCGCTTTTTCGCTCGGCTCTCAAAGTCAGCCGCGACTGCCCCCTGCTCATCGTTGGGGACTTCAACGCCGGTCATACTCTGTGGGGATACCTGGGCGACACCCGCAAGGGTAGACATCTAGCAGAAGCCGCGCAAGAGTTGGGCCTCACGCTAATCAACGATACTACCACCCGCACCAGAATCGGCAGCCGAGGTCAGGTAGACACTAACCCGGACCTGACGTTCGTCGTCCACTCGCAAGACTACGCCTGGACGAACACCGGCGAAACTCTCGGAAGCGATCACTGCATCCTTCACACGGAAATCTATGCACGCGGCAAGCGTCGTCGGAAGCATCGCTTCTCGGTTACAAACTGGGACAAATTCCGCGAGTCCAGAAGAATGCGAGCCAGTGAGGGATCCATCGCCAATATCTCATCCTGGACGAGCCAACTCCTGGCCGACGTGGAAGAGCATACGGAACATCTTGACCCGGAAGGCGCCCCGGAAACCTCCAACGTCGACAGCAGGCTGCTTCACATGTGGCAGGCAAGATCGAGCATGTTCCGGCGTTGGCAACAGCAGGGGAAAGATAACCAAGCCCTAAAAGAAAGAATCACTAGACTCGACGCAGAGATCTCCGATCACGCGACCGAGGTCACCCGGCAGCAATGGTACCAAATATGTGATCGCACGAGGGGACGCCTCAGCGCAGCCCGGACGTGGCACCTCCTACGCCACCTCCTGGACCCGGACACCACCAGGGCCGAAGGCAGAAGAAACATGGCCAAGTTAATCCACAGGCATGCTCAGGACCCGGGGGCGTTCCTGGCCGAGATGCGAGACAAGTACATCGGCCCGCAACTCAAGACACCGTTACCTGCGGCCAACCAGGGCCGGCCGAACGCGCACATAGACGAAGACATTACGTTCGCTGAGGTGTCGGCAGCCGCCTACAAGCTGCTGACGAATTCGGCGCCGGGTTCGGACCGCGTTACCAACAAGATCCTACGCAACCTGGACGAGGCCGCAATGGAGCAGCTCACCGAGTTCATTAACGAATGCTGGAAGACGGGCGCCATCCCGGAAGAGTGGAAGACGTCAACGATCGTCTTTATACCAAAACCAGGCAAACCACTCAATGCGGACAACCTCAGGCCGATTTCACTCACATCATGCGTCGGCAAACTGATGGAGCACGTGGTCCTAGACCGTCTCAATGAACACGTAGAAGATGGGGACGAGTTCCCCCACTCTATGTTTGGTTTCAGGCCACACCTGTCCTCGCAAGATGTGCTCCTTCAGTTAAAAAGGCAGGTGATGCAACCCGAAAGTCCGGTCGACGCTCGCCGATTCCGGTGCCTCCTGGGCCTCGACCTGAAGAAGGCCTTCGACAATGTCGCCCCCGCAGCGGTGCTCGAGGGCCTGACCCAACTGGGTGTCGGAAACCGAGCATACCGATACGTCCGAAACTTTCTCACCGACCGGAAGTGCCGGATCAAAGTCGGCGAACATGAAACTGAATTTATAGAGCTGGGGAGCCGAGGCACGCCGCAGGGATCAGTCATCTCCCCTTTTCTCTTTAACGCGGCGATGCGCGGGCTCCCGGAATTGCTGTGCTCTATCCCTGGGCTTCACCACAGCCTCTACGCTGACGACGTGACGTTATGGGCAGCGGCGGATGATCCACAAACTCTTCAAGAGATCATGCAACGCGGCATCGACGTCGTACAAGCTTATGCGGAGTCGAGAGGCCTGACGTGCTCACCGGAAAAATCCGAATACCTACTGATCAAGCCCGGCAGAAGCAGATGTCCCAGGGGATTACCACGGAGAAGGTGCTTCCTTGAACTTAAGGTCGGAGAACTTACCATCCCGGAGCGCCCCAGTATCAAAATATTGGGGCTAGACTTTCAGAACACGCTGCGCTGCGGGCTCATGTTAAAGAAACTCCAGAGGGCGACCAACTACACATTACAGCTCATTCGCCGGGTGGCTAATCGGCACCACGGCATGGGCGAGGGCGATCTGCTTCGGCTTGTGCAGGCATACATAACCAGCAGAACCATGTACTCGACACCATATGTCAAACTCGCAGCCACGGACTTAGCCAAATTAAACACCATGATCCGACGAAGCACAAAGGCAGCCTTGGGCCTTCCGGACCAAGCGGCCACCGCAAGGCTAGAGGCCTTAGGCATGCATAACACGATCGAGGAGCTCTTAGACGCTCACCACACAGCCCAAATCCGTCGTCTCTCGCTAACCCCGGCTGGCCGCACAGTCCTCCGGAAGCTCAGTCTCGAGGCTATCCCCGAGGGGACAGAGTACATTACGATTCCGCGAAAGGTCAGGGGGCATATTTATGCCCCACCTCTACCCCGCAACATGGACCCCGAGTTCCATCAGGGCCGTCGGCAGGCACGCAGTGAAGCCATTTGGCGACGCTACGGCTCGCAAGATGGAGTGCTTTACACAGACGCAGCCAGACACCCTCGGGGTGACCTCATGACCGCGGTGGTAGCGGATCACAACGGAGGACTGATAGAATATACAACAATCACGGCTGGCCGAGTGGTGGAAGCGGAGGAAACCACGATTGCCATGGCCATGCATGCGGAAGCGAATACCGTCATCAGCGACAGCAAGCAGGCCATCGGCAATTTCGTCCGTGGTAGAATTTGCAAACAGGCGTACCATGTCCTCACACGACGCCCCCTAAGCGGCTTGAAAACCCTCGTGTGGACCCCCGCTCACGCGGCTGTGCCCGGCAACGCGTCGGCTCACAGTCTGGCTCGAGATCTCGCGCGCCGAGCCTCGTCCGCGGATGCGGACGGCGTGAATGAGGAGGAGAGACACGAGGAACCCTGCGAGACCTATTATGAAATAGCTCATCGGTATCGCTTGAGGCGTCGCGCGCTTCCACCACCGGCCAAGCAACTCGACAAAACGCAAGCGGTCGCGTTTCGGCGACTTCAGACAAATACATACCCACACCCAAAATACATTAACAAAATCACGGGGGGCAGGAAAAGCGACAAATGTAGGCTATGTTCAGAAACAGGAACACTAACACACATAATGTGGGAATGCACCTCGCTCCCGTTCTCTCATCCCCCCGTCAGCAGCGAGACTGACTGGACAGCCTGGCTCAGTTCCGGGGACGTCGACCGACAACTTGAGCTGGTGGACTGGGCGGAAAAGGCCAAGCAGGCCCAGGGCCTTACTTGAGCCCTAACCCTCAGCCACGTCCCTCTTTACCCTTCCCCCTTTCAATAAAGTTTATCACCACCACCAAGAATTGTGGCGCTGGCCAGTTCAACCACCAACGAAATACTCAGGAGCAGTTCACCCTCTCCTTCCTCTTCTTCGGGGTGCCCGCGCGCAATGTCCAAAATAAACACGCTATATAGCAGTATCCCCGGCAGAACAGGTACAGACCGGTGCGTGCAAATATTGGTGTCGACTGGATAAAATTAGGATATGAGGCGTGCGACATGCACGTCAGTGAAATGCGTGGCAGATGAGGCACTGGGATTGACTGGGGCAACTTCATACGTAACTGGAGTCACGGCACGCAGCACTGTCTATGGGCCTGTCTACCGGGACAGGAGTTTTTCGTACTGCTCAACCTAACCGATTGGAGACCACATCAGTACCATAGATCCAGGCAAAAAGGTCCTGTCTCTGTGTTGTCGATTGTACAAATCCCGTTGGTTCTCTTGGGTGATAAGGAGGCGAGCGTGGGCGATTTCTTGGGCTTGCGCTGCCCTGTTGGTGGCGTCCAGTACATATTCGCTGGAAGGTGCTGCGGCAGATTGAAGGGATGTGTCCAATAGCAATGTTAGTCCTCGGCCGCACAGCAGAAATACCGGTAAATAACCCGCACTGTCATGGCGCGAGGAATTATATGGAACTGTGACAAAAGGAAACGCAAGGTCATAATCTGTTTGGTCTGACGAGACATACTTTGCATGCATGTATGTCAGAGTTCGATTCAGACGATCAGTGAGACCATTAGTTTGCGAATGGTAAGTCCTAGTGAGCTTGTGCTTGTTTGAATAGTACTGCTGGGTGTCGGCAATTACTTTTCATAATAATGTCCAGCCACGATCATTGAGCACTTGGCGGGGTTCTCCTTGCCGTCGTGTAACAGAAAATCGGCGACAACTGTGGCTCAACTTGTTGGAAGCGATCTGGTGATTCCGTAGCACTTGGCGTAATCTATCGCCACAGCGACCCGCTTGTTTTGATACGCGATAGAGGAAAGGATCAAGTAAGTCCAAACCGGCTCAGACGTGGCGGCTCCGACGGGACAGCGAGTAACTGGAGACACCCGGCAGGGAGCGTCGATGATGTTTTTAGGCGTTGGCATTTTTTACACGGTGCAACGTATTTCCGGATGGAGCGGGCAAGGCCTGGCCATACGAAGCGTCGCCAAATGCAGTCGTAAGTGCGGGAGATGCCGAGGTGACTGGCGGTTGGTAAGTCGTACCGTTCATGGAGAAGAGCTGATAGGAGGTGCTTAGGAATGACGGCAAGTAGGGCAGGACCGTTGGGGCGATTTTGGTGGTAGTATAATAGGTAATAATACACCATGCTGGAGGATAAACTAGTGAAAGGAAGAATCGGATGTCGAAGATTCTAAGCCATCGATAATGTCTCCCAAGGTGGCATCACGGCGTTGCTCGTCAGTGACGTGTGGAGAAGTAGAGTAACGGCAAAGCGCAAGCGTCGGCATCGGTGTCACGGATGGCGGGTAGTTCATCCTCTGGATAATGCCATAAAAAGTCTGTGTCTTGATGTAGGCGGCCTGACTCGTAAACTACTGCATAGCAATATTCTTGTAACACAGGGATTGAGTGAGGAAAGCTAACGAAGTGTATGATGTTTCGGGATTACTGATAAATGCGTGCCATACAAATATTGGCGGAGTTTAGAAACCGCACAGAGGAGAACCTGGCAGTCACGTTCCGTGATCGAATAGTTGCGCTACTTTGCTGTGAGGAGGCGGCCTGCTTAGGCGATAAGACAATCTTGGTCCCTTGGCGTTGGGCTAAGATGGTTCTGATCCCCTTACCACTGGCATCGGTACGCACTTCTATAGAAGAGGACGGGTCAAAATGGGCCAGTATACGTGGCATAGTCAGAATGGTGGTGAGGTGGGCAAGGCGGCAGCTCAAGTGGAGCCCCACTCAAACAGCATATCCTTATTCAGAGGATCAGTAAGTGGTCGGACAATCACTGCAAAATATTTCACGAACCATGGGAAGTAGGAGGATAATCCTACAAAACTTCAGACGTCTTAGATAGATTGAGGTATAGAAAAAGACGTGCCAGCACAAATTTGTTCCAGGTCTGGTTGAATACCGAAGGCGTAAACAAGGTCACCCAGCACTGCACTCTGTCAGCGGCCAAAATGACACATCGATCAATTAAGTTGGAACCCAGCTTTGTGAAAGACTTAGGAATAGCTGATAAGCGCAAAAGGTGTCTCGAAAATGTAGGAGGAAATATGAGAACGTCATCTTCGTAGTATTTGCATGTTGACCATTTCAACCTTTGAAGCAAGAAATCCATCATACGTTCGAACGTTGCTGTATATCCCAACCCGGCTTTATTCCACAAAATTTATCCCGACACCTATGCCACTAGTTCTTGCAGGCACTGCAATGACATCGCTAGCCTAGACCATATGCTCTGGCGTTGCCCCTCGTTACGAGGCACAGAACAAAGCAATGAGGACAAGTGGTTCTCCGCTATCAAGAGCCCCGATGCCGGGGCGCAACTATGGGCTGTCCAGAGGGCCCACGATGCGGCGGTCGGGCAAGGCCTGACTGTCCCAACGTGGGAGCGGCCCGCAGCGCGCTGAGTCGCGTACCTCAGGACCTTATTAAAGTTTTGCATACATCCATCCATCGAACGTTGCTGTGGGTTGCATAGACCGAACGGGATAACTTTGTATTAATATAGGTCATCAGGGGTGACGAACATCGTTTTCTCGGTTCTTTTCGCCCATACGAATATTCCCATAACCAGACTGAAGGCATAGTGACGAAAAGTAGTTGTAACCGGGGAGACAATCGAGGGCGTCGTCAATGCAAGGCAACGCCTAGACGTCCTTTATTGGTAATTTGGTTTATGGACGATTATATCCACGATGCCTTGACATACCACCTTTATTTTAACAAGCACAATAGGCGATGCCCGAGGACTCGACGAAGTTTCAACAAAACCTTTGCCAAGCATCTTGTTCACTTGATCTTGAATAGCGTTACGCTCGGATGCATAAACTTGAAGTTAGGCCGTGATGAATGGGACTAGCATCAACATATATATGTGATGCTTAAAAAGTGAAGTCAGACCCAATTGTCGGTTGTCGAGGTCGAAGATGTCGTCGTAGGAAACCAAAAGGCGACAGAGAGCTGCTGCTTGTTGAAGCAATAGGTCCGTAGCATTCATGGAACTAAATGTGGCGTGGAGACAAATTGCATCCTTTCGACATGCTTCAGAATCGGAGCAGACGTCTACTGAAAAAGTCATGACGTGGCCATAAGGTATAGCACGTATCGTGGAAGCCAATAAGCATTTGAGCAGATATTCCTTTGTAAGGACAAAGTTCGTGAGCGGCAGGCATACCGGTTACCGGCAACGGTTACAATGGAGTCGAGCACTGTGCCTTTGCGCATCAAAAGCACACCAGGAACCGATGTGATGACATCATTACCAACAAGCCCAGGTAAAGATGAAAGCAAATCGTGGAAAGTCAGAGCTTTAGGCAGCAAGCAGATGAACCTGGTCGTACTCAAGTTATCCGGGAGTTCCGGACGAACCTGCTGGAAAGGAGGAATTCCGTTCCAAAGGGTACCAGCAAAAGAATTGATGAGAGCGGAATGTGCCGTAAGGAAGTTTAGTCCGAGGATAAGGTCACGGGGGCAATTGGTCTACTCTGTAAAAAGAACTGGAAGGTGGCGTCTGGCAATGCTCATACGGGCAGTAAGCACTCCAGCGACGGCATCAGGGCTACCATCAGCGACGCGCACGGCTCGTGTAGCAGCAGGCGTGAGGACCTTCTTTAGTGGACGACGGACGTAAGCAATCATTGTGGACACATGGGCTGCAGTATTAATAAACGCTGTCAAAGGGACACCATCGACGTGAACATCAAGTAAGTTATGTTTAGTTGAAAGCGCCAGTTGAGGATTTTGGCTTGATGAAAATAATATAGCCCCCCTCCCTCATGAGCTGCACGGTCTGCTTTTCTTTCTGGGAATGTCCGTATATGGCCGGCGATGAAGAGCGGCCTGCCTGGGACGATGGGAACCGGCGGCGCTGAGGTGACGGCGAGTGGGAACAGTGTCATCTACAGGAACGTCACAGGTAGGTAACATACGCGTGGCGAGTAGCGGCGAGGATTGGCATGTGGTCGAGGAGAAGGGAAAAAGAAGCTCGAATACGGAAACACCCAAGAAGTGCGGCCATGGCGAGCTATATTGCCAAGTCAGTGGTACTGGAAACAGATCGGATTGTGGTCGGAAGTTCTCCACTCAGCATGGTTGCGGTGTCTCGGAGGAGAATACTGTAGTGACGTCGGATCAACGAGGACTCAGACCTTTTACAGTTTCAAGATGCAAATACACCTTGTCAGTCGTTAAGGAAAACCACCATCTTCTTCTCCTTGGATAACCTAAAGACCGGCACTACTTCAACGTCATCCCCACTGGCATATTCCCGCGGCAATATTTGTGCCATTTGCTCCGACTTCAAAAAAATGATCCTTCCGATGACAGTGGCTCGGAGAACAGCGACAAAAAATGCACAGTCTTGTGAGCCATCATAGTACGGCTTCATACGAGGCACGTGAACGACTTCGCGTAAATGCCGTCGGCGCTTTGAACAGTGAGAGCCGTCCGGAATGACTTCATTGTTGACGTTACTGATGCGTCGTAGAAGTATGTAGGGCCCGAAGTATTTGCGCAGGACCTTTTCAGAGGGCCCGCGCTGACGAATAGGTGTGGAGACCCATCCTTTGTCACCGATGTTGTCTGTTACGGGTCTGTGCCGAAGAGTGTAGCGCCTGGTGCAACAGTCTTGTTCGTGGATTCACAGACGGGCAATTTTTCGAGTTGCTTCCGCTCGTTATGTGATCTCTTCAGCGCCCATCTCGTTGTCATCAAATTAATGAGAGAACATTGCGTCTAATGTTGCCGTAACCTCACTGCCACATACTAGACTGAAGCGTGTCTTGCGAATGGTTTCTTGACGAGCCGTATTTTACGCGAAGGTGACATAAGGTAAAACCTCGAACCACTTCTTGTGCACTACATCTGCGTACATGCTTATCATATCAGCCAGTGTCCTACTGAGTCGTTCCATCAGTCCGTTTGTTTCGGAGTGATGGGCCGTCGTCTTCGGGTGGGCGGTGCAACTTAGACCTAGAACATTATCCAAAAATCTTGGCCACAAACGCCGTACCTCTGTCAACGACGACAACTGCGGCAGCGCCATGCCTTAAAACGACGGATCCGAGAAAAAAATGTGGCACTTCTTTTCCTGTTGCCCGTTGCAGAGCAGCTGTCTCGGCATATCTAGTGACACAATCCGTGCCGATGATTATCCATATATTGCCGGTAGTAGACGTTCGTAATGGGCCCAGAAAATCCATGCCTACTTGCGCAAATGGTGTGGCCGGTATTTGAACATGGTGCAGTAGGCCAGCTGGCTTGACGGATGGTAGTTTGCGGCGCTGGCAATACAGACATGTCTGAACGTAACGTTTAACGACCGCAGTAAGTCTTGGCCGGCAGTAATTCTGCCCAAGTGCCCAGCGGTCGTCTCGTTGTTGCAGGCGTGTAAAATTTCACGTGGAAGCCATGAGGGAACAAAGAGTAAGTATTTGCGGCCACCAGGTGAGAAGTACTTCTAGAGGACGTTGTGGCGCAAGCAGTAGTCCGCCAACCCTCTAGCAAATAGCCTGGGCACGCTGTTGGTTCGTCCTTCGAGGTAATCAAGAAGCTGCATCAACTCAATGTTATCCCGTTGCTGGCACGAAACATTGGCAGTGTTCACGATCCCCAGGAAGGGGATGCCGTCATCGTCTTATGCTGGCGGCTCAACAGGACACCCAGAAAGGCAGTCGGGGCTTGTGTGCCGTTTTTCTGACTTGTATGCGACGATAAAGTCCAACATTCCGGGTCGAAGACTCCAGCGTGCGAGTTGGCCGGAAGGATCTTTCAAATTAATGAGAGAGCAGAACGATTGGTGATCGCTAACGATGGTGAAATACCGAACGTACAAATAGGGACGAAATTTCAGAACTGCCCGTACCATAGCAAGGCTTTCTTTTTCAGTGGTGGAGTAGTTAGCCTCTGCATGGAATAGAGTCCCACTGACGTAAGCGATCACCTTTACGCAGCCGTCCGGCCATTGTACGAGCACCGCGCCTAGACCGATATTACTGGCATCTGTATTTAATATCGTCGGGGCGTCTTTATTGAAGTGTGCTAGCACGGGAGGCACTTGCATGCGTTGCCGGAGCTTGTGAAATGCCCGCTGCTAGTCTTGGCTACAAGTAAAAGGGATATATTCTCTGGTGAACTGTGTTAACGGCCATGCGATGTGCGAGAATTTCGCAATAAATTGTGGGCCTATGCCTATGCTTCACATGGACTGCACTTCCAGGTTGACCAAACTTGTGGAAATCGGCCCTCTCCTTTTCCTGTCCTTCTTTTCAATCTTCTTCTTTCTGTCTACCTTTCCATTTTTCCAGTCATCTACTCAATTCCTTTTACTTCGGATTTTCTGGGTGCCAAGGGTTAACTTTGTGCGGGTATACAATATTTGGTGATAGCGGTAATGTACCACTGGCGCTTGCAGGATATCTTTTACGCATTCTTGGCATCCACTTGTCGGGCTTTGTGCTTGGTGAAATTCCGAACGTACAAATAGGGACGAAATGTTGCTGCCGAACACTGAAGATACTTCATAGATAATTATTTTCCGGGACTTCCTGATCGCCCCTCTAAACGAGGACTCACCGAAATATTCCAATATCTTTTGTTTTTGCCGTCCCTACTGAGAAAAGTTTCCCAAGTGCGGTATTTATTCGCATAATTTGCGCAGTTATTTCGCGATTTTAAAGCTCCGGAATGGGGGTGCGCAAATTACGCGGAGATTTCTCGAACACATCCCAAGTAATATTTCGTGCAATATTTAGTAACGCACGCGGTATATACATTAAAAATGAAATAAATTATAGCACAGACGAAGGGTACTTGTTTATTTAACAGAATTAGCACTTACTTATACCAGCCAGATCCGGTCATGCGCGGTCGAGTCGGAATCACTGGTCGAGAGGTCCGACTGGGAATCATCGTCGTTGCCGCTGTCACCGCCCTCCCAAAGCGCATCGTCCTCGGTTCCGTCGAGCGCGTTCGTCTACTTGAAGCTTTTCTTGACGATACTGGGAGAAATCAGGTTCCACACTGCGAGTATCCACTCGCACACCGTCTCTTCTGCCAGTGGGAGTGAGCCGATGCCCTCCGCTGGCCATCCATTCCACGTACACCTTGCGCACGTAGTCCTTAAGGGTTTATTTACGGCGACATCCGAATGGCTGCGAAAATGATGTTTGTCCGCTAGGGATAATAGCCAGGTGAGTCCTCATGTCCCGCAACTTCTCGTTTACCCTGTTCACGAGATGGCCTTGAAACTGTCGACCACCAACAGCGATGGCAGTCGCAGTAAGGCCGCTGGTCGCTTATTCCAGACAGTGTGTAGCCAGTCGTTCATCAGTTCTTCATTCATCCAGCCTTTTTCTTGGGCGCGGATGTGAATACGGCCTTCAACCTTCAATTTGGGCAATGTTTTGCGCTTGAAGATCACGAATGGCGGTAGTTTTCGGCCATCAGCTGTCACGGGAAGCGTAACCATGCAGCATATCTTTTCACAGGCGGTTATCTTTGTTGGAAAGGACGAGACGCCCTTCTCGTTCAGTATTGCGTTAAACTTCCGAAATCGCGAAATGCGAAAACACCCGTGTACTTAGATTTAGGTGCACGTTAAAGAACCCCAGGTGGTCGAAATTTGCGGAGTCCTCCACTACGGCGTGCCTCATAATCAGAAAGTGGTTTTGGCACGTAAAACCCCATAATTTAATTTTTTTTAAACTTCCGAAATCAACCAAAGATGCGCTGTAGCGCGGACGCAGAAAACAAGGGGCAACGAGGCGAAAAGTTGGTGCGACTGGCCCTCGCATGCCTCCGATGCAGAAAATAGTCGGTGCAGTGTCACGTGCCTGCATTCTCATGGCGGGAGAGAAGGGGAGGTAGAGGGAGGCAAACGCTCGAGCAGTTCCGACAACCCGTGATCAGGTTTGCGTGTTCGGGTACGGTCCCAAGAATATAATATTGTAGGGTCCGTAGTTCGGGGTTTCCGGAGAAGGGACTTAGCACTCGCAGACCGTCTTGTCTATAACTGCTCAGTGGGACGGGGAGGGCAAAAAATGCAATTTTTTGTGTGTGTGTAAAGCTGGCTAAATATTAGGGGTGCGCAAATTATGCGAGGGCGCAAATTATGCGGGTAAATACGATAGTATGTGGTACACTCTAAAAAAGACAGGAAAAAGCCTGAGACTAATCTTAACTTTCCTTCTGGCGAAATGTCTAAGTCATGACACAGGCCCAGGTTACAAAGCTTGGAAGCTAGCTACTGGTGTCGTTCTTTTGGGACTCCAGTATAAAAAACAGTATGAAAAGCTACAGGACCTTGTATCTTTTGGGGACAATCCAGTTACCGTAAATCACTCAGAACTATGAATCCCATCTGCGGCGTTATTTCTCATGACCAAATAATAGAGCTGACAGAGGGCAAGCTTTCGGAAGGCTGGAAAGAGCAAGGTGCGACCAATGTCAAACGAATTAGGATCTGGCGCGATGAGAAAGAAGTCCGTACAATGAACTTTAGTTTCACCTTCGGTTCAAGTGTGCTTCCCAATGCAATCGAGTCAGGTTATGTAAAGATCCTGGCCAGGCCGTACCATCCCGAACACTTTGCAATGCTTTTAGTGCCAGCGATTCGGACACAGTTCTCAGAACTGCCCGAGCCACCAAATGTTTGCAAGATGGAGTGCTCTTGAACACTCTTCCGAAAGCTGCGAAAACTATCTCCATTCTGTGGACTGTGATGGGAGTGTGCCACATACTCGCGGTACTGCCCGTCAAGGAAATAAGAAAAAGAGATTTTGACAATGAAATTATAGGAAAACATTTCATTCGGGGATGCGCGCAGGCGGGTATTGTACCTAACAAAGAACTACTTCGCCGAAGTGACGCGTAAGGGGGCAGCGTCTGAGCGGCTTCCGCCTGCTGTCAGCCCACATATATTGAGCCAGCGGTGACGCCATCTTTACCCTCGGCGGCTGCAGCTAGCGCTGCCCCACCATCTCAGCAGAAAGGGCCGTCGACCTCAAGGCTGGTGGCCTCAATGGTCTCGTCTGCAGAGACGAGGCCTCCTAAGCGAACAAACCGCTCGTAAGAGCGGGTGTCCAGCGCCCCTCAAGACGCGATGGACATGACATACAACCACAAAACATGGACATGACTTGCAACGATGGACATGACTTACAACCAACCAAAGCTTGGGGACAACTCGCAGATAGCCCGTTTAAAGGCTGTTGTCTATATCAGTAGCGTCATTGTTTCTATTTCAGATACGCTGCGTTTGAAGTTGCAATCGTGTGATGCCCCTCCCGGCCCAGATGATGCTGTTAGCAGGAATCTAGCAGTCGTCCTATACAACCACGCCATCTCGGATAAACTAAAGAAAACTTGAAAAAGGGCGGGACTGTCGCTCGTTCTTTCCGCGCCCCACAAGTTATCCGAGTTATGCGGAAAAACCAGCCCTGTGAGCAGACAATCAAAATCATGCAACATTGTGCATAGAAAAAATTTCGTTCGAGGCGCAAGAAAAGTAGTGTATAACATACCGCTTTCCTGCGGACAGCGTTACGTGGGACAAAAGGGAAGGTGCTTAAACATGAGATTACAGGAGCACAATCAGAAAGTTCAAAAAAGGAGAGAAAGTTTCCTTGGGATCCATAGCTCCCAATGTAAATTGACTCAGCCACTCTTTGAAAAAACAGAAATAATAGCAACGCACGGGCAGGATAACACCAGACTCATCATTCAGACAGCGGCTATCGCAGAAAGTCGACTGCGACAGCAAGCCATCCATAGCATTGCCCGCTAAAAAAATTGAATTTCCTGGGACTGTCTGTGGGAGACCACCTTAAGCCCTGCCCCCTCCATGTTGCGCTCTCATCTGCTTGTGATGACCATGTTGTCTTGCACGTGCCCGAAGGATTGCGATCAAGTGCGCGAGAGTATCTATTCATAACCTTTTTTGTAATAAACACCAGTTGGCAGTTGTGCTTGTCCTTGTCGCCCTTTTGTGCCCGGCGTCTATTCTTGCGCTAGTCACGCCAGATTGAACTATCTCCGCGATCGACCCACGTATGGGGTGTTTCTTGCTTAGCACACCAACGACACGACAATTTCCTTAGACGAAAGCGCTATACAGCTTCGCTGTAAAATCGCCTTGTACAACACATTTTAATATTCAAGAGGTACATGTAAGCGGCTGAAACTCGCTGTACGGGGCATGGGCTCCATGACCATTGTGAAACAACGCTTGCATTCACATTGAAAGCCTTCACGTTGTCTTTGTGAAACACAGTGGTTTTGCGAAGCACGGTACTCAGAAAATTGAAATTTGTTTTTCCCAAAACCCATTTGAAAGCTTTGCGGGTTCATGCGGCTTCAGGGGTGTCAAATACATTCGATTGGAAGAAGTGCAAAAACTTGTCAGAGCGCTGATATACCAAAACCAAATATAATAACTTTTGTGTTCACATTTAGAACACAGCAGGAGATAATACCTGTCAGCTGCGTAAAGAAGGCGTGGATATCGGAACGGCTGGGCTCGTTCACGCGCATCTGAACAAATCGCACCTGTACTCTACTGTCACTACTTCCCGGTGGCTTTCAGGTAGATGTGGTATTTAAACTGTACAAAGCTCGAGTAATTGTTAACGCCGTCTTAACAATAGGCGCCCAAGGAGCCCAATAGGCGCGTTCTGCAGAAGATAGTTCGGCTGCGACTACCGTCTAGATATACACCGGATTTAGGGATAATGGGAAGACTAAATGCATGTTCATGCTAGGAAGACTACATTGTTTGTGTTTTATGAACCGCGCTGTATTCATTATTTTTCAATCTGAAGGCAATGAAAAATTCAAGCTGTCATAATCCATTATGTATATATTAGAGGTAGGCGATCGAATATCGACTTTTTCGTATGTGAATACTAAGTATCGAATAAAGAATAAAATATCAAACCGACAAACGCTGACGCACAAATATACACCAGCAACATCTATTTCTGAGTAGTTAAGAACACACTAGTACTGAATAGTCACACATGACGGACAAGTAGGGTCGTCTTAAACAGAAGATCATTACAACCGTCACGAAAAGAACTGCACGCATAGCCGCTTGACACCTTTAGAGCCTAGTGACAAGCTTGCTTCGAAAGAGTGACAAGCTGATGTACGACCAGCTTTTAAACAACACAAATAGGTGATTGTTGAAAGAATATCGTACGTTATGAATTAAAGAAAAGAAAAAGCTAAACAGGTATGTGAATGTGTACCCTAGAAGCAATAAATGGCCCGTTACAAGAAAAACATCAGTGGTTGAAACGTAAAAGTTAACACGGCTGCATGATTAGAGTGCAAAAAGGAATAATTGGCTTGACAGGCAAGAGGCAAGAAATATCCCGTATCATATATTGGACGTAAAGAAGGGGTATTCAGGGGCCCCGTTTGGTAAGGCCACCGTTTTTGTAAGAACCCTCGAACATTCTATTACCCGCACCAATTCGAAGCCAACAGATAATGACAAAAAGGAAAACATAGCGTAAGTATTTGTAGCTTTTAAATGACGTGTAATAATGCAACTCCGCAACAGGAGTTGCCTAGTTTCCTTCGGAAACTAAGCAACTCCTGTATAATAGGAATGTTACATCTGTCCTCGATTATGCTTGCACTGTATGGGACCCTTGACTAAAGGTTGACATACAAAAGTTAGAATGACTGCAAAATTTAGCGGCTCGTTTTGTGTTCCGTAATTACTCTAGGCATTTCAGCGTATCCCGTGCGAAAGAGAATCTTGACTGGGAACTATTAGAGGAAAGAAGAAAATCACTCAGGTTAATGTTCTTTCATAACATATTTCATTCTAGAACTGGTATTGAACGCGATAAGTACATACTTAGGCCTGATTATATATCTTTACGTCTAGATCATGTGAATAAGGTAAGAGAAATAAAATGCAAAACCGAAATGCTAAGAATGTCTTTTTTCCCCAGGACGATTTCGAATTGGAACAGGTTACCGCAGGACTCTAACAATTCTGTCTAATGATGCATTTTTTTCTTCCTTGTTATAACATGTTCTTTTGATGAATGAAGTTGTGCTCTAAGGACCAATGCTGTCTGACGATGTATCTTTCTTTTTCTTCTTTAAGATAACATATTCTGAAGTTGTGTTTCACAGGGTGTATGTGTTGTGACGTAAGTTATTTTGCATTTATTATGAAATGACTTGTACTGTTTGTTGTATAAACTATTTGACCCCCTCCCCCCCCCCCCCCCCCCACTGTAATGCCACACTGGCGCTGTGGGTTCTGTAATAAATAAATAAATAAATAAATAAAATAAACATGCACGTTGCCCAACCAATTGTGCTACAGCAACTTGGGCAGTCCCGCTTTTATGAAAATTAGCAATGAGTTTCGGATGAGAATGTTATGTATTACTAATGTGACATCAGACAGACATCGTCTTAATGTTGTTTGGCATCAAAATAACAGCAGAGGCTCAAATGGCAATGCAGCTTAAGATTTTATATGAGAGGAGTAGACAGCTTTTGGACGCGACAGCGTTAAGGGCCCCATTCATAGAGTAAGCAAGAAAAGTTAAGAGCGGGCACTCCCATACACCCCAGCGGCCCAATCGACCCTAGCGCGCCTGGCGGTTGATGAGAGCAACTGGCCTGCACTTCCTGTTTCGGTTTCGCTGGCACGAAATTTGGATTACCCCTCGTAACCGACGTTGGGCTGTAGCGGAAGCTTGTCATTTCAGACCACTTTTCATCACCCAAATGGCAACGCTTTCATTTGTCCTTTTGATTTAGTGATTCACTATCTTGTCTAGTTCAATATTTGGTGTGAATTGAGGTCGTGATGCAATATTCATTTCGATCAAGTCATAACTGATGGAGATAGAGGTAATCATAATTCACTACGGCTTTATCCATCGCGCTTGTCTTCTGTGTTTTGGTACAGAAGCTCATACGTATCAAAGAGACAGATTTTCCGCCATGTTTTTATTCAAAGGGAAGACAGGCTTCTTCTGGGTTCTATCGTTGTCAAAGCACCACGACACACAGCAGTAGCTGTCGTAGCTTGGACCGCCGGACAGCATGGCATCAGCACGGTCTGAAAATGTCAATAAGTGCACGCTTCGTTAATTACCAAAAACATATGTACACGTCATAACTATGCGAGGAAACCGCTTTGAATAAATAGCGAGCCGATGCACAATATAAAACCACCGACACATCCTGACCTCTGACCCTTATAACTCGGACTTACAAGGATGAATGTTAAGACCCCGTACAGAGGTGTTCAAAAGTTCCCCGGCCGCCATCCTATGCAATCCCATGGCACAGCGTCCTGTGAACTTTTGGACACCCCTGCACGTACTCAGTATAAGGAGTACATTGGTAGGCAAAACAGCAGTTCACATAAGCGTGATAGATGCATTCGAAACGTCCAAATACGGGGCCTTTGCTCAAATGAGCGCACGCCAATACGCTGTGCGATGCCTTCCGCCAGGAAAAAATGACAAGGAACCGAAAATTACTAGAATGCGCAGTACTTCCCAACACAGCCGCCGCAATAAGTACATGCAGTATTCATTGGTGACTTTCTCCACCGTTACTTTTCTGTATAAACAATCCGCACGGACGTATACACCAGCGTCCGTCCGTGCGCCGTAGATACACACCTCGCTGCAGTACAAAACGCAATAAGCTGCGCTCGCTCTTTATGTCCCATGCCATTGTTTGCGAGCAATATCATTAAAAATTGGAGGACGCTTAAGCTGCGCCTTCAAGAGTTAAACGCGACAGCGTTCCCGTCGACCCGCCAAGGGGTGTATGACAATGCGCTACGGCGCAGCGATCACTTACGAGGCGCCCCGCATCGGACTTTGCACCCACCAATCACGCGGTGAGCGTCGAGCAACGCAGCGTTCGGCGCGGCAACGAAACGTGCGCCTGAGAAAGCGGAACGAACCAAAGAACTCGGTGTCTCGTAAGAGGGAAACGATCTACGCCAGCCAAACGTCGTGATCGGCACGGGCAGAGAGATATATAGATAGTGATCTAAAGAAAGGAAGGACGATTGATTCTGCAACCCGTGAGAGAGCACGGCGAAGCGTCGTCAGGGGAGAGGGAGTCGGGGCCGCGACGCGCCTCGCACCGGATCCCGCACAGCCCCAATGCGCGCGTGGCGCACCACCTGTCGGGGCGGCGCCGTACATTGAGAGGAGGGGGTCTTCTGTGTTTGCCGCAAGATGGCTCTGCGTCTGCGAAAAGCGCAGAAGAAATGTAGCGGAAACGTACTTCGCTACTCGTGTAACTGCAACTTCTGTAAGTTACATGGTCATAATTTCCGATATACACCGCAGTATAACTTTCTACGGCACGTTTCTAAGACAACAACGCATTCACTAGAGGCACTTTTGTACCGCTTTGAAGCATCGAACTCGTGGTTGAGTTCGTGGTTGAGTTGAGCAATGGGGGACTTGGTTTAACGCATTTGTTTTTCAAGCAACTTGTATCGAGATTTGTTTTCTTCCGCGACCAAAGCGATGGGTTTCTGCGGACGGTAATCCAAGTGAGATTGCGCGATGCTTTGCCCGATTTTGTTGTATCGTCGCACGCAATCAAACCGATGGCAAACCGATGGTGAAGTTTTCATGGCGATACGTCTTCTAAACGCTCGTTTTTCGAAAGACTACTTGTTTGCAGTCTCACGAAAACAATTGTATAAGGATCTTGTTGAAGTGTTTGTACCTACACCAGTGTATCGTTCTATGTATTACTTAGGGCCTGAACGAGATGTTTTCAAGCGAGTCAATAATATGCCTGTACGAGCTAACACAAAATCATTCTTTTTCAAACTGCATACCGGCACACTGCCTGTTAAGCCATGGCTAAGAAGCAAGGGCTGGTTTGTCCCATGGTGAGACAACCGTCTTATATGTAACAAGGAAGAAACTATCGAACATATTTTTCTTGACTGCCACGATGCCCGCTTTCTTTGGGACATCCTGCAAAGAACATTAAAAAAGGAGCTTCCTATCACTGCGTTCGGAATAAGGTTTTTGCCATGGGCTGAACCTGACGGTGTGCCGGTGGACATGTTGATGCTATTGTGTATGCAAAGTGTGTGGCGAACTCGTATGGCTGTACGCAATGCTGATGTTGATGCAAGGTCAGCAATGTATTATTTTACTGAGAACGTTAATTATACAAGCGAAGTGTTGAAACTGCTGAGTGATCCACCAAATTGGCTTTCAGTGTTGGACAGTTTGGCTTCGATGAAGCCATTTTAACATGACACGTCAGTCTTAGTAACGACTAGACGTTTTAACATTCGGTTTTATTTGACAATATTTGTATGTACTTGCCAAGCCGGTAATAAAGAAAAAAAAACTCGTGGTTGAGTGGTAGCGTCTCCGCCTCACACTCCGGAGACCCTGGTTCGATTCCCACGCAGGCCGTGTTGCAAGTTGTTTTTATTTATAAATTGCCTGTCGGGATTTTTCGCTCATGGCCAACGCCGCTGACGCTGACTACGACGACACCGGCTTTTCTGTGACAGGAGCTCCTTAACGCTGTCGCGTTAAAATATTCAGGCGCCCTTACTCTATAGGAGAAACGAGCAAGCAAAGCTTGGCTACAGCGTGCCTAACGTCCTGATTTTCTTTATTTAGGTAGCGCCCATCCCCGGAACACCGTTTTCGGTCTGAATCGGCGTGGCGTCTTTTACGTTCTTTCCAGCGTTCGTCAGCCTCTAGAACGGGCCAACGAAAGGACTGTCAACCGTCACGCGATCATGTAAATGCGGATTAAGAATTCAATTTTCTCGAAACCGGAATTTTCCTGAAATGTGCAATTCCTGATATTGACCTTGCGTTGTCCAGCAGATCGTTTTTAGTGCGCCAACACGAACTATTTCAATGGAGCAGCGATACCGTGGTTATCGCAAACAACGCTGGGAAAGAACGGTTTCGGTTTACCCTCGCAAACCAAGACGCAGCGTCTCGATGGCGTCTGACAAGCTGCGAGTCGCAGTGCACAGCCGTGAACCGGTCCAAGTTAATAGCAGCTTTGTGTTGATTGATGATTTTCACGGAACGCAACCAAAAAAGATTATTCCTTTCTCGGCGGGGGTAGCAAGAAAGCACATGGTACAGCCCTCTCGCTACGCGTTTCTTGAGGGGGCATGCTTTTGGCATTGTTCACGTCTAGCCGCATCATATAGAGCAGCAAACTGTTTCTTTAGCAAACATCATCGCCCTCATAAGTCAGTTACTCCAAGCTTCGCTTGAAAACGTGACTCACCTGTCTCACACCCGAAAACACCGCCGTAGCCGACGTTCACGAAACCTTCCCGCTGGCACGCCGCTGATACACGAATCGTTGATTTCTTCTGGATGGACGAATGGTGATTGGGGCTGATGGCAGCATGAAGGAAGAATAAAAAACCACGGAAAGTGTCTTGGATAAATTCTGTTTTTATGCATAAGAAACACGCCAAATTTGGGAGTATAATTATTATTTTGTAAAACTACTGAGCAGAATTCATTAAAACATATTCTTTTTTGCGCCTGCGTCCTCTGGCGTTTCGTGAGAGCACTAGTTCGTTACGTAGCTATGACGTAGTTCCTGAGGCCAGATTTCTCGGAGTGTCCGCTCTTAGTCTTTTTCTTTCTCTATGCTCAAAGCTTAAAAATAGACTCCGCACGCAGGAAGAACTTAGGAACAGGCTTTTGATGAGGCCCGTGACCGGAAGTTTCTTGGGGCATCTCTCCCGCTGCTCTTATAGGCGCGAGTGAAACCACACAGACCCTTTGCTAAGTTTACAAACAGATTTCCCAAAGTACTTCTGATGGTGCCCTCTGATTTCTCTGGAACAATACGAGTTACAATAACTTATAACTATGTAGAACTCTCCAACTGGCAGTAGTTTTGCTGCAGAGTTAAAGAACGTTCATAGAGTGAATTTCACTCCTAAGTACAGCAAGAAAGCTGCCATGCATAGCTCGACACACAGAACACATTTCTTATATCTGAATACATCAATAGATTGTGCCTATAGTATACCATAGGACAGAAGCCTTAGATTTGTAAGTGTCAAAAATGCGTGACCGGAAGTTTAGAACCCACTGCTGCCTCAGTGCGGACGAAAACGCCATAATAGAAAGAATATATCACTGCTAACAAAGCCGGACGTGCGATGCAACGCTACGTGTTTTCTACCTTAATCGTTCTCGCCAGCTTTCCGGGCTACTTCAGCCAATTTTTCCTTCAGACATCGCTAGAACGTTCTAGAATGTTAACACGCAGAAACCAGTAATAGGGAACACTGTTCGCAGCGCATGCTTTATCTGTCATTGTATTCAGCAAAATCAACAGAATGAGATAGAACTGAATTCTCGGCTTCCAATTCTACAACGCTATTCCGGGAGTGCTGCGTTTATAGAGTTCCCTTTCGTCGATCCAGAAAATCACCATTTTATGGCGATAGCGATTATACGGATCCTCGATGCGCATATACCCGCGTTGCCGCTGGCGGTGCGGTGGCGTTATCTGCAACGAAATTGCGGACGAAACTGCTCGATTTGCGCGCGATGACACCTGTTTTTATCAATCCTGCCTCCAAGGATAGGTTCTGCAAGAAAACTTCGTACATTTGGAAGCCAGTGCGCACCACGTTACTGTAATGTGCTACGTACGCTTCAGACATACCAAACTTCATTCCTGGAATCCTACGTTCAGTATTCCACTAGCAACAACACTGCCCCAGAGAGGCTCGACCATGTTATAAAACTATATTAGGGCTTGGCGTTTGGCAATTCCGGTCGGCATAGTAGCGGCCCACGCCGCAGCCCGAGACCACTACGGTGAAGAGGAAACTACTGGTCACATTCTGCGCCCAATGCCTGTAGTTTCGCGTGTGGATACGATCGCTAAACGCTACTTTCAACAAGGTGGATTTCGGAGTAGATAATTATTCAATATTATAAGTGACTGATCACGGCATCAACAGAACACGGAAAACATTAATGCATTTTTTCGCGATCCACCGGTCTCTGCGAACGCCTATACAGTGCTTCCTGTTTTTTAGATGATTTATTGCTTTGTTATATTAGCAATTATACAAACGCTCGACGCACATTCCGCGCCGTTGACGTCGCCGTCGTAGTGCTGTCCTGCTTGTGTCTGCGCAATTGCAGATCGCGCGGCTGGAAGTTTAGAGCACGTTTAGAGGCTCTAAGGAGACGAGGAGGGTGCTTCACTGCAAAAACGACTAAGAAAAGTGGACGTACCGACAGCGCTCCGAGCAGCCGGCTCGCTAACTGAGCTACAGAACCACTTTCTGCCTTCCGCTGCTGGTAACCGCGTTGTGCTCCCTTACAATGGCAGCGAAGTAACTAGCAGACAGCTTATTCTGGCGAGAGAGAGAGAGAAAAAGGAAGGAGGAAAGGCAAGAGAAGTTAACTACTTGCTTCTGTTTTAATGCCTCAGGTTCACCACACTTTGCCGAGATTGATAGCGTACACATGGGGATGCGGTTGGAGGAGTGGCACTGAAAGTGAACCCAAGCGGGCAGGTGTGTCACGTCGGCAACTATTCCGGCTGGCCAGCGCGAATGCAAGTGCTTGTACTTAAGCTAATTCCGGTAGCGTTTGCTAGCAAGTTAAGTTTCTTGGAACAGATGCGTGATGGGGGAAGAAGGGTGGGGGCGGGACCACCGTAGCTTCCACTAAGGGCGACTGTTTTGCATTTGGCCAAACGCTGTAGAGGCAAAAAGAAAAGTTCAAGCCAATTTTAACACTCACTGGTCTATTTTGTCTTACCTTGTTGTTGTGAATCAGACGTTTGTGCATTTTGTTTCTTCCTGAGCTATACTAACGCGGTTGATAATCCGGGCCTGAGGATGGTGGTGGTGATAAACTTTATTTCTGCTATTTACAGGAGACGTGTGAGCTGAGCCCTAAGGGCCCAGCCCTTACAAAGTCTAGGGGGGGGGGGGGGGGGGGGGAGTCCCTAGTCCAGGACCCCCATGGCTTCTGCAGCGGCTTTGGCTCGGGCCACCCGGGCACGTTGGTCCGGGAGGGTGCAGCAGCCGAGCAGGGCGGCCTCCCAGTCCTTTCGGGTAGGTTGGGGGTTTGGGGGGAAAGCAGGGTTGGAGGGGCATGCCAACACCATGTGGTATGTGTCCGCAAACACCTCCCCAAAGCGCGGGCACTCGCCCGAAAATGCCGGGGTGAAGTGTTTCAGCACCGCCGGGCACAGTACTGTATTCGTGTAGAGACGCAATCGGGATTCAAGAGCGATGTTGCTTGAGCTTGTGCACGCGTTGTCTCCCTAGTTATTTCTGCATTGCCACAGAAAGTTTTCGGCCAGTGTAGTGTTTCCGCTGAGCCGCTTTATATATATATTGTGGGATTCTCCTCCCCCATGCTCTTGGGACAAAGGAACGACAACACAGTAGTGCAAACAATCACAAGGGCATTTATTGCACCTTTCATAGATCAATGCCTGCTAGTCGAGTTGCTATCCACAATACATGCCGATGGGCGCGCGACAAATCTAGGAAGCCCGACTCACGGCTACCGGATAACGAGCGAATATGTTCGCTCCATGCTGGATCCCAACGCCTGGTCGTTCGCGCGTACGGTCACGCGAACGGTGGCGCGTTCGAAGGCGGCCACGCGAGATGGTCTCGCAGAAGCATGGATCGGCGCACGCGCGGTACGTCCGCCGCGCACGCCGGCCCGCAGCCGATGAGAGAGCGTGTTCTCCTTTCACCCCCAAGTAACCCTGCCGTGAGGCGGCGTTAGCAGCGCAACACTCGCGCCATCTCTCGGATTGCGCTTCAACCATGCCTACCGCTGTGGGCCCAAGGCCACGTGGCGAAGCCGCACTACAGGAGACGGAAGCTTTGCGGGAGAAACAGCATATTAGGGGACGCGTGAGAGTCGCGCATCCCCAAATCCCCCCAACCTTAAATCACTACTTATTCCGGCGAAACATGTGACCCGATCTAACATCAACCCGTGCTTCGCGAACAATATAGTACATGCAACAGTGGCCGCGCTGAGGAAATGTCCACACGCTGTCCATAGCATGCGAGCCGACACTATCCTTGGGTACACCGCTCGCGTCCGCCGGTCACAGCAGCAGCTTTGCAGACTCGACGGCACGATTCCAGGCCAGCACTACGGAAACGGCGACGCAGTAGTCGGAACGAGCAAGAGGCGAGAAGTCTTTCTCACGTTATGATTTCGAATACCACTGATTTTCGTTCTGACGATCAGTTTTGACAGTTCCGCGAATTTTATCTTATCTCTTGAGTTGGACACTTTCATTTTTTTTTTCGTTCCTTTATTATGTCCTTTGTTACTTGGGAGAGCTTGCCTACTGTTTGTCTTTGTGCCTTGTTTTCCACTTCAATTGCTGCCTCTGAAGCCAGCCTCGTTACGGTTTCCTTCATTACCTCTATGCCATCATCATCATCTCTCTGTTCTAAGGCTTCATGTTTGTTTCCTAGTACGAGCATAATTTGACTGCTTTTAACCTTACTGCCTCTAAGTTGACCTGTTCTTTCTTGACAAATTTTACTCTTTCTCTGTTCAAATTGAGGTGAATCCTAGCTCTCACTAAGCTATGATCACTGCACTTTACCCTACATATCACTTCTACATCCTGCACTATGCTGGGATCGGCAGAAGGTATGAAATCCTTTTCTTGTCTTATTTGAACAATAGGGCTTTTCCAGGCCCACTTTGTGTTCTACGTTTCCTGAAAAAGGTGTTCATTATTCTCAGCGTTATTCCTTTTTGCGAATTCTACCAGCATCTCTAGCGTTTCTAGAATTGACGTCGTAGTTGTCAATTGCCTGTTCACCCGCCTGCATTTCCCCCACTTTTGCATTGAAGTCAACCATTGCTACTGTATAACGAGTTTGCACTTTTTCATCGCTAATTCAACATATTCATAAAACTGATCTACTACTGAACTAAACTACCACTAAGGACGATATTATCCCACATAACGTCTGATTGTTCCTCAAAGACTCCTGCTAAGCAAGTCTCGCTCGAGAGGGTTCGAGTATTGCACGTTTCAAGGGTCAGTTCCCATTGGCGGCCCAAAGATTCTTAGGACCCTCTGCTGCGTTACAGTTGTGACCGCCGTCTTGGTCAGGTGCTCCACAGCTGCTGGGGACTGAGGGCCATTGGTTGATTGTAGATAACATGCGGGAGGTTGTGCCCGAATACTGTTCCAGGGAGGCCAATTCCTGTTCTGGTGAGGGAGTGTCTTTGTCCAAGCTCAGTGGGCCTTCCTAATTTGGTTGTGCCTGGATTGGTATAGCCCCACTCGCTCTCGGCATCTATCGCCAGTATCAGGTGTCACTCCGAGCTTGCAGATGAGTGCACTGGAGAATGTCAAAATTAAACAGAAATGGAGGGGAGGGGTGGGGGGATCTGAACTTCCGACTACCGCAACCGAGCATTCGACATAGCTCAGTAAGATAATACCGCAGGCGGCTAGGCTACCTTGTCGCCGAAAAGTACGGCCTACATGCCTAAGAGATCCTCTGATTTGTCCGCCCTTTGCAGGTTGCATAGGTAGCACGATATAACATCACTTCTCCATGGTCATATCTTGTTGTTTCCTGAATATCACACACGCACGCGGTCTTGAACGCGCCTAGGTACACGATATATTTTCGCTGAATTTGAGCAGCACTTCACACTTGTGTGTAAAAATAAAAAAAGGGAAACGTTTTCAGCGCTCGCTGAGAGGCCCCGAGTAGGCGAACTTGACAGCTCCCAGTGATGTCTTCAGCCTTACTACAGCTTTGGACAGCAGTTATACTAGAGATAATGAGAAGCAGGAGAGAGAAGGGGGGGGGGGGGGGGGGTAACTGACCCCGTATTTTTTCTAGGAATGCTGCGGGCCTAAACACTAGGGAGTTGGGAATTGTATGCCTCATTTAACCTACAGTGGTGCCTTCGTCAATCAGTTAGACATGGTTTGAACATTTCGCATTGTAAGATAGTGACGGCTCTGCTACCGCCGCGGTCGCAACTCAATTCTCGGGAATACAAACGAAAATAAGCAAGAAAGAACAACTGCAGATGTAGGGGAAAGGAATGGGTGCATATAGGATCGTTGTGACGTGCTGAAAATCTGTGTGTTAAGTTTACAGCTAGGTTTTGTTGGGTTCTTGCTTACCCTTGTTCTTCGCTGGAATACTCTAAACAAAAACCTTCCCGTCATCTTTCTCTGTTCCTTTTGTGCAGAGATTTCGAAACCGCAAAGAAAGCCCGTTTTTGCAGCGCGCTTCGTAAGTGGCTGCTGATAAGTTCTTGATCAATTTTATTGTAATGCAGTATGTAGTGCCAACATCTATTCCCGTATTAGGTTCCCCGGATACGTTTTCAAGATCTGAATAAGCTAGCTTCTATGTATTGTAGGCTTATAAAGAGGGAATAGCGGGAGGTGCAGACGTTCGGAATTTGTCTGCGTTATATTTCCTAGTGTTGTCACTAGAAAGCATGTGCAAGGTATTTCGGTAGTTTATTTGCAAAGCCCGTTTCGTAAAGATTTCGTGTTGCACGATATAGTGTCAATTCTCCGGGGGAAACGAGTGAAGAAGGGCAACTGACGGGCTAGATTTCTGCCAATCGTTACCATATAACGCCAACTGACAATGAATCCAAGGAAAGCAAGAAGGAAATTAACTGTGGTTGAATGGAAATGCAGAAAATAATAGAGAAAAGGGAAACAAAAGTGTACGACAAGATCACTTGCCACCGGTGGGAGCCAATCGCGCAGCCATTACGCTTGTGTTGCACTACCAATTGTGCTACGGCGACGGCTATGAATCCGGCCACTAACTTAGGTTTATGTTTAATAGAAGTGGTCCTCGGAGCGTTAGCCAGCGTCACTCAGAGCCATGTGGTGCCTTTGACATTCTTTTTTACCCGGTGGCTTCAAGTAGCACATGAACTAAGGAGAGCAGGCACGTGGATAAGAAAACCCTCAGATGCTTCCTAATGACATCAAGGCTCCCAGATTCGAGACACTCGGTATGAAAAAACGAGAGAAGAAGGGGAACGGAGAAGCTTCTGTTTTGTAGAAGCAAAACATGAGCGTGAAGCTAAACAAAGGAAAGCATAGCGGAAATTAGCTGTGTTTGAAATTGTAATGTAGAAAATAATGGGGGGCGAGGGAAAAAGGGGGTGCAATCGGACGAGAACCGGCGTATTCAGCAGGGTATGGTCGATGACAAGTGGGTGCAATGAAAGTGAACTAAAAGAAAACTTGCCCACAGGGAGCGCCGAACACACGCGTCCGCATTACGTGTCTGCATAAATAAATATATTATATATATATATATATATATATACATGTGTGTGTGTGTGTGCGTGTGTGTGTGTGTGTGTGTGTGTGTGTGTGTGTGTGTGTGTGTGTGTGTGTGTGTGTGTGTGTGTGTGTGTGTGTGTGTGTGTGTGTGTGTGTGTGTGTGTGTTTGTGTGTGTGTGGTTTGGTTTGTAGATTAATTAGGATTCCTGCGGGGATCTGCTCGTCCCTTTTTAGCCAGGTAGTAGCGCGACCGCCATTAAAAGGTGTTGATTCCTTGTTAGAATCCCAGAGATAGCCGCATTTTCCCTCAAGTCGAACGTTTCTCTATGAGAAGACAGTATGGGTGTGCCTTATAGCTTCCTGTTACATTCGGGTGGACGACAATTCTCCCTTTCAAGAGTGAAGCTACTCTAAAAAAAATCTTTTGTCACAAACGAAGCTTTGCGGGTGACCAGAAATTCGTCCTGCTTGTGACAACCTATGTGGGTTGTAATCCCCCATGGTTTCAAGGTGGCTATTGTGTTGGGCTGCTAATCACGAGTTCGCGGGATCGAATGCCGCCCACGGAGGCCACATTTCTATGGCAGCGGAAAGCGAAAACACCCGTGTACTCAGATTAAGGTGCACGTTAAAAACTCCACGGGGTCCGAATTATTCCGCAGTGCCCCACTACTGCCTGCCTCAATAACAGATCGTGGTTTTGGCACGCAAAACGTCATACTTCTTATCTTTATATTGGTGAGTACTATATTTTACGTTCAGGCAGTCGTAAATTTTTTTTTCGCCAAACCATCTCTATGTTGTGGATTTACGGTGAGTTGGATTGATAGCTTGTGACTGGAATGGGTGCGCTATAAGGCAGAAGTAGGTGATGCTTTTTCAATTTGAAGGAATAGCTCTTTAATGTTCTCAGAGCAACGCTTGGCCAGAAAGCGTCAGCGTTGCAGGGTTAACAAAAAAAAATTGCAGCAGAACACGAAATGAAAAATGGGGCCCGTATTCACAAAAACAACGCCCGCGCTATAACCGGTCGTAAAAGAAGGCGCCAGCCAATCATAATGACAGTCATAGTATTAGCAAAGGCGGCTCGCAAATAGGAAACAACACTTGTCATCGGGAAGCTTTGTAAATTAGGCCCTAGTTAATTGAGCAGCCTTTGAATGTACGCACAAACCAATAGGTGAAACGCATCACGTAGAGGAAAACAAATTGTGTTGCACATGACGGTACATGAATACCATGGCCCGCATTCACAAAGCGTTCTTACGCATGAAGTGTTCGTGCCAGCCAATAGTGATGTTATGGCATATTATTAGCGAACGCGATCAGCCAATGAAAAACAGCACTTACGAACAAACAGCTTTGTGACTTCGGCCCTAGCAGAAGAATGCGAAAATTCGAAAGAGAGCAATTAAGAAGGGAAGGCAGGAACATCAAGCAGGAAAGTGTCTGGTTGGCTACCTTACGCTGGGTATAGGCGAAAATGGGGTACAAGGTGGGAAGAACCGTAAGCTCGAATTTCTCCGGGGCGACAGACTTGAAAAAGGAGCCTGAGACATTTAATTCGGGCCAAAATATCCGTGAGTCACGGAAAAAGTGGCGTAGAAGACCCTAAAGCTGTGCCTACATTGAAGGGAGTAGCGTGGCTAAAATGTTAAGGCCAGCGCAGGACATACGTGGCTGATTTGTGCAAAAAGCTTTTTTTTTTTGTTTAGCGTGTGTAGAACAATTTTGGTACGAAAAATTCTACAGAGGTCTCAAAAAATTCATACAAGAGCTGGAGGCATGCGATTAGGCAAAGCGAAACGGAGATAAAATTGCGCGACGTACTTACTGCACTTACAGAAGGCAGTGACGAGCCAGCGCGTCGCAGGTATACTGTAGCCCGGTGAGCTGATGCCAGCAATGCAATCAGAAACGATTGGCTTTTATTGCGCAGCGGCCGATGTAAATCTTTCGTGAACACAATGTCCGATTCTTCAACGAGCACCTTATAGACCTGGTTATCACTTGAGATAAAACACATTCCAGTTGCATAGCGTGAAGGTAATAAGCACTACGTCTACCATGAAATGCGTATTGCGAGGTATGTGGAAGCTAATTACCGGATTGCCCGATTAACTTCCACGTGATTCGCTAAGTCCGTCACCTGCGTCCATCACCTGCGTTCAGCTGTGAATGACCGAATCTTATCCTAAGTGTTTTTTTTTTACTCACGAGTAGTTTGCAAAAGAACAAAGGATAGCGCGGGAATGGCGCCGTTCTTGTGAAGGAAAAAAAAATCGGTACATACAATTAATACTGCATGCGTGTGGGAATACGAAATCTTTATAGGTTATCTGGCGGAATGTTCTTTTTCTGCGCTTTCCTTTCCTTTACGACAACGCAACGAGCTATGGAAAGAAGAATGATGGGTGTAACGTTAAGGGGATAAAAAGAGAGCAGATTGGGTGATGGAGCAAACGCGAGTCAATGAGGAGGGAAGATAACTGATGGTCATTAAGGGTCACGGACTGGACTCCAAGAGTAGGGAAGCGTAGCAGGGGGCGGCTCTCTAGAAGAGATGCGCTCTATATTGCTATAGAAGCCGTGCAGTGTTGCAATATTAGCGATCTCTTTGCTAGCTTTGAGGACTTTGTTGTTGTTTATGGACGAAGTTTTTGATTTAGTGAACAACAACTTTTTTAGCGACATGGAGGAGCAATTAGTGCTATTATAGTCACTTCGTAGTAGAAAAAGTTGCATCTGTTGTGGCCCGGTTTTGGGGTTCTTGATTCGGACTCGGGCATCACACAGAGGGTCGCATGCCAGCGGCACCGGAGCGCCTAAATTATAGTAGGTGCCCTGCACTATACCGGCGCGTCGGACTAAGCTTCCTAAGCGGGCATACGCCGTCGTCCCTCCCTATCACTCTGAGTTCATTCTTGGTGAGGAGGGGAGTTCTGCACATTGAAGGTAAACGCATAGGTTTATTGTACATTTTGCCGCGTCCGTAGTGGCGCAAGAGCGACCACGATATGAATATGTATCGGCCTATAAACAAAACACAGTGAAGAAGACGACGAAGGCGCCAGCGATCGGCATTAAGGAGGCCATCCTTCTTACTCTTCGTTTTGACTCATGTTTTCGTCCTTCCGATTTCCGACCTTTCGACAATATTTATACTATCAACGTTCCGTAAATGTGGCAGCACACTTCATGTCTGCACCCGCCGTGGCTGCTAGTAGCTACGGCATTGCGCCGCTAAGGTCGAGGTCGCGCGATTCAATTGAGGCTGCGGCGGCGGTATTTCCATAGGGACGAAATGCAGAAATGCCCGCGTCCTGTGCATTCGGTGCGCATTCAAGATCCCTAGGTGGCCAAAATTGTGCCGGTGTCCCCGACTACGGCGTGCCCCATAATTAATCATCGTGGTTTTGGCACGTAAAACCCAAAAATTTAACTGCATTCCAATACGGAGATGGATTCAGTCGATACCTCGGCAGTCATGGAGGCATTACGGAATCAGGGTGTAGACGAGCCGTATGTAAAAATGCTGAAAGATATCTATAGCGGCTCCACAGCCAACGTAGTCTTACATAAAGAAAGCAGCAAAATCCTAATAAAGAAAGGCGTGAAGCAGGGAGATACGATCTCCCCAATGCTATTCACAGCGTGGTTACAGGAGGTATTCAGAGACCTGGATTGGGAAGAATTGGGGATAAGAATTAACGGAGAATACCTTACTAACTTGCGATTCGCTGATGATATTGCCTTGCTTAGTAACTCAGAGGACCAACTGCAATGCATGCTCACTGACCTGGAGAAACAAAGCAGAAGGGTTGGTCTAAATATTAATCTGCAGACGACTAAAGTAATGTTTAACAGTCTCGGATGAGAACAGCAGTTTGCAATAGGTATCGAGGCACTGGAAGTGGTAAGGGAATACATCTACTTAGGGCAGGTAGTGACCGCGGATCCGGATCATTAGACTGAAATAATCAGAAGAATAAGAATGGGCTGGGGTGCGTTTGGCAGGCATTCTCAGATCATGAACTGCAGGTTGCCATTATCCCTCAAGACAAAAGTGTATAACAGCTGTGTCTTACCACTACTCACGTACGGTGCAGAAACCTGGAGGCTTACGAAAAGGGTTCTACTTAAATTGAGGACGACGCAACGAGCTATGAAAAGAAACATGATGGGTGTAATGTTAAGGGGAGGATAAGAAGAAAACAGATTGGGTGAGAGAATAAACGCGAGGTAATGACATCTTAGTTGAAATCAAGAAACAGAAATGGGGGGCACGGGCAGTGCATGTAATGAGGAGGTAAGTTAACCGATGGTCATTAAGGGTTGCGGACTGGGTTCCAAGAGAAGGGAAACGTAGCAGGGGGCAGCAGAAAGTTAGGTGGTCGCATGAGATAAATAAGTTTGCAGGGACATGGCCACAATTAGTACATGACCGGGGTAGTTGGAGAAGTATGGGAGAGGCCTTTGCCCAGAAGTGGGCGTAACCAGTATGATGATGATGATGATGATGGAGAACATTGCGTGGCTGATCACACTACATACCTCAGCACACACTGCACCGCATCAAAGATGTCTGCTTCTAGCACTTGTTTTCCCTAGAAGACGAAATTTGATGACGTTGTCATGGCCCACCCGAGGCCGAAGTGTTCACAGCACTCCGTACATTATGTTGCACCAAACTGCTGGACTTCGCCTCTGATGTTGCGCCATTAACCCCGCATACGACGAAAACACGAAACAAATAGAGATTCTGAAGTTGGCGCTGTTCTCACGGAAGCCATTGACGTTGGACCCTTGCGTCAATTACTGAGCTTTACGTGACGGTCAGCTTGCAGTGACTTGAGGCAACAGATTTTGATGATCGCTACCGCTTCCACAGAATCCCGCGGTTGCTGTCACCTCGAAGGCAGGTTCTTTGTTTGCCGCCAATAGTCGGCGCCGGTCTCCAAAATAGTCCTATATTAGGGCTATTACGATCACTAGTGCTGCATTTTCTGTTTGCGTGTAATATTTTTGCGGTCTCGTGAATGTACAATAACAGTAGCTTATGACTGAGTTCCCGGCTAGGTCACTCGTTTTTGTCTTATTAATAAAGGATGGCTAATGCAGCGTATCGAGAAGCGTCGGAGTAAACTTGAAATGGGAAGTCAGTCTTGAAGTGTCACCACCGGGTCCGCCAGAATATTGCGCACAAGTTCGAGATACCAGTTCCCACATTCTGCGGATCAAACGAACGGCACGACTTTTTGTGTCTGTCTTGAATAGTCGTTTCTAAATACACGGAAGTGGGCTGCGAGTCCAAGACAAACTTCATTAGAATAAACGTCATATGCGTTGTCGGCTTCTTGATGTGGTGAACACTTTCCATTTTAGTTCCCTTGGCTCTTCCATCAAATACTCATCCAAAATGCAATTGTTCTACAGAGCACTAATCTTTTTTTATAGCGGATCTCGAGTCTAGCGGTGCTAAGCTACTGCGAGAACATTTTGTAAGTGCTCTTCATGATCTTTCTTTGTTTTTGAGTAGATAATTAGGTCATCCACGCACACATTACAAAATTTCCTGGTGAACTTGAGTTCGATATGATGCACTGTCGGAATATAATATTCTCCCTTTAGACATTAATCCGAACCGGGTTAACGGGATTAACGCCGCGATTGGGCTTAGGCTTCCTGCACCTCATTTAACGGTCGTTTGGTGCTGAATTATGCTGTTATTGTGTTCTATCAGGCGCAATACCCATCAAAAATATTTCTCGGCTAAGGAAACAAACATTTGCTTCATAATAATTAATGTAAAAGCACCTGGGTATTTATATTCTGCTGTCTCGATTTCTTAGAGTTTTGCCAGTGGAATACAATAACTAAAAATGATGTGAGCCATCCGCAGTAAGCTCGTGGCAATTTTGCATTCCTGTTGAGAGGAAAGGCTGCACTAAACGCCCACCTTCGGACACCTTTAATGTTTCTTTATATGAAGGCAAGAAAGGTAATGGGACTTCACAAGAATTTAGCTGCATTTGTTATGCTCAACAAATGAAAGGCGAACAGCGTATCGTGTGCTACTTGCACAGCCAAGCGAAACCCAAACGAGGCAAATATGTATGAAATTGAAATTTGCCACGTCCCAATTGGTAGTTGCCGCTTCGGGCATTTGTGTTTTCGCTTCTTTCAGTCATTGAATACAGTACGAGGCGCCTGAAAAGGAATACCCTTATCTTGGATTGCTTGGGGTCCCCGGTAAGCTCTTGCATTTGGTTGGTATAAGGTACATGCACTAAATGCAGGGTTGCCAGACTGGGATAATAATAGCCAAATTGGGCTACGTTTTTTCCTGTGTAAAAAAAGTAAATATAGTTAAGCAGGAATAACAAGCACGCTGGAATCAAAATGCAGTGGTCAGCAGGATAATGAAATTGAGCGCGTCTGATACAAAATCAAAATTTGCAAGTTCTATGTGAGAGAATACATATGCATGTCAAAAGGTCAAAGATCGCGTCCTTTTGACAATTTTAATTAAGAAAGCTGGCCTCGGGAAACGTCTCCATCCGCGAAGCAACGCTATATACCAGCGAGCGCGTGCGCCAGCGAACACAGGCTGTTGCTGTCTCCACATGCGAGGTTTTGGCGTCCTACGTTTTAATCATGAGGTGCTTTTAGTGCCCATTAATTGTGCGCCGTGGATGACCTCGGTGCCAAAACGATGGGAGAACACCGAGCTGAACTAACCGAAATTTGCCGAATTTTCTGCTTGCCGCTTGGCGCCTGCGTGGCAATTTGCTCGGACCCTTCCTGCCCAAATTGCCCTTGCTGCAACACCAACGTAGAACATATTTTCTTCCGTCGCCCCATAGCCACCACAGCCATCCGTTCCATACACATCTCCAAACCCTCCTCCTGTCTTCTCTGTCGCTAACCGTATCAGATGCCGCCGTCGAACAAGTGTTAGCCAGATATCGCTCATTAAAACCGACCTTCGAAATAGAATGTCGAACGAGACATTGGTAGCACTCCTCCAGGTGAAATTTGGCCTGGCGAGAATTGGAGGCTGCTGCAAGGATTTTAAACCGGGCCAAGAATTTTTCTCGCCGTTTCAACTATGACATTTTGTATGGACCAGGCAGTTTCACTCCGCAATAAGCTCGTGATGCTTAATCATAGCATACTTTTTCATGTTTATATATCTTACTATATTTTGTACCAACCGCCAGCTATTGTGTTCAAATTTGTCTTGCAATTTTTTGTAGTTTTTCGTTTAGTGTATTGTGGGGTGGTAAGCGAAATTATCATGAGCTTTAAGTAACAATACTGAACGCCTGAATGCATGCTATTGCTTAGCGTGTTTAGTGCGTGGTGCGTGGTGCTTCAATTCAGCCATACTAGAATAATGAGACGTAACGTTATCCACTCTTCATGTAGATATTGTAAATACGCCCAATACTCATCGTCCCCGATGAGAACATGTTCCTCCTTCAACGACGTCCTTGGCATGGATGAGTCGGATGACAGCATGGGCAAGCTGGCCCTATTGAAATGCCCGACCCCAACTCTTCCAGCACTTTTCTCATTTCGCCGGCGTACGTTCGGCTTTCCGCCCCCACCTATAGACGAATTTCGTCCACCACGAACGCCATTTCCGCGCTATCCTGACGGCCCTTCGTCATTCACTAATGCCGGCCATCGCTCCCACTAATGGCTCATTTTGAACCGTCACATTCGACTAGAATTCTCCCTACCTACTGGGAAGTCGGCCGTTTCTCTGTCTATGAAATTTATCATTTCTTCTTGACCATTAGATATTTGAGAGGCAGGCATGGGGATGTGTTGCACGTTGTTCACCTACAGGCAAACTGGCCATCTGCTGTCATTGCGACCAAAGAATTGAAAACCTTGTGTGCAGTTACAATCTTTAAAATGCGAAAGCATTAAATGCCCTTTTACATATAAATGTTGCGTCAAATATCTCACAGAGGATCCTGTAAACAAGGTAAATTAATTCTCTGAAAGAAAATTCGATATCTTTCGGTTTAGATGAGAACCGAACCGGTACCTCCGGGGTGCGAGACTAGCACGTTTCCTTGACAGAACGGCGGCTCCAAAGTACTGGTTGCCTAACGGGTGCTTATTGCGTCTGTCATTGCACACGTCACCTTTATGAACTGTTGGTGAGGAGTTTTACATAAGAGTTGGTTATATTATCTTCATGCAAGGTGCACAGACCACCCTTATCAACTTCTCGTTGGCAAGCGAGCGTGTTGAGACGCTTTGCTTTGCTTCGATTCAGCCTTACCGATGTGAGAGCTTGCGTGTACAAGGAAAGCGCAGAAAAAAAAAAGAACATTCTGCCAAATAAACTGTAAAGATTTCGTATTCCCACACGTAAGCAGTATTAATTGTATGTACCGATTTTTTTCCTTCACAAGAACGGCGCCATTCCCGCGCTATCATTTGTTCTTTTGTACACTAGTCATGAGTAAAAAAAACACTTAAGATAAGATTCAGTCATTCGCAGCTGAACGCAGGTGACGGACGCAGGTGATGGACTTAGCGAACCACGTGGAAGTCAATCGGGGCAATCCGGTCATTAGCTTCCAGATACCTCGCAATACGCATTTCATGGTAGATGTAGTGTTTATTACCTTCGCGCTATATAACTGGAATGTGTTTTATCTCATGTGATAACCAGGTCTATGAGGTGCTCGTTGAAGAATCGGACATTGTGTTCCCGAGAGATTTACATCGGCCGCTGCGCAATAAAAGCCGATCGTTTCTGATTGCATTGCTGGGACCAGCTTACCGGGCTACAGCATACCTGCGACGCGCTGGCTCGTCACTGCCTTCTGTAAGTGCAGTAAGTACGTCGCGCAATTTTATCTCCGTTTCGCTTTGCCTAAACGCATGCCTCTAGCTCTTATATGAATTTTTTTAGACCTCTGTAGAATTTTTTGTACCGAAATTTTTCTACACCACGCTAAACAAAAAAGAATCTTTTTGTACAAATCAGCCACGTATGTCCTGCGGTGGCCTTCACAATTTAGCCACGCTACTCGCTTCAATGTAGGCACAGCTTTCGGGTCTTCTACGCCACTGTTTACGTGACTCAGGGATATTCTGACTCGAATTAAATGTCTCAGGCTCCTTTCCCAAGTCTGTCGCCCCGAAGAAATTCGAGCTTACGATTCTTCCCATCTTGTACCCCATTTTCGCCTATACCAAGCGTAAGGGAGCCAACCAGACACTTTCCTGCTTGATGTTCCTGCTTTCCCTTCTTAATTGCTCTCTTTCGAATTTTCATAGCACCCGCCGTGGTTGCTCAGTGTCTATGGTGTTGGGCTGCTGAGCACGAGGACGCGGGATCGAATCCCGGCCACGGCGGCCGCATTTCGATGGGGGCGAAATGTGAAAACACCCGTGTGCTTAGATTTAGGTGCACGTTAAAAAACCCCAGGGGGTCGAAATTTCCGGAGTCCCCCACTACGGCGTGCCTCATAATCAGCAAGTGGTTTTGGCACTTAAAACCCCATAATTAAAAAAAAAAATTTCGCATTCTTCTGCTAGGACCGAATTCACAAAGCTGTTTGTTCGTAAGTGCTGTTTCTCATTGGCTGATCGCGTTCGCTAATAATATGCCATAACATCACTATTGGCTGGCACGAACATTTATGCGTAAGAACGCTTTGTGAATGCGGGCCATGGTATTCATGTGCCGCCATGTGCAACACAATTTGTTTTCCTCTACGTGATGCGTTTCACCTATTGGTTTGTGCGGACATTCAAAGGCTGCTCAATTCATCATCATCAGCCTAGTTACGCCCACTGCAGGGCAAAGGCCTCTCCCATACTTCTCCAGCTACCCCGGTCATGTACTAATTGTGGCCATGTTGCCCTGCAAACGTCTTAATGTCATCCGCCCACCTAACTTTTTGCCGGCCCCTACTACGCTTTCCTTCCCTTGCAATCCAGTCCGTAACCCTTAATGACCATCGGTTATCTTCCCTCCTCATTACATGTCCGGCCCATGCCCATTTCTTTTTCTTGATTTCAACTAAGATGTCATTTACCCGCGTTTGTTCCCTCACCCAATCTCCTCTTTTCTTATCCCTTAACGTTACACCTATCATTCTTCTTTCCATGGCTCGTTCCGTCGTCCTCAATTTCAGCAGAACCCTTTTCGTAAGCCTCCAGGTTTCTGCCCCGTAGGTGAGTACTGGTAAGACACAGCTGTTATACACTTTTGTCTTGAGGGATAATGGCAACCTGCTGTTCATGATTTGAGAATGCCTGCCAAACGCACCCCAGCCCATTCTTATTCTTCTCGTTATTTCAGTCTCATGATCCGGATCCGTGGTCACTACCTGCCCTAAGTAGATGTATTCCCTTACCACTTCCAGTGCCTCGCGACCTATCGTAAACTGCTGTTCTCTTCCGAGACTGTTAAACATTACTTTAGTTTTCTGTAGAATAATTTTCAGGCCCACCCTTCTGCTTTGCCTCTCCAGGTCAGTGAGCATGCAGTGCAATTGGTCTCCTGAGTTACTAAGCAAGGGAATTTCATCAGCGAATCGCAAGTTGCTAAGGTATTCTCCATCAACTTTTATCCCCAATTCTTCCCACTCCAGGTCTCTGAATACCTCCTGTAAACACGCTGTGAATAGCATTGGAGATATCGTATCTCCCTGTCTGACGCCTTTCTTTATTGGGATATTGTTGCTTTCTTTGTGGAGGATTACGGTGGCTGTGGAACCGCTATAGATAGCTTCCAGTATCTTTACATATGGCTCATCTACACCCTGATTCCGTAGTGCCTCCATGACTGCTGAGGTTTCGACTGAATGAAATGCTTTTTCGTAATCAATGAAGGCTATATATAAGGGTTGGTTATATTCCGCACATTTCTCTATCACCTGATTGATAGTGTGAATATGGTCTATTGTTGAGTAACCTTTACGGAATCCTGCCTGGTCCTTTGGTTCACAGAAGTCTAAGGTATTCCTTATTCTATTTGCGATTACCTTAGTAAATACTTTGTAGGCAACGGAGAGTAAGCTGATCGGTCTTTAATTTTTCAGGTCTTTGGCGTCCCCTTTCTTATGGATTAGGATTATGTTAGCGTTCTTCCAAGATTCCGGTACGTTCGAGGTCATGAGGCATTGTGTATATAGGGCGGCCAACCTTTCTAGGACAGTGTTCCCACCATCCTTCAACAAATCGGCTGTTACCTGATCCTCCCCAGCTGCCTTCCCCCTTTGCATAGCTCCTAAGGCGTTCTTTACCTCTTCCGGTGTTACTCGTGGGATTTCAAGTTCCTCTAGACTATTCTCTCTCACCTTATCGTCGTGGGTGTTACTGGTACTGTATAAATCTCTATAAAACACTTCAGCCACTTGAACTATCTCATCCATATTAGTAACGATATTGCCGGCTTTGTCTCTTAACGCACACATCTGATTCTTGCCTATTCCTAGTTTCTTCTTTACTGCTTTTAGGCTTCCTCCGTTCCTGAGAGCCTGTTCAATTCTATCCATATTATAGTTCCTTATGTCCGCTGTCTTACGCTTGTTGATTAACTTAGAAAGTTCTGCCAGTTCTATTCTAGCTGTAGGGTTAGAGGCTTTCATACATTGGCGTTTCTTGATCAGATCTTTCGTCTCCTGCGATAGCTTACTGGTTTCCTGTTTAACGGCGTTACCACCGACTTCTATTGCGCACTCCTTAATGATGCCCATAAGATTGTCGTTCACTGCTTCAACACTATGGTCCTCTTCCTGGGTTAAAGCCGAATACCTGTTCTGTAGCTTGATCCGGAATTCCTCTAGTTTCCCTCTTACCGCTAACTCATTGATTGGTTTCTTATGTACCAGTTTCTTCCGTTCCCTCCTCAAGTCAAGGCTAATTCGAGTTCTTACCATCCTATGGTCACTGCAGCGCACCTTGCCGAGCACGTCTACATCTTGTATGATGCCAGGGTTCGCGCAGAGTATAAAGTCGATTTCATTTCTAGTCTCACCATTTGGGCTCCTCCACGTCCACTTTCGGCTAACCCGCTTTCGGAAAAAGGTATTCATTATCCGCATATTATTCTGTTCTGCAAACTCTACTAATAACTCTCCTCTGCTATTCCTAGAGCCTATGCCATATTCCCCCACTGACTTGTCTCCGGCCTGCTTCTTGCCTACCCTGGCATTGAAATCGCCCATCAGTATACTGTATTTTGTTTTGACTTTACCCATCGCCGATTCCACGTCTTCATAGAAGCTTTCGACTTCCTGGTCATCATGACTAGATGTAGGGGCGTAGACCTGTACAACCTTCATTTTGTACCTCTTATTAAGTTTCACAACAAGACATGCCACCCTCTCATTAATGCTATAGAATTCCTGTATGTTACCAGCTATGTTCTTATTAATCAGGAATCCGACTCCTAGTTCTCGTCTCTCTGCTAAGCCCCGGTAGCACAAGACGTGCCCGCTTTTTAGCACTGTATATGCTTCTTTTGGCCTCCTAACTTCACTGAGCCCTATTATATCCCATTTACTGCCCTCTAATTCCTCCAATAGCACTGCTAGACTTGCCACACTAGATAACGTTCTAGCGTTAAACGTTGCCAGGTTCATATTCCAATAGCGGCCTGTCCGGCGAGTTAGATCTAGGGCCTAATTAGAACTAGGGCCTAATTCACAAACCTTTCCGATGACAAGTGGTGTTTCCTATTTGCCAGCCGCCTTTGCTAATACTATGTCTGTCATCATAATTGGCTGGCGCCTTCTTTTACGACCGGTTATAGCGTGGGCGTTGTTTTTGTGAATACGGGCCCCATTTTTTATTTCGTGTTCTGCTGCAATTTTTTTGTTATCCCTGCAACGCTGACACTCTCTGGCCAAGCGTTGCTCTGAGAACATTAAAGAGCTATTCCTTCAAATTGAAAAAGCATCACCTACTTCTGCCTTATAGCGCACCCATTCCAGTCACAAGCTATCAATCTAACTCACCGTAAATCCACAACATAGAGATGGTTTCGCGAAAAAAATTTACGACTGCCTGAACGTAAAATATAGTACCCA